>NC_134430.1:16469976-16778070 GCF_030867145.1 Opisthocomus hoazin | reverse complement strand
GGCAAGACAAGCAAGGAGCCCCATTCTCTGTGCGAGCAATGCCATGGGCAGATGAGGCTGAGCAACAGCTTTCCAGGCTAGCCCCTTCTGCCTGCCAGCTATCTGCAGACGTTCGCACTTTCGGAGCAGGGCTGTGATAGGAGCCTGGCAGGGACACCACCGTTCCCAGCATGCGTTTGAAGTTTCAAGTGGCAAGATAAGCAAGCAGCCCCATTCTCTGTGCCTCTATGCGAACAGTGCCATGGGCAGATGAGGCTGAGCAACAGCTTTCCAGGATAGCCCCTTCTGGCTGCCAGCTATCTGTAGACGTTCGCATTTCAAGAGCAGGGATGCGAAAGGAGTTGAGCAGGTACACCATCTTTCCCAGGCTACGTTTGAAGTTTGAGGTGGCAAAACAAGCAAGCAGCCCCATTCTCTGTGCCTCTGTGCAAGCACTGCCATGGGCAGATGAGGCTGAGCAACAGGTTTCCAGGCTAGCCCCTTCTGCCTGCCAGCTATCTGCAGACGTTCGCATTTCAAGAGCAGGGCTGCGAAAGGAGCCTAGCAGGTACACCATCTTTCCCAGGCTACGTTTGAAGTTTGAGGTGGCAAGACAAGCAAGCAGCCCCATTCTCTGTGCCTCTGTGCAAGCACTGCCATGGGCAGATGAGGCTGAGCAACAGGTTTCCAGGCTAGCCCCTTCTGGCTGCCAGCTATCTGCAGACGTTCGCACTTTCCGAGCAGGGCTGCGAAAGGAGCCTGGCTGGGACACCAACTTTCCCAGGCTACGTTTGAAATTTGAGGTGGCAAGACAAGCAAGCAGCCCCATTCTCTGTGCCTCTGTGCGAGCACTGCCATGGGCAGATGAGGCTGAGCAACAGCTTTCCAGGATAGCCCCTTCTGGCTGCCAGCTATCTGCAGACATTCGCACTTTCGGAGCAGGGCTGTGGTAGGAGCCTGGCAGGGACACCACCATTCCCAGCATGCGTTTGAAGTTTGAGGTGGCAAGACAAGCAAGCAGCCCCATTCTCTGTGCCTCTATGCGAGCACTGCCATGGGCAGATGAGGCTGAGCAACAGCTTTCCAGGCAAGCACCTTCTGGCTGCCAGCTATCTGCAGACGTTCGCATTTCAAGAGCAGGGCTGCGAAAGGAGCCTAGCAGGTACACCATCTTTCCCAGGCTACGTTTGAAGTTTGAGGTGGCAAGACAAGCAAGGAGCCCCATTCTCTGTGCGAGCAATGCCATGGGCAGATGAGGCTGAGCAACAGCTTTCCAGGCTAGCCCCTTCTGCCTGCCAGCTATCTGCAGACGTTCGCACTTTCGGAGCAGGGCTGCGAAAGGAGCCTGGCTTGGACACCAACTTTCCCAGGCTACGTTTGAAGTTTGAGGCGGCAAGAGAAGCAAGCAGCCCCATTCTCTGTGCCTCTGTGCGAGCACTGCCATGGGCAGATGAGGCTGAGCAACAGCTTTCCAGGATAGCCCCTTCTGGCTGCCAGCTATCTGCAGACATTCGCACTTTCGGAGCAGGGCTGTGGTAGGAGCCTGGCAGGGACACCACCATTCCCAGCATGCGTTTGAAGTTTGAGGTGGCAAGACAAGCAAGCAGCCCCATTCTCTGTGCCTCTATGCGAGCACTGCCATGGGCAGATGAGGCTGAGCAACAGCTTTCCAGGCAAGCACCTTCTGGCTGCCAGCTATCTGCAGACGTTCGCATTTCAAGAGCAGGGCTGCGAAAGGAGCCTAGCAGGTACACCATCTTTCCCAGGCTACGTTTGAAGTTTGAGGTGGCAAGACAAGCAAGGAGCCCCATTCTCTGTGCGAGCAATGCCATGGGCAGATGAGGCTGAGCAACAGCTTTCCAGGCTAGCCCCTTCTGCCTGCCAGCTATCTGCAGACGTTCGCACTTTCGGAACAGGGCTGCGAAAGGAGCCTGGCTGGGACACCAACATTCCCAGGCTACGTTTGAAGTTTGAGGTGGCAAGAGAAGCAAGCAGCCCCATTCTCTGTGCCTCTGTGCGAGCACTGCCATGGGCAGATGAGGCTGAGCATCAGCTTTCCAGGATAGCCCCTTCTGGCTGCCAGCTATCTGCAGACGTTCGCACTTTCGGAGCAGGGCTGTGATAGGAGCCTGGCAGGGACACCACCATTCCCAGCATGCGTTTGAAGTTTCAAGTGGCAAGATAAGCAAGCAGCCCCATTCTCTGTGCCTCTATGCGAACAGTGCCATGGGCAGATGAGGCTGAGCAACAGCTTTCCAGGCTAGCCCCTTCTGGCTGCCAGCTATCTGCAGACGTTCGCACTTTCGGAGCAGGGCTGCGAAAGGAGCCTGGCTGGGACACCAACTTTCCCAGGCTACGTTTGAAGTTTGAGGTGGCAAGAGAAGCAAGCAGCCCCATTCTCTGTGCGAGCACTGCCATGGGCAGATGAGGCTGAGCATCAGCTTTCCAGGATAGCCCCTTCTGCCTGCCAGCTATCTGCAGACGTTCGCACTTTCGGAGCAGGGCTTTGATAGGAGCCTGGCAGGGACACCACCATTCCCAGCATGCGTTTGAAGTTTCAAGTGGCAAGATAAGCAAGCAGCCCCATTCTCTGTGCCTCTGTGCGAGCACTGCCATGGGCAGATGAGGCTGAGCAACAGCTTTCCAGGCTAGTACCTTCCGGCTGCCAGCTATCTGCAGACGTTCGCACTTTCGGAGCAGGGCTGCGAAAGGAGCCTGGCTGGGACACCATCTTTCCCAGTCTACGTTTGAAGTTTGAGGTGGCAAGACAAGCAAGCAGCCCCATTCTCTGTGCCTCTATGCGAGCACTGCCATGGGCAGATGAGGCTGAGCAACAGCTTTCCAGGCAAGCACCTTCTGGCTGCCAGCTATCTGCAGACGTTCGCATTTCAAGAGCAGGGCTGCGAAAGGAGCCTAGCAGGGACACCATCTTTCCCAGGCTACGTTTGAAGTTTGAGGTGGCAAGACAAGCAAGCAGCCCCATTCTCTGTGCCTCTGTGCAAGCACTGCCATGGGCAGATGAGGCTGAGCAACAGCTTTCCAGGCTAGCCCCTTCTGGCTGCCAGCTATCTGCAGACGTTCGCACTTTCGGAGCAGGGCTGCGAAAGGAGCCTGGCTGGGACACCAACTTTCCCAGGCTACGTTTGAAATTTGAGGTGGCAAGACAAGCAAGCAGCCCCATTCTCTGTGCCTCTGTGCGAGCACTGCCATGGGCAGATGAGGCTGAGCAACAGCTTTCCAGGATAGCCCCTTCTGGCTGCCAGCTATCTGCAGACATTCGCACTTTCGGAGCAGGGCTGTGATAGGAGCCTGGCAGGGACACCACCATTCCCAGCATGCGTTTGAAGTTTCAAGTGGCAAGATAAGCAAGCAGCCCCATTCTCTGTGCCTCTATGCGAACAGTGCCATGGGCAGATGAGGCTGAGCAACAGCTTTCCAGGCTAGCCCCTGCTGGCTGCCAGCTATCTGCAGACGTTCGCATTTCAAGAGCAGGGCTGCGAAAGGAGCCTAGCAGGTACACCATCTTTCCCAGGCTACGTTTGAAGTTTGAGGTGGCAAGACAAGCAAGCAGCCCCATTCTCTGTGCCTCTGTGCGAGAACTGCCATGGGCAGATGAGGCTGAGCATCAGCTTTCCAGGCTAGCCCCTTCTGCCTGCCAGCTATCTGCAGACGTTCGCACTTTCGGAGCAGGGCTGTGATAGGAGCCTGGCAGGGACACCACCATTCCCAGCATGCGTTTGAAGTTTCAAGTGGCAAGATAAGCAAGCAGCCCCATTCTCTGTGCCTCTATGCGAACAGTGCCATGGGCAGATGAGGCTGAGCAACAGCTTTCCAGGCTAGCCCCTTCTGGCTGCCAGCTATCTGTAGACGTTCGCATTTCAAGAGCAGGGATGAGAAAGGAGTTTAGCAGGTACACCATCTTTCCCAGGCTACGTTTGAAGTTTGAGGTGGCAAGACAAGCAAGCAGCCCCATTCTCTGTGCCTCTATGCGAACAGTGCCATGGGCAGATGAGGCTGAGCAACAGCTTTCCAGGATAGCCCCTTCTGGCTGCCAGCTATCTGCAGACGTTCGCATTTCAAGAGCAGGGCTGCGAAAGGAGCCTGGCAGGGACACCAACTTTCCAAGGCTACGTTTGAAGTTTTAGTTGGCAAGACAAGCAAGCAGCCCCATTCTCTGTGCCTCTGTGCGAGCACAGCCATGGGCAGATGAGGCTGAGCAACAGCTTTCCAGGCTAGCCCCTTCTGGCTGCCAGCTATCTGCAGACGTTCGCATTTCAAGAGCAGGGCTGCGAAAGGAGCCTAGCAGGTACACCATCTTTCCCAGGCTACGTTTGAAGTTTGAGGTGGCAAGACAAGCAAGGAGCCCCATTCTCTGTGCGAGCAATGCCATGGGCAGATGAGGCTGAGCAACAGCTTTCCAGGCTAGCCCCTTCTGCCTGCCAGCTATCTGCAGACGTTCGCACTTTCGGAGCAGGGCTGCGAAAGGAGCCTGGCTTGGACACGAACTTTCCCAGGCTACGTTTGAAGTTTGAGGTGGCAAGAGAAGCAAGCAGCCCCATTCTTTGTGCCTCTGTGCGAGCACTGCCATAGGCAGATGAGGCTGAGCATCAGCTTTCCAGGATAGCCCCTTCTGGCTGCCAGCTATCTGCAGACGTTCGCACTTTCGGAGCAGGGCTGTGATAGGAGCCTGGCAGGGACAGCACCATTCCCAGCATGCGTTTGAAGTTTCAAGTGGCAAGATAAGCAAGCAGCCCCATTCTCTGTGCCTCTGTGCGAGCACTGCCATGGGCAGATGAGGCTGAGCAACAGCTTTCCAGGATAGCCCCTTCTGGCTGCCAGCTATCTGCAGACGTTCGCACTTTCGGAGCAGGGCTGCGAAAGGAGCCTGGCTGGGACACCAAATTTCCCAGGATACGTTTGAAGTTTGAGGTGGCAAGACAAGCAAGCAGCCTCATTCTCTGTGCCTCTGTGCGAGCACTGCCATGGGCAGATGAGGCTGAGCAACAGCTTTCCAGGCTAGCCCCTTCTGCCTGCCAGCTATCTGCAGATGTTCGCACTTTCGGAGCAGGGCTGTGATAGGAGCCTGGCAGGGACAGCACCATTCCCAGCATGCGTTTGAAGTTTCAAGTGGCAAGATAAGCAAGCAGCCCCAGTCTCTTTGCCTCTATGCGAACAGTGCCATGGGCAGATGAGGCTGAGCAACAGCTTTCCAGGCTAGCCCCTTCTGGCTGCCAGCTATCTGCAGACGTTCGCATTTCAAGAGCAGGGCTGCGAAAGGAGCCTAGCAGGTACACCATCTTTCCCAGGCTACGTTTGAAGTTTGAGGTGGCAAGACAAGCAAGCAGCCCCATTCTCTGTGCCTCTGTGCGAGCACTGCCATGGGCAGATGAGGCTGAGCAACAGCTTTCCAGGCTAGCACCTTCCGGCTGCCAGCTATCTGCAGACGTGCGCACTTTCGGAGCAGGGCTGCGAAAGGATACTGGCTGGGACACCAACTTTCCCAGGCTACGTTTGAAGTTTGAGGTGGCAAGACAAGCAAGCAGCCCCATTCTCTGTGCCTCTGTGCGAGCACTGCCATGGGCAGATGAGGCTGAGCAACAGCTTTCCAGGATAGCCCCTTCTGGCTGCCGGCTATCTGCAGACATTCGCACTTTCGGAGCAGGGCTGCGAAAGGAGCCTAGCTGGGACACCAACTTTCCCAGGCTACGTTTGAAATTTGAGGTGGCAAGACAAGCAAGCAGCCCCATTCTCTGTGCCTCTATGCGAGCACTGCCATGGGCAGATGAGGCTGAGCAACAGCTTTCCAGGCAAGCACCGTCTGGCTGCCAGCTATCTGCAGACGTTCGCATTTCAAGAGCAGGGCTGTGATAGGAGCCTGGCAGGTACACCATCTTTCCCAGGCTACGTTTGAAGTTTGAGGTGGCAAGACAAGCAAGGAGCCCCATTCTCTGTGCGAGCAATGCCATGGGCAGATGAGGCTGAGCAACAGCTTTCCAGGCTAGCCCCTTCTGCCTGCCAGCTATCTGCAGACGTTCGCACTTTCGGAGCAGGGCTGCGAAAGGAGCCTGGCTTGGACACCAACATTCCCAGGCTACGTTTGAAGTTTGAGGTGGCAAGAGAAGCAAGCAGCCCCATTCTCTGTGCCTCTGTGCGAGCACTGCCATGGGCAGATGAGGCTGAGCATCAGCTTTCCAAAATAGCCCCTTCTGCCTGCCAGCTATCTGCAGACGTTCGCACTTTCGGAGCAGGGCTGTGATAGGAGCCTGGCAGGGACACCACCATTCCCAGCATGCGTTTGAAGTTTCAAGTGGCAAGATAAGCAAGCAGCCCCATTCTCTGTGCCTCTGTGCGAGCACTGTCATGGGCAGATGAGGCTGAGCAACAGCTTTCCAGGCTAGCACCTTCCGGCTGCCAGCTATCTGCAGACGTTCGCACTTTCGGAGCAGGGCTGCGAAAGGAGCCTGGCTGGGACACCATCTTTCCCAGGCTACGTTTGAAGTTTGAGGTGGCAAGACAAGCAAGCAGCCCCATTCTCTGTGCCTCTGTGCGAGAACTGCCATGGGCAGATGAGGCTGAGCATCAGCTTTCCAGGCTAGCCCCTTCTGCCTGCCAGCTATCTGCAGACATTCGCACTTTCGGAGCAGGGCTGTGATAGGAGCCTGGCAGGGACACCACCATTCCCAGCATGCGTTTGAAGTTTCAAGTGGCAAGATAAGCAAGCAGCCCCATTCTCTGTGCCTCTATGCGAACAGTGCCATGGGCAGATGAGGCTGAGCAACAGCTTTCCAGGATAGCCCCTTCTGGCTGCCAGCTATCTGCAGACGTTCGCATTTCAAGAGCAGGGCTGCGAAAGGAGCCTGGCAGGGACACCAACTTTCCAAGGCTACGTTTGAAGTTTTAGTTGGCAAGACAAGCAAGGAGCCCCATTCTCTGTGCCTCTGTGCGAGCACTGCCATGGGCAGATGAGGCTGAGCAACAGCTTTCCAGGCTAGCCCCTTCTGGCTGCCAGCTATCTGCAGACGTTCGCATTTCAAGAGCAGGGCTGCGAAAGGAGCCTAGCAGGTACACCATCTTTCCCAGGCTACGTTTGAAGTTTGAGGTGGCAAGACAAGCAAGCAGCCCCATTCTCTGTGCCTCTGTGCAAGCACTGCCATGGGCAGATGAGGCTGAGCAACAGGTTTCCAGGCTAGCCCCTTCTGGCTGCCAGCTATCTGCAGACGTTCGCACTTTCGGAGCAGGGCTGCGAAAGGAGCCTGGCTGGGACACCAACTTTCCCAGGCTACGTTTGAAATTTGAGGTGGCAAGACAAGCAAGCAGCCCCATTCTCTGTGCCTCTGTGCGAGCACTGCCATGGGCAGATGAGGCTGAGCAACAGCTTTCCAGGCTAGCCCCTTCTGGCTGCCAGCTATCTGCAGACATTCGCACTTTCGGAGCAGGGCTGTGGTAGGAGCCTGGCAAGGGACACCACCATTCCCAGCATGCGTTTGAAGTTTGAGGTGGCAAGACAAGCAAGCAGCCCCATTCTCTGTGCCTCTATGCGAGCACTGCCATGGGCAGATGAGGCTGAGCAACAGCTTTCCAGGCTAGCCCCTTCTGCCTGCCAGCTATCTGCAGACGTTCGCACTTTCGGAGCAGGGCTGCGAAAGGAGCCTGGCTTGGACACCAACTTTCCCAGGCTACGTTTGAAGTTTGAGGTGGCAAGAGAAGCAAGCAGCCCCATTCTTTGTGCCTCTGTGCGAGCACTGCCATGGGCAGATGAGGCTGAGCATCAGCTTTCCAGGATAGCCCCTTCTGGCTGCCAGCTATCTGCAGACGTTCGCACTTTCGGAGCAGGGCTGTGATAGGAGCCTGGCAGGGACAGCACCATTCCCAGCATGCGTTTGAAGTTTCAAGTGGCAAGATAAGCAAGCAGCCCCATTCTCTGTGCCTCTGTGCGAGCACTGCCATGGGCAGATGAGGCTGAGCAACAGCTTTCCAGGCTAGCCCCTTCTGGCTGCCAGCTATCTGCAGACGTTCGCACTTTCGGAGCAGGGCTGCGAAAGGAGCCTGGCTGGGACACCAACTTTCCCAGGCTACGTTTGAAGTTTGAGGTGGCAAGACAAGCAAGCAGCCCCATTCTCTGTGCCTCTGTGCGAGCACTGCCATGGGCAGATGAGGCTGAGCAACAGCTTTCCAGGCTAGCCCCTTCTGCCTGCCAGCTATCTGCAGACGTTCGCACTTTCGGAGCAGGGCTGTGATAGGAGCCTGGCAGGGACACCACCATTCCCAGCATGCGTTTGAAGTTTCAAGTGGCAAGATAAGCAAGCAGCCCCATTCTCTGTGCCTCTATGCGAACAGTGCCATGGGCAGATGAGGCTGAGCAACAGCTTTCCAGGCTAGCCCCTTCTGGCTGCCAGCTATCTGCAGACGTTCGCATTTCAAGAGCAGGGCTGCGAAAGGAGCCTAGCAGGTACACCATCTTTCCCAGGCTACGTTTGAAGTTTGAGGTGGCAAGACAAGCAAGCAGCCCCATTCTCTGTGCGAGCAATGCCATGGGCAGATGAGGCTGAGCAACAGCTTTCCAGGCTAGCCCCTTCTGCCTGCCAGCTATCTGCAGACGTTCGCACTTTCGGAGCAGGGCTGCGAAAGGAGCCTGGCTTGGACACCAACTTTCCCAGGCTACGTTTGAAGTTTGAGGTGGCAAGAGAAGCAAGCAGCCCCATTCTCTGTGCATCTGTGCGAGCACTGCCATGGGCAGATGAGGCTGAGCATCAGCTTTCCAGGATAGCCCCTTCTGGCTGCCAGCTATCTGCAGACGTTCGCACTTTCGGAGCAGGGCTGTGATAGGAGCCTGGCAGGGACACCACCATTCCCAGCATGCGTTTGAAGTTTCAAGTGGCAAGATAAGCAAGCAGCCCCATTCTCTGTGCCTCTGTGCGAGCACTGCCATGGGCAGATGAGGCTGAGCAACAGCTTTCCAGGCTAGCACCTTCCGGCTGCCAGCTATCTGCAGACGTTCGCACTTTCGGAGCAGGGCTGCGAAAGGAGCCTGGCTGGGACACCATCTTTCCCAGGCTACGTTTGAAGTTTGAGGTGGCAAGACAAGCAAGCAGCCCCATTCTCTGTGCCTCTGTGCGAACAGTGCCATGGGCAGATGAGGCTGAGCAACAGCTTTCCAGGCTAGCCCCTTCTGGCTGCCAGCTATCTGCAGACGTTCGCATTTCAAGAGCAGGGCTGCGAAAGGAGCCTGGCAGGGACACCAACTTTCCAAGGCTACGTTTGAAGTTTTAGTTGGCAAGACAAGCAAGGAGCCCCATTCTCTGTGCCTCTGTGCGAGCACAGCCATGGGCAGATGAGGCTGAGCAACAGCTTTCCAGGCTAGCCCCTTCTGGCTGCCAGCTATCTGCAGACGTTCGCATTTCAAGGGCAGGGCTGCGAAAGGAGCCTAGCAGGTACACCATCTTTCCCAGGATACGTTTGAAGTTTGAGGTGGCAAGACAAGCAAGCAGCCCCATTCTCTGTGCCTCTGTGCAAGCACTGCCATGGGCAGATGAGGCTGAGCAACAGCTTTCCAGGCTAGCCCCTTCTGGCTGCCAGCTATCTGCAGACGTTCGCACTTTCGGAGCAGGGCTGCGAAAGGAGCCTGGCTGGGACACCAACTTTCCCAGGCTACGTTTGAAATTTGAGGTGGCAAGACAAGCAAGCAGCCCCATTCTCTGTGCCTCTGTGCGAGCACTGCCATGGGCAGATGAGGCTGAGCAACAGCTTTCCAGGCTAGCCCCTTCTGGCTGCCAGCTATCTGCAGACATTCGCACTTTCGGAGCAGGGCTGTGGTAGGAGCCTGGCAAGGGACACCACCATTCCCAGCATGCGTTTGAAGTTTGAGGTGGCAAGACAAGCAAGCAGCCCCATTCTCTGTGCCTCTATGCGAGCACTGCCATGGGCAGATGAGGCTGAGCAACAGCTTTCCAGGCTAGCCCCTTCTGGCTGCCAGCTATCTGCAGACGTTCGCATTTCAAGAGCAGGGCTGCGAAAGGAGCCTAGCAGGTACACCATCTTTCCCAGGCTACATTTGAAGTTTGAGGTGGCAAGACAAGCAAGGAGCCCCATTCTCTGTGCGAGCAATGCCATGGGCAGATGAGGCTGAGCAACAGCTTTCCAGGCTAGCCCCTTCTGCCTGCCAGCTATCTGCAGACGTTCGCACTTTCGGAGCAGGGCTACGAAAGGAGCCTGGCTTGGACACCAACTTTCCCAGGCTACGTTTGAAGTTTGAGGTGGCAAGAGAAGCAAGCAGCCCCATTCTATGTGCCTCTTTGCGAGCACTGCCATGGGCAGATGAGGCTGAGCATCAGCTTTCCAGGATAGCCCCTTCTGCCTGCCAGCTATCTGCAGACGTTCGCACTTTCGGAGCAGGGCTGTGATAGGAGCCTGGCAGGGACACCACCATTCCCAGCATGCGTTTGAAGTTTCAAGTGGCAAGATAAGCAAGCAGCCCCATTCTCTGTGCCTCTGTGCGAGCACTGCCATGGGCAGATGAGGCTGAGCAACAGCTTTCCAGGATAGCACCTTCCGGCTGCCAGCTATCTGCAGACGTTCGCACTTTCGGAGCAGGGCTGCGAAAGGAGCCTGGCTGGGACACCATCTTTCCCAGGCTACGTTTGAAGTTTGAGGTGGCAAGACAAGCAAGCAGCCCCATTCTCTGTGCCTCTGTGCGAACAGTGCCATGGGCAGATGAGGCTGAGCAACAGCTTTCCAGGCTAGCCCCTTCTGGCTGCCAGCTATCTGCAGACGTTCGCATTTCAAGAGCAGGGCTGCGAAAGGAGCCTGGCAGGGACACCAACTTTCCAAGGCTACGTTTGAAGTTTTAGTTGGCAAGACAAGCAAGGAGCCCCATTCTCTGTGCCTCTGTGCGAGCACTGCCATGGGCAGATGAGGCTGAGCAACAGGTTTCCAGGCTAGCCCCTTCTGGCTGCCAGCTATCTGCAGACGTTCGCACTTTCGGAGCAGGGCTGCGAAAGGAGCCTGGCTGGGACACCAACTTTCCCAGGCTACGTTTGAAATTTGAGGTGGCAAGACAAGCAAGCAGCCCCATTCTCTGTGCCTCTATGCGAGCACTGCCATGGGCAGATGAGGCTGAGCAACAGCTTTCCAGGCAAGCACCTTCTGGCTGCCAGCTATCTGCAGACGTTCGCATTTCAAGAGCAGGGCTGTGATAGGAGCCTGGCAGGTACACCATCTTTCCCAGGCTACGTTTGAAGTTTGAGTTGGCAAGACAAGCAAGGAGCCCCATTCTCTGTGCGAGCAATGCCATGGGCAGATGAGGCTGAGCAACAGCTTTCCAGGCTAGCCCCTTCTGCCTGCCAGCTATCTGCAGACGTTCGCACTTTCGGAGCAGGGCTGCGAAAGGAGCCTGGCTTGGACACCAACATTCCCAGGCTACGTTTGAAGTTTGAGGTGGCAAGAGAAGCAAGCAGCCCCATTCTCTGTGCCTCTGTGCGAGCACTGCCATGGGCAGATGAGGCTGAGCATCAGCTTTCCAAAATAGCCCCTTCTGCCTGCCAGCTATCTGCAGACGTTCGCACTTTCGGAGCAGGGCTGTGATAGGAGCCTGGCAGGGACACCACCATTCCCAGCATGCGTTTGAAGTTTCAAGTGGCAAGATAAGCAAGCAGCCCCATTCTCTGTGCCTCTGTGCGAGCACTGTCATGGGCAGATGAGGCTGAGCAACAGCTTTCCAGGCTAGCACCTTCCGGCTGCCAGCTATCTGCAGACGTTCGCACTTTCGGAGCAGGGCTGCGAAAGGAGCCTGGCTGGGACACCATCTTTCCCAGGCTACGTTTGAAGTTTGAGGTGGCAAGACAAGCAAGCAGCCCCATTCTCTGTGCCTCTGTGCGAGAACTGCCATGGGCAGATGAGGCTGAGCATCAGCTTTCCAGGCTAGCCCCTTCTGCCTGCCAGCTATCTGCAGACATTCGCACTTTCGGAGCAGGGCTGTGACAGGAGCCTGGCAGGGACACCACCATTCCCAGCATGCGTTTGAAGTTTCAAGTGGCAAGATAAGCAAGCAGCCCCATTCTCTGTGCCTCTATGCGAACAGTGCCATGGGCAGATGAGGCTGAGCAACAGCTTTCCAGGATAGCCCCTTCTGGCTGCCAGCTATCTGCAGACGTTCGCATTTCAAGAGCAGGGCTGCGAAAGGAGCCTGGCAGGGACACCAACTTTCCAAGGCTACGTTTGAAGTTTTAGTTGGCAAGACAAGCAAGGAGCCCCATTCTCTGTGCCTCTGTGCGAGCACTGCCATGGGCAGATGAGGCTGAGCAACAGCTTTCCAGGCTAGCCCCTTCTGGCTGCCAGCTATCTGCAGACGTTCGCATTTCAAGAGCAGGGCTGCGAAAGGAGCCTAGCAGGTACACCATCTTTCCCAGGATACGTTTGAAGTTTGAGGTGGCAAGACAAGCAAGCAGCCCCATTCTCTGTGCCTCTGTGCAAGCACTGCCATGGGCAGATGAGGCTGAGCAACAGGTTTCCAGGCTAGCCCCTTCTGGCTGCCAGCTATCTGCAGACGTTCGCACTTTCGGAGCAGGGCTGCGAAAGGAGCCTGGCTGGGACACCAACTTTCCCAGGCTACGTTTGAAATTTGAGGTGGCAAGACAAGCAAGCAGCCCCATTCTCTGTGCCTCTGTGCGAGCACTGCCATGGGCAGATGAGGCTGAGCAACAGCTTTCCAGGCTAGCCCCTTCTGGCTGCCAGCTATCTGCAGACATTCGCACTTTCGGAGCAGGGCTGTGGTAGGAGCCTGGCAAGGGACACCACCATTCCCAGCATGCGTTTGAAGTTTGAGGTGGCAAGACAAGCAAGCAGCCCCATTCTCTGTGCCTCTATGCGAGCACTGCCATGGGCAGATGAGGCTGAGCATCAGCTTTCCAGGCAAGCACCTTCTGGCTGCCAGCTATCTGCAGACGTTCGCATTTCAAGAGCAGGGCTGCGAAAGGAGCCTAGCAGGTACACCATCTTTCCCAGGCTACGTTTGAAGTTTGAGGTGGCAAGACAAGCAAGGAGCCCCATTCTCTGTGCGAGCAATGCCATGGGCAGATGAGGCTGAGCAACAGCTTTCCAGGCTAGCCCCTTCTGCCTGCCAGCTATCTGCAGACGTTCGCACTTTCGGAGCAGGGCTGCGAAAGGAGCCTGGCTTGGACACCAACTTTCCCAGGCTACGTTTGAAGTTTGAGGTGGCAAGAGAAGCAAGCAGCCCCATTCTTTGTGCCTCTGTGCGAGCACTGCCATGGGCAGATGAGGCTGAGCATCAGCTTTCCAGGATAGCCCCTTCTGGCTGCCAGCTATCTGCAGACGTTCGCACTTTCGGAGCAGGGCTGTGATAGGAGCCTGGCAGGGACAGCACCATTCCCAGCATGCGTTTGAAGTTTCAAGTGGCAAGATAAGCAAGCAGCCCCATTCTCTGTGCCTCTGTGCGAGCACTGCCATGGGCAGATGAGGCTGAGCAACAGCTTTCCAGGCTAGCCCCTTCTGCCTGCCAGCTATCTGCAGACGTTCGCACTTTCGGAGCAGGGCTGCGAAAGGAGCCTGGCTGGGACACCAACTTTCCCAGGCTACGTTTGAAGTTTGAGGTGGCAAGACAAGCAAGCAGCCCCATTCTCTGTGCCTCTGTGCGAGCACTGCCATGGGCAGATGAGGCTGAGCAACAGCTTTCCAGGCTAGCCCCTTCTGCCTGCCAGCTATCTGCAGACGTTCGCACTTTCGGAGCTGGGCTGTGATAGGAGCCTGGCAGGGACACCACCATTCCCAGCATGCGTTTGAAGTTTCAAGTGGCAAGATAAGCAAGCAGCCCCATTCTCTGTGCCTCTATGCGAACAGTGCCATGGGCAGATGAGGCTGAGCAACAGCTTTCCAGGCTAGCCCCTTCTGGCTGCCAGCTATCTGCAGACGTTCGCATTTCAAGAGCAGGGCTGCGAAAGGAGCCTAGCAGGTACACCATCTTTCCCAGGCTACGTTTGAAGTTTGAGGTGGCAAGACAAGCAAGCAGCCCCATTCTCTGTGCGAGCAATGCCATGGGCAGATGAGGCTGAGCAACAGCTTTCCAGGCTAGCCCCTTCTGCCTGCCAGCTATCTGCAGACGTTCGCACTTTCGGAGCAGGGCTGCGAAAGGAGCCTGGCTTGGACACCAACTTTCCCAGGCTACGTTTGAAGTTTGAGGTGGCAAGAGAAGCAAGCAGCCCCATTCTCTGTGCCTCTGTGCGAGCACTGCCATGGGCAGATGAGGCTGAGCATCAGCTTTCCAGGATAGCCCCTTCTGGCTGCCAGCTATCTGCAGACGTTCGCACTTTCGGAGCAGGGCTGTGATAGGAGCCTGGCAGGGACACCACCATTCCCAGCATGCGTTTGAAGTTTCAAGTGGCAAGATAAGCAAGCAGCCCCATTCTCTGTGCCTCTGTGCGAGCACTGCCATGGGCAGATGAGGCTGAGCAACAGCTTTCCAGGCTAGCACCTTCCGGCTGCCAGCTATCTGCAGACGTTCGCACTTTCGGAGCAGGGCTGCGAAAGGAGCCTGGCTGGGACACCATCTTTCCCAGGCTACGTTTGAAGTTTGAGGTGGCAAGACAAGCAAGCAGCCCCATTCTCTGTGCCTCTGTGCGAACAGTGCCATGGGCAGATGAGGCTGAGCAACAGCTTTCCAGGCTAGCCCCTTCTGGCTGCCAGCTATCTGCAGACGTTCGCATTTCAAGAGCAGGGCTGCGAAAGGAGCCTGGCAGGGACACCAACTTTCCAAGGCTACGTTTGAAGTTTTAGTTGGCAAGACAAGCAAGGAGCCCCATTCTCTGTGCCTCTGTGCGAGCACAGCCATGGGCAGATGAGGCTGAGCAACAGCTTTCCAGGCTAGCCCCTTCTGGCTGCCAGCTATCTGCAGACGTTCGCATTTCAAGGGCAGGGCTGCGAAAGGAGCCTAGCAGGTACACCATCTTTCCCAGGATACGTTTGAAGTTTGAGGTGGCAAGACAAGCAAGCAGCCCCATTCTCTGTGCCTCTGTGCAAGCACTGCCATGGGCAGATGAGGCTGAGCAACAGGTTTCCAGGCTAGCCCCTTCTGGCTGCCAGCTATCTGCAGACGTTCGCACTTTCGGAGCAGGGCTGCGAAAGGAGCCTGGCTGGGACACCAACTTTCCCAGGCTACGTTTGAAATTTGAGGTGGCAAGACAAGCAAGCAGCCCCATTCTCTGTGCCTCTGTGCGAGCACTGCCATGGGCAGATGAGGCTGAGCAACAGCTTTCCAGGCTAGCCCCTTCTGGCTGCCAGCTATCTGCAGACATTCGCACTTTCGGAGCAGGGCTGTGGTAGGAGCCTGGCAAGGGACACCACCATTCCCAGCATGCGTTTGAAGTTTGAGGTGGCAAGACAAGCAAGCAGCCCCATTCTCTGTGCCTCTATGCGAGCACTGCCATGGGCAGATGAGGCTGAGCAACAGCTTTCCAGGCAAGCACCTTCTGGCTGCCAGCTATCTGCAGACATTCGCACTTTCGGAGCAGGGCTGTGGTAGGAGCCTGGCAAGGGACACCACCATTCCCAGCATGCGTTTGAAGTTTGAGGTGGCAAGACAAGCAAGCAGCCCCATTCTCTGTGCCTCTATGCGAGCACTGCCATGGGCAGATGAGGCTGAGCAACAGCTTTCCAGGCTAGCCCCTTCTGGCTGCCAGCTATCTGCAGACATTCGCACTTTCGGAGCAGGGCTGTGGTAGGAGCCTGGCAAGGGACACCACCATTCCCAGCATGCGTTTGAAGTTTGAGGTGGCAAGACAAGCAAGCAGCCCCATTCTCTGTGCCTCTATGCGAGCACTGCCATGGGCAGATGAGGCTGAGCAACAGCTTTCCAGGCAAGCACCTTCTGGCTGCCATCTATCTGCAGACGTTCGCATTTCAAGAGCAGGGCTGCGAAAGGAGCCTAGCAGGTACACCATCTTTCCCAGGCTACGTTTGAAGTTTGAGGTGGCAAGACAAGCAAGGAGCCCCATTCTCTGTGCGAGCAATGCCATGGGCAGATGAGGCTGAGCAACAGCTTTCCAGGCTAGCCCCTTCTGGCTGCCAGCTATCTGCAGACGTTCGCACTTTCGGAGCAGGGCTACGAAAGGAGCCTGGCTTGGACACCAACTTTCCCAGGCTACGTTTGAAGTTTGAGGTGGCAAGAGAAGCAAGCAGCCCCATTCTTTGTGCCTCTGTGCGAGCACTGCCATGGGCAGATGAGGCTGAGCATCAGCTTTCCAGGATAGCCCCTTCTGCCTGCCAGCTATCTGCAGACGTTCGCACTTTCGGAGCAGGGCTGTGATAGGAGCCTGGCAGGGACACCACCATTCCCAGCATGCGTTTGAAGTTTCAAGTGGCAAGATAAGCAAGCAGCCCCAGTCTCTGTGCCTCTATGCGAACAGTGCCATGGGCAGATGAGGCTGAGCAACAGCTTTCCAGGCTAGCCCCTTCTGGCTGCCAGCTATCTGCAGACGTTCGCATTTCAAGAGCAGGGCTGCGAAAGGAGCCTAGCAGGTACACCATCTTTCCCAGGCTACGTTTGAAGTTTGAGGTGGCAAGACAAGCAAGCAGCCCCATTCTCTGTGCCTCTGTGCGAGCACTGCCATGGGCAGATGAGGCTGAGCAACAGCTTTCCAGGCTAGCACCTTACGGCTGCCAGCTATCTGCAGACGTTCGCACTTTCGGAGCAGGGCTGCGAAAGGAGCCTGGCTGGGACACCAACTTTCCCAGGCTACGTTTGAAGTTTGAGGTGGCAAGACAAGCAAGCAGCCCCATTCTCTGTGCCTCTGTGCGAGCACTGCCATGGGCAGATGAGGCTGAGCAACAGCTTTCCAGGCAAGCACCTTCTGGCTGCCAGCTATCTGCAGACGTTCTCATTTCAAGAGCAGGGCTGTGATAGGAGCCTAGCAGGTACACCATCTTTCCCAGGCTACGTTTGAAGTTTGAGGTGGCAAGACAAGCAAGGAGCCCCATTCTCTGTGCGAGCAATGCCATGGGCAGATGAGGCTGAGCAACAGCTTTCCAGGCTAGCCCCTTCTGGCTGCCAGCTATCTGCAGACGTTCGCACTTTCGGAGCAGGGCTGCGAAAGGAGCCTGGCTTGGACACCAACATTCCCAGGCTACGTTTGAAGTTTGAGGTGGCAAGAGAAGCAAGCAGCCCCATTCTCTGTGCCTCTGTGCGAGCACTGCCATGGGCAGATGAGGCTGAGCATCAGCTTTCCAGGATAGCCCCTTCTGGCTACCAGCTATCTGCAGACGTTCGCACTTTCGGAGCAGGGCTGTTATAGGAGCCTGGCAGGGACACCACCATTCCCAGCATGCGTTTGAAGTTTCAAGTGGCAAGATAAGCAAGCAGCCCCATTCTCTGTGCCTCTATGCGAACAGTGCCATGGGCAGATGAGGCTGAGCAACAGCTTTCCAGGATAGCCCCTTCTGGCTGCCAGCTATCTGCAGACGTTCGCACTTTCGGAGCAGGGCTGCGAAAGGAGCCTGGCTGGGACACCAACTTTCCCAGGCTGCGTTTGAAGTTTGAGGTGGCAAGACAAGCAAGCAGCCCCATTCTCTGTGCCTCTGTGCGAGCAGTGCCATGGGCAGATGAGGCTGAGCAACAGCTTTCCAGGCTAGCCCCTTCTGCCTGCCAGCTATCTGCAGACGTTCGCACTTTCGGAGCAGGGCTGTGATAGGAGCCTGGCAGGGACACCACCATTCCCAGCATGCGTTTGAAGTTTCAAGTGGCAAGATAAGCAAGCAGCCCCATTCTCTGTGCCTCTATGCGAACAGTGCCATGGGCAGATGAGGCTGAGCAACAGCTTTCCAGGCTAGCCCCTTCTGGCTGCCAGCTATCTGCAGACGTTCGCATTTCAAGAGC
This sequence comes from Opisthocomus hoazin, assembly GCF_030867145.1. NCBI lineage: Eukaryota > Metazoa > Chordata > Aves > Opisthocomiformes > Opisthocomidae > Opisthocomus > Opisthocomus hoazin. The sequence goes on along the minus strand of NC_134430.1, from coordinate 16,760,213 downwards.
AGGGCTGCGAAAGGAGCCTAGCAGGTACACCATCTTTCCCAGGCTACGTTTGAAGTTTGAGGTGGCAAGACAAGCAAGCAGCCCCATTCTCTGTGCCTCTATGCGAGCACTGCCATGGGCAGATGAGGCTGAGCAACAGCTTTCCAGGCAAGCACCTTCTGGCTGCCAGCTATCTGCAGACGTTCGCATTTCAAGAGCAGGGCTGCGAAAGGAGCCTAGCAGGTACACCATCTTTCCCAGGCTACGTCTGAAGTTTAAGGTGGCAAGACAAGCAAGGAGCCCCATTCTCTGTGCGAGCAATGCCATGGGCAGATGAGGCTGAGCAACAGCTTTCCAGGCTAGCCCCTTCTGGCTTCCAGCTATCTGCAGACGTTCGCACTTTCGGAGCAGGGCTGCGAAAGGAGCCTGGCTTGGACACCAACTTTCCCAGGCTACGTTTGAAGTTTGAGGTGGCAAGAGAAGCAAGCAGCCCCATTCTCTGTGCCTCTGTGCGAGCACTGCCATGGGCAGATGAGGCTGAGCATCAGGTTTCCAGGATAGCCCCTTCTGGCTGCCAGCTATCTGCAGACGTTCGCACTTTCGGAGCAGGGCTGTGATAGGAGCCTGGCAGGGACACCACCATTCCCAGCATGCGTTTGAAGTTTCAAGTGGCAAGATAAGCAAGCAGCCCCATTCTCTGTGCCTCTATGCGAGCACTGCCATGGGCAGATGAGGCTGAGCAACAGCTTTCCAGGCTAGCCCCTTCTGGCTACCAGCTATCTGCAGACGTTCGCACTTTCGGAGCAGGGCTGTGATAGGAGCCTGGCAGGGACACCACCATTCCCAGCATGCGTTTGAAGTTTCAAGTGGCAAGATAAGCAAGCAGCCCCATTCTCTGTGCCTCTATGCGAACAGTGCCATGGGCAGATGAGGCTGAGCAACAGCTTTCCAGGCTAGCCCCTTCTGGCTGCCAGCTATCTGCAGACGTTCGCATTTCAAGAGCAGGGCTGCGAAAGGAGCCTGGCTGGGACACCAACTTTCCCAGGCTACGTTTGAAGTTTGAGGTGGCAAGACAAGCAAGCAGCCTCATTCTCTGTGCCTCTGTGCGAGCACTGCCATGGGCAGATGAGGCTGAGCAACAGCTTTCCAGGCTAGCCCCTTCTGCCTGCCAGCTATCTGCAGACGTTCGCACTTTCGGAGCAGGGCTGTGATAGGAGCCTGGCAGGGACACCACCATTCCCAGCATGCGTTTGAAGTTTCAAGTGGCAAGATAAGCAAGCAGCCCCATTCTCTGTGCCTCTATGCGAACAGTGCCATGGGCAGATGAGGCTGAGCAACAGCTTTCCAGGCTAGCCCCTTCTGGCTGCCAGCTATCTGCAGACGTTCGCATTTTAAGAGCAGGGCTGCGAAAGGAGCCTAGCAGGTACACCATCTTTCCCAGGCTACGTTTGAAGTTTGAGGTGGCAAGACAAGCAAGGAGCCCCATTCTCTGTGCCTCTATGCGAGCACTGCCATGGGCAGATGAGGCTGAGCAACAGCTTTCCAGGCAAGCACCTTCTGGCTGCCGGCTATCTGCAGACGTTCGCATTTCAAGAGCAGGGCTGCGAAAGGAGCCTAGCAGGTACACCATCTTTCCCAGGCTACGTTTGAAGTTTGAGGTGGCAAGACAAGCAAGGAGCCCCATTCTCTGTGCGAGCAATGCCATGGGCAGATGAGGCTGAGCAACAGCTTTCCAGGCTAGCCCCTTCTGGCTGCCAGCTATCTGCAGACGTTCGCACTTTCGGAGCAGGGCTGTGATAGGAGCCTGGCAGGGACACCACCATTCCCAGCATGCGTTTGAAGTTTCAAGTGGCAAGATAAGCAAGCAGCCCCAGTCTCTGTGCCTCTATGCGAACAGTGCCATGGGCAGATGAGGCTGAGCAACAGCTTTCCAGGCTAGCCCCTTCTGCCTGCCAGCTATCTGCAGACGTTCGCATTTCAAGAGCAGGGCTGCGAAAGGAGCCTAGCAGGTACACCAGCTTTCCCAGGCTACGTTTGAAGTTTGAGGTGGCAAGACAAGCAAGCAGCCCCATTCTCTGTGCCTCTGTGCGAGCACTGCCATGGGCAGATGAGGCTGAGCAACAGCTTTCCAGGCTAGCCCCTTCTGGCTGCCAGCTATCTGCAGACGTGCGCACTTTCGGAGCAGGGCTGCGAAAGGAGCCTGGCTGGGACACCAACTTTCCCAGGCTACGTTTGAAGTTTGAGGTGGCAAGACAAGCAAGCAGCCCCATTCTCTGTGCCTCTGTGCGAGCACTGCCATGGGCAGATGAGGCTGAGCAACAGCTTTCCAGGATAGCCCCTTCTGGCTGCCGGCTATCTGCAGACATTCGCACTTTCGGAGCAGGGCTGCGAAAGGAGCCTAGCTGGGACACCAACTTTCCCAGGCTACGTTTGAAATTTGAGGTGGCAAGACAAGCAAGCAGCCCCATTCTCTGTGCCTCTATGCGAGCACTGCCATGGGCAGATGAGGCTGAGCAACAGCTTTCCAGGCAAGCACCTTCTGGCTGCCATCTATCTGCAGACGTTCGCATTTCAAGAGCAGGGCTGTGATAGGAGCCTAGCAGGTACACCATCTTTCCCAGGCTACGTTTGAAGTTTGAGGTGGCAAGACAAGCAAGGAGCCCCATTCTCTGTGCGAGCAATGCCATGGGCAGATGAGGCTGAGCAACAGCTTTCCAGGCTAGCCCCTTCTGCCTGCCAGCTATCTGCAGACGTTCGCACTTTCGGAGCAGGGCTGCGAAAGGAGCCTGGCTTGGACACCAACATTCCCAGGCTACGTTTGAAGTTTGAGGTGGCAAGAGAAGCAAGCAGCCCCATTCTCTGTGCCTCTGTGCGAGCACTGCCATGGGCAGATGAGGCTGAGCATCAGCTTTCCAGGATAGCCCCTTCTGGCTACCAGCTATCTGCAGACGTTCGCACTTTCGGAGCAGGGCTTTGATAGGAGCCTGGCAGGGACACCACCATTCCCAGCATGCGTTTGAAGTTTCAAGTGGCAAGATAAGCAAGCAGCCCCATTCTCTGTGCCTCTATGCGAACAGTGCCATGGGCAGATGAGGCTGAGCAACAGCTTTCCAGGCTAGCCCCTTCTGGCTGCCAGCTATCTGCAGACGTTCGCATTTCAAGAGCAGGGCTGCGAAAGGAGCCTGGCAGGTACACCATCTTTCCCAGGCTACGTTTGAAGTTTTAGTTGGCAAGACAAGCAAGGAGCCCCATTCTCTGTGCCTCTGTGCGAGCACTGCCATGGGCAGATGAGGCTGAGCAACAGCTTTCCAGGCAAGCCCCTTCTGGCTGCCAGCTATCTGCAGACGTTCGCATTTCAAGAGCAGGGCTGCGAAAGGAGCCTAGCAGGTACACCATCTTTCCCAGGATACGTTTGAAGTTTGAGGTGGCAAGACAAGCATGCAGCCCCATTCTCTGTGCCTCTGTGCAAGCACTGCCATGGGCAGATGAGGCTGAGCAACAGGTTTCCAGGCTAGCCCCTTCTGGCTGCCAGCTATCTGCAGACGTTCGCACTTTCGGAGCAGGGCTGCGAAAGGAGCCTGGCTGGGACACCAACTTTCCCAGGCTACGTTTGAAATTTGAGGTGGCAAGACAAGCAAGCAGCCCCATTCTCTGTGCCTCTGTGCGAGCACTGCCATGGGCAGATGAGGCTGAGCAACAGCTTTCCAGGATAGCCCCTTCTGGCTGCCAGCTATCTGCAGACGTTCGCATTTTAAGAGCAGGGCTGCGAAAGGAGCCTAGCAGGTACACCATCTTTCCCAGGCTACGTTTGAAGTTTGAGGTGGCAAGACAAGCAAGCAGCCCCATTCTCTGTGCCTCTATGCGAGCACTGCCATGGGCAGATGAGGCTGAGCAACAGCTTTCCAGGCAAGCACCTTCTGGCTGCCAGCTATCTGCAGACGTTCGCATTTCAAGAGCAGGGCTGCGAAAGGAGCCTAGCAGGTACACCATCTTTCCCAGGCTACGTTTGAAGTTTGAGGTGGCAAGACAAGCAAGGAGCCCCATTCTCTGTGCGAGCAATGCCATGGGCAGATGAGGCTGAGCAACAGCTTTCCAGGCTAGCCCCTTCTGCCTGCCAGCTATCTGCAGACGTTCGCACTTTCGGAGCAGGGCTGCGAAAGGAGCCTGGCTTGGACACCAACTTTCCCAGGCTACGTTTGAAGTTTGAGGTGGCAAGAGAAGCAAGCAGCCCCATTCTCTGTGCCTCTGTGCGAGCACTGCCATGGGCAGATGAGGCTGAGCAACAGCTTTCCAGGCTAGCCCCTTCTGCCTGCCAGCTATCTGCAGACGTTCGCACTTTCGGAGCAGGGCTGTGATAGGAGCCTGGCAGGGACACCACCATTCCCAGCATGCGTTTGAAGTTTCAAGTGGCAAGATAAGCAAGCAGCCCCATTCTCTGTGCCTCTATGCGAACAGTGCCATGGGCAGATGAGGCTGAGCAACAGCTTTCCAGGCTAGCCCCTTCTGGCTGCCAGCTGTCTGCAGACGTTCGCATTTCAAGAGCAGGGCTGCGAAAGGAGCCTAGCAGGTACACCATCTTTCCCAGGCTACGTTTGAAGTTTGAGGTGGCAAGACAAGCAAGCAGCCCCATTCTCTGTGCGAGCAATGCCATGGGCAGATGAGGCTGAGCAACAGCTTTCCAGGCTAGCCCCTTCTGGCTTCCAGCTATCTGCAGACGTTCGCACTTTCGGAGCAGGGCTGCGAAAGGAGCCTGGCTTGGACACCAACTTTCCCAGGCTACGTTTGAAGTTTGAGGTGGCAAGAGAAGCAAGCAGCCCCATTCTCTGTGCCTCTGTGCGAGCACTGCCATGGGCAGATGAGGCTGAGCATCAGCTTTCCAGGATAGCCCCTTCTGGCTGCCAGCTATCTGCAGACGTTCGCACTTTCGGAGCAGGGCTGTGATAGGAGCCTGGCAGGGACACCACCATTCCCAGCATGCGTTTGAAGTTTCAAGTGGCAAGATAAGCAAGCAGCCCCATTCTCTGTGCCTCTGTGCGAGCACTGCCATGGGCAGATGAGGCTGAGCAACAGCTTTCCAGGCTAGCCCCTTCTGGCTGCCAGCTATCTGCAGACGTTCGCATTTCAAGAGCAGGGCTGCGAAAGGAGCCTGGCAGTGACACCAACTTTCCAAGGCTACATTTGAAGTTTTAGTTGGCAAGACAAGCAAGGAGCCCCATTCTCTGTGCCTCTGTGCGAGCACTGCCATGGGCAGATGAGGCTGAGCAACAGCTTTCCAGGCTAGCCCCTTCTGGCTGCCAGCTATCTGCAGACGTTCGCATTTCAAGGGCAGGGCTGCGAAAGGAGCCTAGCAGGTACACCATCTTTCCCAGGATACGTTTGAAGTTTGAGGTGGCAAGACAAGCAAGCAGCCCCATTCTCTGTGCCTCTGTGCAAGCACTGCCATGGGCAGATGAGGCTGAGCAACAGGTTTCCAGGCTAGCCCCTTCTGGCTGCCAGCTATCTGCAGACGTTCGCACTTTCGGAGCAGGGCTGCGAAAGGAGCCTGGCTGGGACACCAACTTTCCCAGGCTACGTTTGAAATTTGAGGTGGCAAGACAAGCAAGCAACCCCATTCTCTGTGCCTCTGTGCGAGCACTGCCATGGGCAGATGAGGCTGAGCAACAGCTTTCCAGGCTAGCCCCTTCTGGCTGCCAGCTATCTGCAGACATTCGCACTTTCGGAGCAGGGCTGTGGTAGGAGCCTGGCAAGGGACACCACCATTCCCAGCATGCGTTTGAAGTTTGAGGTGGCAAGACAAGCAAGCAGCCCCATTCTCTGTGCCTCTAATGCGAGCACTGCCATGGGCAGATGAGGCTGAGCAACAGCTTTCCAGGCAAGCACCTTCTGGCTGCCAGCTATCTGCAGACGTTCGCATTTCAAGAGCAGGGCTGCGAAAGGAGCCTAGCAGGTACACCATCTTTCCCAGGCTACGTTTGAAGTTTGAGGTGGCAAGACAAGCAAGGAGCCCCATTCTCTGTGCGAGCAATGCCATGGGCAGATGAGGCTGAGCAACAGGTTTCCAGGCTAGCCCCTTCTGGCTGCCAGCTATCTGCAGACGTTCGCACTTTCGGAGCAGGGCTACGAAAGGAGCCTGGCTTGGACACCAACTTTCCCAGGCTACGTTTGAAGTTTGAGGTGGCAAGAGAAGCAAGCAGCCCCATTCTTTGTGCCTCTGTGCGAGCACTGCCATGGGCAGATGAGGCTGAGCAACAGCTTTCCAGGCTAGCCCCTTCTGCCTGCCAGCTATCTGCAGACGTTCGCATTTCAAGAGCAGGGCTGTGATAGGAGCCTGGCAGGGACACCACCATTCCCAGCATGCGTTTGAAGTTTCAAGTGGCAAGATAAGCAAGCAGCCCCATTCTCTGTGCCTCTGTGCGAGCACTGCCATGGGCAGATGAGGCTGAGCAACAGCTTTCCAGGCTAGCCCCTTCTGCCTGCCAGCTATCTGCAGACGTTCGCACTTTCGGAGCAGGGCTGTGATAGGAGCCTGGCAGGGACACCAACTTTCCCAGGCTACGTTTGAAGTTTGAGGTGGCAAGAGAAGCAAGCAGCCCCATTCTCTGTGCCTCTGTGCGAGCAATGCCATGGGCAGATGAGGCTGAGCATCAGCTTTCCAGGATAGCCCCTTCTGCCTGCCAGCTATCTGCAGACGTTCGCACTTTCGGAGCAGGGCTGTGATAGGAGCCTGGCAGGGACACCACCATTCCCAGCATGCGTTTGAAGTTTCAAGTGGCAAGATAAGCAAGCAGCCCCATTCTCTGTGCCTCTGTGCGAGCACTGCCATGGGCAGATGAGGCTGAGCAACAGCTTTCCAGGCTAGCCCCTTCTGCCTGCCAGCTATCTGCAGACGTTCGCACTTTCGGAGCAGGGCTGTGATAGGAGCCTGGCAGGGACACCACCATTCCCAGCATGCGTTTGAAGTTTCAAGTGGCAAGATAAGCAAGCAGCCCCATTCTCTGTGCCTCTATGCGAACAGTGCCATGGGCAGATGAGGCTGAGCAACAGCTTTCCAGGCTAGCCCCTTCTGGCTGCCAGCTATCTGCAGACGTTCGCATTTCAAGAGCAGGGCTGCGAAAGGAGCCTAGCAGGTACACCATCTTTCCCAGGCTACGTTTGAAGTTTGAGGTGGCAAGACAAGCAAGCAGCCCCATTCTCTGTGCCTCTGTGCGAGCACTGCCATGGGCAGATGAGGCTGAGCAACAGCTTTCCAGGCTAGCACCTTACGGCTGCCAGCTATCTGCAGACGTTCGCACTTTCGGAGCAGGGCTGCGAAAGGAGCCTGGCTGGGACACCAACTTTCCCAGGCTACGTTTGAAGTTTGAGGTGGCAAGACAAGCAAGCAGCCCCATTCTCTGTGCCTCTGTGCGAGCACTGCCATGGGCAGATGAGGCTGAGCAACAGCTTTCCAGGATAGCCCCTTCTGGCTGCTGGGTATCTGCAGACATTCGCACTTTCGGAGCAGGGCTGCGAAAGGAGCCTAGCTGGGACACCAACTTTCCCAGGCTACGTTTGAAATTTGAGGTGGCAAGACAAGCAAGCAGCCCCATTCTCTGTGCCTCTATGCGAGCACTGCCATGGGCAGATGAGGCTGAGCAACAGCTTTCCAGGCAAGCACCTTCTGGCTGCCAGCTATCTGCAGACGTTCGCATTTCAAGAGCAGGGCTGTGATAGGAGCCTAGCAGGTACACCATCTTTCCCAGGCTACGTTTGAAGTTTGAGGTGGCAAGACAAGCAAGGAGCCCCATTCTCTGTGCGAGCAATGCCATGGGCAGATGAGGCTGAGCAACAGGTTTCCAGGCTAGCCCCTTCTGCCTGCCAGCTATCTGCAGACGTTCGCACTTTCGGAGCAGGGCTGCGAAAGGAGCCTGGCTTGGACACCAACATTCCCAGGCTACGTTTGAAGTTTGAGGTGGCAAGAGAAGCAAGCAGCCCCATTCTCTGTGCCTCTGTGCGAGCACTGCCATGGGCAGATGAGGCTGAGCATCAGCTTTCCAGGATAGCCCCTTCTGGCTACCAGCTATCTGCAGACGTTCGCACTTTCGGAGCAGGGCTGTTATAGGAGCCTGGCAGGGACACCACCATTCCCAGCATGCGTTTGAAGTTTCAAGTGGCAAGATAAGCAAGCAGCCCCATTCTCTGTGCCTCTATGCGAACAGTGCCATGGGCAGATGAGGCTGAGCAACAGCTTTCCAGGCTAGCCCCTTCTGGCTGCCAGCTATCTGCAGACGTTCGCACTTTCGGAGCAGGGCTGCGAAAGGAGCCTGGCTGGGACACCAACTTTCCCAGGCTACGTTTGAAGTTTGAGGTGGCAAGACAAGCAAGCAGCCCCATTCTCTGTGCCTCTGTGCGAGCAGTGCCATGGGCAGATGAGGCTGAGCAACAGCTTTCCAGGATAGCCCCTTCTGCCTGCCAGCTATCTGCAGATGTTCGCACTTTCGGAGCAGGGCTGTGATAGGAGCCTGGCAGGGACACCACCATTCCCAGCATGCGTTTGAAGTTTCAAGTGGCAAGATAAGCAAGCAGCCCCATTCTCTGTGCCTCTATGCGAACAGTGCCATGGGCAGATGAGGCTGAGCAACAGCTTTCCAGGCTAGCCCCTTCTGCCTGCCAGCTATCTGCAGACGTTCGCATTTCAAGAGCAGGGCTGCGAAAGGAGCCTAGCAGGTACACCATCTTTCCCAGGCTACGTTTGAAGTTTGAGGTGGCAAGACAAGCAAGCAGCCCCATTCTCTGTGCCTCTATGCGAGCACTGCCATGGGCAGATGAGGCTGAGCAACAGCTTTCCAGGCAAGCACCTTCTGGCTGCCAGCTATCTGCAGACGTTCGCATTTCAAGAGCAGGGCTGCGAAAGGAGCCTAGCAGGTACACCATCTTTCCCAGGCTACGTTTGAAGTTTAAGGTGGCAAGACAAGCAAGGAGCCCCATTCTCTGTGTGAGCACTGCCATGGGCAGATGAGGCTGAGCAACAGCTTTCCAGGCTAGCCCCTTCTGGCTTCCAGCTATCTGCAGACGTTCGCACTTTCGGAGCAGGGCTGCGAAAGGAGCCTGGCTTGGACACCAACTTTCCCAGGCTACGTTTGAAGTTTGAGGTGGCAAGAGAAGCAAGCAGCCCCATTCTCTGTGCCTCTGTGCGAGCACTGCCATGGGCAGATGAGGCTGAGCATCAGCTTTCCAGGATAGCCCCTTCTGGCTGCCAGCTATCTGCAGACGTTCGCACTTTCGGAGCAGGGCTGTGATAGGAGCCTGGCAGGGACACCACCATTCCCAGCATGCGTTTGAAGTTTCAAGTGGCAAGATAAGCAAGCAGCCCCATTCTCTGTGCCTCTAATGCGAGCACTGCCATGGGCAGATGAGGCTGAGCAACAGCTTTCCAGGCAAGCACCTTCTGGCTGCCAGCTATCTGCAGACGTTCGCATTTCAAGAGCAGGGCTGCGAAAGGAGCCTAGCAGGTACACCATCTTTCCCAGGCTACGTTTGAAGTTTGAGGTGGCAAGACAAGCAAGGAGCCCCATTCTCTGTGCGAGCAATGCCATGGGCAGATGAGGCTGAGCAACAGCTTTCCAGGCTAGCCCCTTCTGGCTGCCAGCTATCTGCAGACGTTCGCACTTTCGGAGCAGGGCTACGAAAGGAGCCTGGCTTGGACACCAACTTTCCCAGGCTACGTTTGAAGTTTGAGGTGGCAAGAGAAGCAAGCAGCCCCATTCTTTGTGCCTCTGTGCGAGCACTGCCATGGGCAGATGAGGCTGAGCAACAGCTTTCCAGGCTAGCCCCTTCTGCCTGCCAGCTATCTGCAGACGTTCGCATTTCAAGAGCAGGGCTGTGATAGGAGCCTGGCAGGGACACCACCATTCCCAGCATGCGTTTGAAGTTTCAAGTGGCAAGATAAGCAAGCAGCCCCATTCTCTGTGCCTCTGTGCGAGCACTGCCATGGGCAGATGAGGCTGAGCAACAGCTTTCCAGGCTAGCCCCTTCTGCCTGCCAGCTATCTGCAGACGTTCGCACTTTCGGAGCAGGGCTGTGATAGGAGCCTGGCAGGGACACCAACTTTCCCAGGCTACGTTTGAAGTTTGAGGTGGCAAGAGAAGCAAGCAGCCCCATTCTCTGTGCCTCTGTGCGAGCAATGCCATGGGCAGATGAGGCTGAGCATCAGCTTTCCAGGATAGCCCCTTCTGCCTGCCAGCTATCTGCAGACGTTCGCACTTTCGGAGCAGGGCTGTGATAGGAGCCTGGCAGGGACACCACCATTCCCAGCATGCGTTTGAAGTTTCAAGTGGCAAGATAAGCAAGCAGCCCCATTCTCTGTGCCTCTGTGCGAGCACTGCCATGGGCAGATGAGGCTGAGCAACAGCTTTCCAGGATAGCCCCTTCTGCCTGCCAGCTATCTGCAGACGTTCGCACTTTCGGAGCAGGGCTGTGATAGGAGCCTGGCAGGGACACCACCATTCCCAGCATGCGTTTGAAGTTTCAAGTGGCAAGATAAGCAAGCAGCCCCATTCTCTGTGCCTCTATGCGAACAGTGCCATGGGCAGATGAGGCTGAGCAACAGCTTTCCAGGCTAGCCCCTTCTGGCTGCCAGCTATCTGCAGACGTTCGCATTTCAAGAGCAGGGCTGCGAAAGGAGCCTAGCAGGTACACCATCTTTCCCAGGCTACGTTTGAAGTTTGAGGTGGCAAGACAAGCAAGCAGCCCCATTCTCTGTGCCTCTGTGCGAGCACTGCCATGGGCAGATGAGGCTGAGCAACAGCTTTCCAGGCTAGCACCTTACGGCTGCCAGCTATCTGCAGACGTTCGCACTTTCGGAGCAGGGCTGCGAAAGGAGCCTGGCTGGGACACCAACTTTCCCAGGCTACGTTTGAAGTTTGAGGTGGCAAGACAAGCAAGCAGCCCCATTCTCTGTGCCTCTGTGCGAGCACTGCCATGGGCAGATGAGGCTGAGCAACAGCTTTCCAGGATAGCCCCTTCTGGCTGCTGGGTATCTGCAGACATTCGCACTTTCGGAGCAGGGCTGCGAAAGGAGCCTAGCTGGGACACCAACTTTCCCAGGCTACGTTTGAAATTTGAGGTGGCAAGACAAGCAAGCAGCCCCATTCTCTGTGCCTCTATGCGAGCACTGCCATGGGCAGATGAGGCTGAGCAACAGCTTTCCAGGCAAGCACCTTCTGGCTGCCAGCTATCTGCAGACGTTCGCATTTCAAGAGCAGGGCTGTGATAGGAGCCTAGCAGGTACACCATCTTTCCCAGGCTACGTTTGAAGTTTGAGGTGGCAAGACAAGCAAGGAGCCCCATTCTCTGTGCGAGCAATGCCATGGGCAGATGAGGCTGAGCAACAGGTTTCCAGGCTAGCCCCTTCTGCCTGCCAGCTATCTGCAGACGTTCGCACTTTCGGAGCAGGGCTGCGAAAGGAGCCTGGCTTGGACACCAACATTCCCAGGCTACGTTTGAAGTTTGAGGTGGCAAGAGAAGCAAGCAGCCCCATTCTCTGTGCCTCTGTGCGAGCACTGCCATGGGCAGATGAGGCTGAGCATCAGCTTTCCAGGATAGCCCCTTCTGGCTACCAGCTATCTGCAGACGTTCGCACTTTCGGAGCAGGGCTGTTATAGGAGCCTGGCAGGGACACCACCATTCCCAGCATGCGTTTGAAGTTTCAAGTGGCAAGATAAGCAAGCAGCCCCATTCTCTGTGCCTCTATGCGAACAGTGCCATGGGCAGATGAGGCTGAGCAACAGCTTTCCAGGCTAGCCCCTTCTGGCTGCCAGCTATCTGCAGACGTTCGCACTTTCGGAGCAGGGCTGCGAAAGGAGCCTGGCTGGGACACCAACTTTCCCAGGCTACGTTTGAAGTTTGAGGTGGCAAGACAAGCAAGCAGCCCCATTCTCTGTGCCTCTGTGCGAGCAGTGCCATGGGCAGATGAGGCTGAGCAACAGCTTTCCAGGCTAGCCCCTTCTGGCTGCCAGCTATCTGCAGACGTTCGCACTTTCGGAGCAGGGCTGTGATAGGAGCCTGGCAGGGACACCACCATTCCCAGCATGCGTTTGAAGTTTCAAGTGGCAAGATAAGCAAGCAGCCCCATTCTCTGTGCCTCTATGCGAACAGTGCCATGGGCAGATGAGGCTGAGCAACAGCTTTCCAGGCTAGCCCCTTCTGGCTGCCAGCTATCTGCAGACGTTCGCATTTCAAGAGCAGGGCTGCGAAAGGAGCCTAGCAGGTACACCATCTTTCCCAGGCTACGTTTGAAGTTTGAGGTGGCAAGACAAGCAAGCAGCCCCATTCTCTGTGCCTCTATGCGAGCACTGCCATGGGCAGATGAGGCTGAGCAACAGCTTTCCAGGCAAGCACCTTCTGGCTGCCAGCTATCTGCAGACGTTCGCATTTCAAGAGCAGGGCTGCGAAAGGAGCCTAGCAGGTACACCATCTTTCCCAGGCTACGTTTGAAGTTTAAGGTGGCAAGACAAGCAAGGAGCCCCATTCTCTGTGTGAGCACTGCCATGGGCAGATGAGGCTGAGCAACAGCTTTCCAGGCTAGCCCCTTCTGGCTGCCAGCTATCTGCAGACGTTCGCACTTTCGGAGCAGGGCTGCGAAAGGAGCCTGGCTTGGACACCAACTTTCCCAGGCTACGTTTGAAGTTTGAGGTGGCAAGAGAAGCAAGCAGCCCCATTCTCTGTGCCTCTGTGCGAGCACTGCCATGGGCAGATGAGGCTGAGCATCAGCTTTCCAGGATAGCCCCTTCTGGCTGCCAGCTATCTGCAGACGTTCGCACTTTCGGAGCAGGGCTGTGATAGGAGCCTGGCAGGGACACCACCATTCCCAGCATGCGTTTGAAGTTTCAAGTGGCAAGATAAGCAAGCAGCCCCATTCTCTGTGCCTCTATGCGAGCACTGCCATGGGCAGATGAGGCTGAGCAACAGCTTTCCAGGCTAGCCCCTTCTGGCTACCAGCTATCTGCAGACGTTCGCACTTTCGGAGCAGGGCTGTGATAGGAGCCTGGCAGGGACACCACCATTCCCAGCATGCGTTTGAAGTTTCAAGTGGCAAGATAAGCAAGCAGCCCCATTCTCTGTGCCTCTATGCGAACAGTGCCATGGGCAGATGAGGCTGAGCAACAGCTTTCCAGGCTAGCCCCTTCTGGCTGCCAGCTATCTGCAGACGTTCGCACTTTCGGAGCAGGGCTGCGAAAGGAGCCTGGCTGGGACACCAACTTTCCCAGGCTACGTTTGAAGTTTGAGGTGGCAAGACAAGCAAGCAGCCCCATTCTCTGTGCCTCTGTGCGAGCACTGCCATGGGCAGATGAGGCTGAGCAACAGCTTTCCAGGCTAGCCCCTTCTGCCTGCCAGCTATCTGCAGACGTTCGCACTTTCGGAGCAGGGCTGTGATAGGAGCCTGGCAGGGACACCACCATTCCCAGCATGCGTTTGAAGTTTCAAGTGGCAAGATAAGCAAGCAGCCCCATTCTCTGTGCCTCTATGCGAACAGTGCCATGGGCAGATGAGGCTGAGCAACAGCTTTCCAGGCTAGCCCGTTCTGGCTGCCAGCTATCTGCAGACGTTCGCATTTCAAGAGCAGGGCTGCGAAAGGAGCCTAGCAGGTACACCATCTTTCCCAGGCTACGTTTGAATTTTGAGGTGGCAAGACAAGCAAGCAGCCCCATTCTCTGTGCCTCTGTGCGAGCACTGCCATGGGCAGATGAGGCTGAGCATCAGCTTTCCAGGCTAGCCCCTTCTGGCTGCCAGCTATCTGCAGACGTTCGCACTTTCGGAGCAGGGCTGTGACAGGAGCCTGGCAGGGACACCACCATTCCCAGCATGCGTTTGAAGTTTCAAGTGGCAAGATAAGCAAGCAGCCCCATTCTCTGTGCCTCTATGCGAACAGTGCCATGGGCAGATGAGGCTGAGCAACAGCTTTCCAGGATAGCCCCTTCTGGCTGCCAGCTATCTGCAGACGTTCGCACTTTCGGAGCAGGGCTGCGAAAGGAGCCTGGCTGGGACACCAACTTTCCCAGGCTACGTTTGAAGTTTGAGGTGGCAAGACAAGCAAGCAGCCCCATTCTCTGTGCCTCTGTGTGAGCACTGCCATGGGCAGATGAGGCTGAGCAACAGCTTTCCAGGCTAGCCCCTTCTGGCTGCCAGCTATCTGCAGAAGTTCGCACTTTCGGAGCAGGGCTGTGATAGGAGCCTGGCAGGGACACCACCATTCCCAGCATGCGTTTGAAGTTTCAAGTGGCAAGATAAGCAAGCAGCCCCATTCTCCGTGCCTCTATGCGAACAGTGCCATGGGCAGATGAGGCTGAGCAACAGCTTTCCAGGCTAGCCCCTTCTGGCTGCCAGCTATCTGCAGACGTTCGCATTTCAAGAGCAGGGCTGCGAAAGGAGTTTAGCAGGTACACCATCTTTCCCAGGCTACATTTGAAGTTTGAGGTGGCAAGACAAGCAAGCAGCCCCATTCTCTGTGCCTCTGTGCGAGCAGTGCCATGGGCAGATGAGGCTGAGCAACAGCTTTCCAGGCAAGCACCTTCTTGCTGCCAGCTATCTGCAGACGTTCGCATTTCAAGAGCAGGGCTGCGAAAGGAGCCTAGCAGGTACACCATCTTTCCCAGGCTACGTTTGAAGTTTGAGGTGGCAAGACAAGCAAGGAGCCCCATTCTCTGTGCCTCTATGCGAACAGTGCCATGGGCAGATGAGGCTGAGCAACCGCTTTCCAGGCTAGCCCCTTCTGGCTGCCAGCTATCTGCAGACGTTCGCATTTCAAGAGCAGGGCTGCGAAAGGAGCCTGGCTGGGACACCAACTTTCCAAGGCTACGTTTGAAGTTTTAGTTGGCAAGACAAGCAAGGAGCCGCATTCTCTGTGCCTCTGTGCGAGCACTGCCATGGGCAGATGAGGCTGAGCAACAGCTTTCCAGGCTAGCCCCTTCTGGCTGCCAGCTATCTGCAGACGTTCGCATTTCAAGAGCAGGGCTGCGAAAGGAGCCTAGCAGGTACACCATCTTTCCCAGGCTACGTTTGAAGTTTGAGGTGGCAAGACAAGCAAGGAGCCCCATTCTCTGTGCCTCTGTGCGAGCAGTGCCATGGGCAGATGAGGCTGAGCAACAGCTTTCCAGGATAGCCCCTTCTGGCTGCCAGCTATCTGCAGACGTTCGCACTTTCGGAGCAGGGCTGCGAAAGGAGCCTGGCTGGGACACCAACTTTCCCAGGCTACGTTTGAAGTTTGAGGTGGCAAGACAAGCAAGCAGCCCCATTCTCTGTGCCTCTGTGCGAGCACTGCCATGGGCAGATGAGGCTGAGCAACAGCTTTCCAGGCTAGCCCCTTCTGCCTGCCAGCTATCTGCAGACGTTCGCACTTTCGGAGCAGGGCTGTGACAGGAGCCTGGCAGGGACACCACCATTCCCAGCATGCGTTTGAAGTTTCAAGTGGCAAGATAAGCAAGCAGCCCCATTCTCTGTGCCTCTATGCGAACAGTGCCATGGGCAGATGAGGCTGAGCAACAGCTTTCCAGGCTAGCCCCTTCTGGCTGCCAGCTATCTGCAGACGTTCGCATTTCAAGAGCAGGGCTGCGAAAGGAGCCTAGCAGGTACACCATCTTTCCCAGGCTACGTTTGAAGTTTGAGGTGGCAAGACAAGCAAGCAGCCCCATTCTCTGTGCCTCTGTGCGAGCACTGCCATGGGCAGATGAGGCTGAGCAACAGCTTTCCAGGGTAGCACCTTCCGGCTGCCAGCTATCTGCAGACGTTCGCACTTTCGGAGCAGGGCTGCGAAAGGAGCCTAGCTGGGACACCAACTTTCCCAGGCTACGTTTGAAATTTGAGGTGGCAAGACAAGCAAGCAGCCCCATTCTCTGTGCCTCTATGCGAGCACTGCCATGGGCAGATGAGGCTGAGCAACAGCTTTCCAGGCAAGCACCTTCTGGCTGCCAGCTATCTGCAGACGTTCGCATTTCAAGAGCAGGGCTGTGATAGGAGCCTAGCAGGTACACCATCTTTCCCAGGCTACGTTTGAAGTTTGAGGTGGCAAGACAAGCAAGGAGCCCCATTCTCTGTGCGAGCAATGCCATGGGCAGATGAGGCTGAGCAACAGCTTTCCAGGCTAGCCCCTTCTGCCTGCCAGCTATCTGCAGACGTTCGCACTTTCGGAGCAGGGCTGCGAAAGGAGCCTGGCTTGGACACCAACATTCCCAGGCTACGTTTGAAGTTTGAGGTGGCAAGAGAAGCAAGCAGCCCCATTCTCTGTGCCTCTGTGCGAGCACTGCCATGGGCAGATGAGGCTGAGCATCAGCTTTCCAGGATAGCCCCTTCTGGCTACCAGCTATCTGCAGACGTTCGCACTTTCGGAGCAGGGCTGTTATAGGAGCCTGGCAGGGACACCACCATTCCCAGCATGCGTTTGAAGTTTCAAGTGGCAAGATAAGCAAGCAGCCCCATTCTCTGTGCCTCTATGCGAACAGTGCCATGGGCAGATGAGGCTGAGCAACAGCTTTCCAGGCTAGCCCCTTCTGGCTGCCAGCTATCTGCAGACGTTCGCACTTTCGGAGCAGGGCTGCGAAAGGAGCCTGGCTGGGACACCAACTTTCCCAGGCTACGTTTGAAGTTTGAGGTGGCAAGACAAGCAAGCAGCCCCATTCTCTGTGCCTCTGTGCGAGCAGTGCCATGGGCAGATGAGGCTGAGCAACAGCTTTCCAGGCTAGCCCCTTCTGCCTGCCAGCTATCTGCAGACGTTCGCACTTTCGGAGCAGGGCTGTGATAGGAGCCTGGCAGGGACACCACCATTCCCAGCATGCGTTTGAAGTTTCAAGTGGCAAGATAAGCAAGCAGCCCCATTCTCTGTGCCTCTATGCGAACAGTGCCATGGGCAGATGAGGCTGAGCAACAGCTTTCCAGGCTAGCCCCTTCTGGCTGCCAGCTATCTGCAGACGTTCGCATTTCAAGAGCAGGGCTGCGAAAGGAGCCTAGCAGGTACACCATCTTTCCCAGGCTACGTTTGAAGTTTGAGGTGGCAAGACAAGCAAGCAGCCCCATTCTCTGTGCCTCTATGCGAGCACTGCCATGGGCAGATGAGGCTGAGCAACAGCTTTCCAGGCAAGCACCTTCTGGCTGCCAGCTATCTGCAGACGTTCGCATTTCAAGAGCAGGGCTGCGAAAGGAGCCTAGCAGGTACACCATCTTTCCCAGGCTACGTTTGAAGTTTAAGGTGGCAAGACAAGCAAGGAGCCCCATTCTCTGTGTGAGCACTGCCATGGGCAGATGAGGCTGAGCAACAGCTTTCCAGGCTAGCCCCTTCTGGCTTCCAGCTATCTGCAGACGTTCGCACTTTCGGAGCAGGGCTGCGAAAGGAGCCTGGCTTGGACACCAACTTTCCCAGGCTACGTTTGAAGTTTGAGGTGGCAAGAGAAGCAAGCAGCCCCATTCTCTGTGCCTCTGTGCGAGCACTGCCATGGGCAGATGAGGCTGAGCATCAGCTTTCCAGGATAGCCCCTTCTGGCTGCCAGCTATCTGCAGACGTTCGCACTTTCGGAGCAGGGCTGTGATAGGAGCCTGGCAGGGACACCACCATTCCCAGCATGCGTTTGAAGTTTCAAGTGGCAAGATAAGCAAGCAGCCCCATTCTCTGTGCCTCTATGCGAGCACTGCCATGGGCAGATGAGGCTGAGCAACAGCTTTCCAGGCTAGCCCCTTCTGGCTACCAGCTATCTGCAGACGTTCGCACTTTCGGAGCAGGGCTGTGATAGGAGCCTGGCAGGGACACCACCATTCCCAGCATGCGTTTGAAGTTTCAAGTGGCAAGATAAGCAAGCAGCCCCATTCTCTGTGCCTCTATGCGAACAGTGCCATGGGCAGATGAGGCTGAGCAACAGCTTTCCAGGCTAGCCCCTTCTGGCTGCCAGCTATCTGCAGACGTTCGCACTTTCGGAGCAGGGCTGCGAAAGGAGCCTGGCTGGGACACCAACTTTCCCAGGCTACGTTTGAAGTTTGAGGTGGCAAGACAAGCAAGCAGCCCCATTCTCTGTGCCTCTGTGCGAGCACTGCCATGGGCAGATGAGGCTGAGCAACAGCTTTCCAGGCTAGCCCCTTCTGCCTGCCAGCTATCTGCAGACGTTCGCACTTTCGGAGCAGGGCTGTGATAGGAGCCTGGCAGGGACACCACCATTCCCAGCATGCGTTTGAAGTTTCAAGTGGCAAGATAAGCAAGCAGCCCCATTCTCTGTGCCTCTATGCGAACAGTGCCATGGGCAGATGAGGCTGAGCAACAGCTTTCCAGGCTAGCCCGTTCTGGCTGCCAGCTATCTGCAGACGTTCGCATTTCAAGAGCAGGGCTGCGAAAGGAGCCTAGCAGGTACACCATCTTTCCCAGGCTACGTTTGAATTTTGAGGTGGCAAGACAAGCAAGCAGCCCCATTCTCTGTGCCTCTGTGCGAGCACTGCCATGGGCAGATGAGGCTGAGCATCAGCTTTCCAGGCTAGCCCCTTCTGGCTGCCAGCTATCTGCAGACGTTCGCACTTTCGGAGCAGGGCTGTGACAGGAGCCTGGCAGGGACACCACCATTCCCAGCATGCGTTTGAAGTTTCAAGTGGCAAGATAAGCAAGCAGCCCCATTCTCTGTGCCTCTATGCGAACAGTGCCATGGGCAGATGAGGCTGAGCAACAGCTTTCCAGGATAGCCCCTTCTGGCTGCCAGCTATCTGCAGACGTTCGCACTTTCGGAGCAGGGCTGCGAAAGGAGCCTGGCTGGGACACCAACTTTCCCAGGCTACGTTTGAAGTTTGAGGTGGCAAGACAAGCAAGCAGCCCCATTCTCTGTGCCTCTGTGCGAGCAGTGCCATGGGCAGATGAGGCTGAGCAACAGCTTTCCAGGCTAGCCCCTTCTGGCTGCCAGCTATCTGCAGAAGTTCGCACTTTCGGAGCAGGGCTGTGATAGGAGCCTGGCAGGGACACCACCATTCCCAGCATGCGTTTGAAGTTTCAAGTGGCAAGATAAGCAAGCAGCCCCATTCTCCGTGCCTCTATGCGAACAGTGCCATGGGCAGATGAGGCTGAGCAACAGCTTTCCAGGCTAGCCCCTTCTGGCTGCCAGCTATCTGCAGACGTTCGCATTTCAAGAGCAGGGCTGCGAAAGGAGTTTAGCAGGTACACCATCTTTCCCAGGCTACGTTTGAAGTTTGAGGTGGCAAGACAAGCAAGCAGCCCCATTCTCTGTGCCTCTGTGCGAGCAGTGCCATGGGCAGATGAGGCTGAGCAACAGCTTTCCAGGCTAGCCCCTTCTGGCTGCCAGCTATCTGCAGACGTTCGCATTTCAAGAGCAGGGCTGCGAAAGGAGCCTAGCAGGTACACCATCTTTCCCAGGCTACGTTTGAAGTTTGAGGTGGCAAGACAAGCAAGGAGCCCCATTCTCTGTGCGAGCAATGCCATGGGCAGATGAGGCTGAGCAACAGCTTTCCAGGCTAGCCCCTTCTTGCTTCCAGCTATCTGCAGACGTTTGCACTTTCGGAGCAGGGCTGCGAAAGGAGCCTGGCTTGGACACCAACTTTCCCAGGCTACGTTTGAAGTTTGAGGTGGCAAGAGAAGCAAGCAGCCCCATTCTCTGTGCCTCTGTGCGAGCACTGCCATGGGCAGATGAGGCTGAGCATCAGCTTTCCAGGCTAGCCCCTTCTGGCTGCCAGCTATCTGCAGACGTTCGCACTTTCGGAGCAGGGCTGTGATAGGAGCCTGGCAGGGACACCACCATTCCCAGCATGCGTTTGAAGTTTCAAGTGGCAAGATAAGCAAGCAGCCCCATTCTCTGTGCCTCTATGCGAACAGTGCCATGGGCAGATGAGGCTGAGCAACAGCTTTCCAGGCTAGCCCCTTCTGGCTGCCAGCTATCTGCAGACGTTCGCACTTTCGGAGCAGGGCTGCGAAAGGAGCCTGGCTGGGACACCAACTTTCCCAGGCTACGTTTGAAGTTTGAGGTGGCAAGACAAGCAAGCAGCCCCATTCTCTGTGCCTCTGTGCGAGCACTGCCATAGGCAGATGAGGCTGAGCAACAGCTTTCCAGGATAGCCCCTTCTGGCTGCCAGCTATCTGCAGACGTTCGCATTTCAAGAGCAGGACTGCGAAAGGAGCCTAGCAGGTACACCATCTTTCCCAGGCTACGTTTGAAGTTTGAGGTGGCAAGACAAGCAAGCAGCCCCATTCTCTGTGCCTCTATGCGAACAGTGCCATGGGCAGATGAGGCTGAGCAACCGCTTTCCAGGCTAGCCCCTTCTGGCTGCCAGCTATCTGCAGACGTTCGCATTTCAAGAGCAGGGCTGCGAAAGGAGCCTGGCTGGGACACCAACTTTCCCAGGGTACGTTTGAAGTTTTAGTTGGCAAGACAAGCAAGGAGCCGCATTCTCTGTGCCTCTGTGCGAGCACTGCCATGGGCAGATGAGGCTGAGCAACAGCTTTCCAGGCTAGCCCCTTCTGGCTGCCAGCTATCTGCAGACGTTCGCATTTCAAGAGCAGGGCTGCCAAAGGAGCCTAGCAGGTACACCATCTTTCCCAGGCTACGTTTGAAGTTTGAGGTGGCAAGACAAGCAAGGAGCCCCATTCTCTGTGCCTCTGTGCGAGCAGTGCCATGGGCAGATGAGGCTGAGCAACAGCTTTCCAGGATAGCCCCTTCTGGCTGCCAGCTATCTGCAGACGTTCGCACTTTCGGAGCAGGGCTGCGAAAGGAGCCTGGCTGGGACACCAACTTTCCCAGGCTACGTTTGAAGTTTGAGGTGGCAAGACAAGCAAGCAGCCCCATTCTCTGTGCCTCTGTGCGAGCACTGCCATGGGCAGATGAGGCTGAGCAACAGCTTTCCAGGCTAGCCCCTTCTGCCTGCCAGCTATCTGCAGACGTTCGCACTTTCGGAGCAGGGCTGTGACAGGAGCCTGGCAGGGACACCACCATTCCCAGCATGCGTTTGAAGTTTCAAGTGGCAAGATAAGCAAGCAGCCCCATTCTCTGTGCCTCTATGCGAACAGTGCCATGGGCAGATGAGGCTGAGCAACAGCTTTCCAGGCTAGCCCCTTCTGGCTGCCAGCTATCTGCAGACGTTCGCATTTCAAGAGCAGGGCTGCGAAAGGAGCCTAGCAGGTACACCATCTTTCCCAGGCTACGTTTGAAGTTTGAGGTGGCAAGACAAGCAAGCAGCCCCATTCTCTGTGCCTCTGTGCGAGCACTGCCATGGGCAGATGAGGCTGAGCAACAGCTTTCCAGGCTAGCACCTTCCGGCTGCCAGCTATCTGCAGACGTTCGCACTTTCGGAGCAGGGCTGCGAAAGGAGCCTAGCTGGGACACCAACTTTCCCAGGCTACGTTTGAAATTTGAGGTGGCAAGACAAGCAAGCAGCCCCATTCTCTGTGCCTCTATGCGAGCACTGCCATGGGCAGATGAGGCTGAGCAACAGCTTTCCAGGCAAGCACCTTCTGGCTGCCAGCTATCTGCAGACGTTCGCATTTCAAGAGCAGGGCTGTGACAGGAGCCTAGCAGGTACACCATCTTTCCCAGGCTACGTTTGAAGTTTGAGGTGGCAAGACAAGCAAGGAGCCCCATTCTCTGTGCGAGCAATGCCATGGGCAGATGAGGCTGAGCAACAGCTTTCCAGGCTAGCCCCTTCTGCCTGCCAGCTATCTGCAGACGTTCGCACTTTCGGAGCAGGGCTGCGAAAGGAGCCTGGCTTGGACACCAACATTCCCAGGCTACGTTTGAAGTTTGAGGTGGCAAGACAAGCAAGCAGCCCCATTCTCTGTGCCTCTGTGCGAGCACTGCCATGGGCAGATGAGGCTGAGCATCAGCTTTCCAGGATAGCCCCTTCTGGCTGCCAGCTATCTGCAGACGTTCGCACTTTCGGAGCAGGGCTGTGATAGGAGCCTGGCAGGGACACCACCATTCCCAGCATGCGTTTGAAGTTTCAAGTGGCAAGATAAGCAAGCAGCCCCATTCTCTGTGCCTCTATGCGAACAGTGCCATGGGCAGATGAGGCTGAGCAACAGCTTTCCAGGCTAGCCCCTTCTGGCTGCCAGCTATCTGCAGACGTTCGCACTTTCGGAGCAGGGCTGCGAAAGGAGCCTGGCTGGGACACCAACTTTCCCAGGCTACGTTTGAAGTTTGAGGTGGCAAGACAAGCAAGCAGCCCCATTCTCTGTGCCTCTGTGCGAGCACTGCCATGGGCAGATGAGGCTGAGCAACAGCTTTCCAGGCTAGCCCCTTCTGCCTGCCAGCTATCTGCAGACGTTCGCACTTTCGGAGCAGGGCTGTGATAGGAGCCTGGCAGGGACACCACCATTCCCAGCATGCGTTTGAAGTTTCAAGTGGCAAGATAAGCAAGCAGCCCCATTCTCTGTGCCTCTATGCGAACAGTGCCATGGGCAGATGAGGCTGAGCAACAGCTTTCCAGGCTAGCCCCTTCTGGCTGCCAGCTATCTGCAGACGTTCGCATTTCAAGAGCAGGGCTGCGAAAGGAGCCTAGCAGGTACACCATCTTTCCCAGGCTACGTTTGAAGTTTGAGGTGGCAAGACAAGCAAGCAGCCCCATTCTCTGTGCCTCTATGCGAGCACTGCCATGGGCAGATGAGGCTGAGCAACAGCTTTCCAGGCAAGCACCTTCTGGCTGCCAGCTATCTGCAGACGTTCGCATTTCAAGAGCAGGGCTGCGAAAGGAGCCTAGCAGGTACACCATCTTTCCCAGGCTACGTTTGAAGTTTGAGGTGGCAAGACAAGCAAGGAGCCCCATTCTCTGTGCGAGCAATGCCATGGGCAGATGAGGCTGAGCAACAGCTTTCCAGGCTAGCCCCTTCTGCCTGCCAGCTATCTGCAGACGTTCGCACTTTCGGAGCAGGGTTGCGAAAGGAGCCTGGCTTGGACACCAACTTTCCCAGGCTACGTTTGAAGTTTGAGGTGGCAAGAGAAGCAAGCAGCCCCATTCTCTGTGCCTCTGTGCGAGCACTGCCATGGGCAGATGAGGCTGAGCATCAGCTTTCCAGGCTAGCCCCTTCTGCCTGCCAGCTATCTGCAGACGTTCGCACTTTCGGAGCAGGGCTGTGATAGGAGCCTGGCAGGGACAGCACCATTCCCAGCATGCGTTTGAAGTTTCAAGTGGCAAGATAAGCAAGCAGCCCCATTCTCTGTGCCTCTATGCGAACAGTGCCATGGGCAGATGAGGCTGAGCAACAGCTTTCCAGGCTAGCCCCTTCTGGCTGCCAGCTATCTGCAGACGTTCGCATTTCAAGAGCAGGGCTGCGAAAGGAGCCTAGCAGGTACAACATCTTTCCCAGGCTACGTTTGAAGTTTGAGGTGGCAAGATAAGCAAGCAGCCCCATTCTCTGTGCCATTGTGCGAGCAGTGCCATAGGCAGATGAGGCTGAGCAACAGCTTTCCAGGCAAGCACCTTCTGGCTGCCAGCTATCTGCAGACGTTCGCATTTCAAGAGCAGGGCTGCGAAAGGAGTTTAGCAGGTACACCATCTTTCCAAGGCTACGTTTGAAGTTTTAGTTGGCAAGACAAGCAAGGAGCCGCATTCTCTGTGCCTCTGTGCGAGCACTGCCATGGGCAGATGAGGCTGAGCAACAGCTTTCCAGGCTAGCCCCTTCTGGCTGCCAGCTATCTGCAGACGTTCGCATTTCAAGAGCAGGGCTGCGAAAGGAGCCTAGCAGGTACACCATCTTTCCCAGGCTACGTTTGAAGTTTGAGGTGGCAAGACAAGCAAGGAGCCCCATTCTCTGTGCCTCTGTGCGAGCAGTGCCATGGGCAGATGAGGCTGAGCAACAGCTTTCCAGGCTAGCCCCTTCTGCCTGCCAGCTATCTGCAGACGTTCGCACTTTCGGAGCAGGGCTGCGAAAGGAGCCTGGCTGGGACACCAACTTTCCCAGGCTACGTTTGAAGTTTGAGGTGGCAAGACAAGCAAGCAGCCCCATTCTCTGTGCCTCTGTGCGAGCACTGCCATGGGCAGATGAGGCTGAGCAACAGCTTTCCAGGCTAGCCCCTTCTGCCTGCCAGCTATCTGCAGACGTTCGCACTTTCGGAGCAGGGCTGTGACAGGAGCCTGGCAGGGACACCACCATTCCCAGCATGCGTTTGAAGTTTCAAGTGGCAAGATAAGCAAGCAGCCCCATTCTCTGTGCCTCTATGCGAACAGTGCCATGGGCAGATGAGGCTGAGCAACAGCTTTCCAGGCTAGCCCCTTCTGGCTGCCAGCTATCTGCAGACGTTCGCATTTCAAGAGCAGGGCTGCGAAAGGAGCCTAGCAGGTACACCATCTTTCCCAGGCTACGTTTGAAGTTTGAGGTGGCAAGACAAGCAAGCAGCCCCATTCTCTGTGCCTCTATGCGAGCAGTGCCATGGGCAGATGAGGCTGAGCAACAGCTTTCCAGGCTAGCCCCTTCTGGCTGCCAGCTATCTGCAGACGTTCGCATTTCAAGAGCAGGGCTGCGAAAGGAGCCTAGCAGGTACACCATCTTTCCCAGGATACGTTTGAAGTTTGAGGTGGCAAGACAAGCAAGCAGCCCCATTCTCTGTGCCTCTGTGCGAGCAGTGCCATGGGCAGATGAGGCTGAGCAACAGGTTTCCAGGCTAGCCCCTTCTGGCTGCCAGCTATCTGCAGACGTTTGCACTTTCGGAGCAGGGCTGCGAAAGGAGCCTGGCTGGGACACCAACTTTCCCAGGCTACGTTTGAAATTTGAGGTGGCAAGACAAGCAAGCAGCCCCATTCTCTGTGCCTCTGTGCGAGCACTGCCATGGGCAGATGAGGCTGAGCAACAGCTTTCCAGGATAGCCCCTTCTGCCTGCCAGCTATCTACAGACATTCGCACTTTCGGAGCAGGGCTGTGGTAGGAGCCTGGCAGGGACACCACCATTCCCAGCATGCGTTTGAAGTTTGAGGTGGCAAGACAAGCAAGCAGCCCCATTCTCTGTGCCTCTATGCGAGCACTGCCATGGGCAGATGAGGCTGAGCAACAGCTTTCCAGGCAAGCACCTTCTGGCTGCCAGCTATCTGCAGACGTTCGCATTTCAAGAGCAGGGCTGCGAAAGGAGCCTAGCAGGTACACCATCTTTCCCAGGCTACGTTTGAAGTTTGAGGTGGCAAGACAAGCAAGGAGCCCCATTCTCTGTGCGAGCAATGCCATGGGCAGATGAGGCTGAGCAACAGCTTTCCAGGCTAGCCCCTTCTGCCTGCCAGCTATCTGCAGACGTTCGCACTTTCGGAGCAGGGTTGCGAAAGGAGCCTGGCTGGGACACCAACTTTCCCAGGCTACGTTTGAAGTTTGAGGTGGCAAGAGAAGCAAGCAGCCCCATTCTCTGTGCCTCTGTGCGAGCACTGCCATGGGCAGATGAGGCTGAGCATCAGCTTTCCAGGCTAGCCCCTTCTGCCTGCCAGCTATCTGCAGACGTTCGCACTTTCGGAGCAGGGCTGTGATAGGAGCCTGGCAGGGACAGCACCATTCCCAGCATGCGTTTGAAGTTTCAAGTGGCAAGATAAGCAAGCAGCCCCATTCTCTGTGCCTCTATGCGAACAGTGCCATGGGCAGATGAGGCTGAGCAACAGCTTTCCAGGCTAGCCCCTTCTGGCTGCCAGCTATCTGCAGACGTTCGCATTTCAAGAGCAGGGCTGCGAAAGGAGCCTAGCAGGTACAACATTTTTCCCAGGCTACGTTTGAAGTTTTAGGTGGCAAGATAAGCAAGCAGCCCCATTCTCTGTGCCATTGTGCGAGCAGTGCCATAGGCAGATGAGGCTGAGCAACAGCTTTCCAGGATAGCCCCTTCTGGCTGCCAGCTATCTGCAGACGTTCGCATTTCAAGAGCAGGGGTACGAAAGGAGCCTGGCTGGGACACCAACTTTCCAAGGCTACGTTTGAAGTTTTAGTTGGCAAGACAAGCAAGGAGCCGCATTCTCTGTGCCTCTGTGCGAGCACTGCCATGGGCAGATGAGGCTGAGCAACAGCTTTCCAGGCTAGCACCTTCTGGCTGCCAGCTATCTGCAGACGTTCGCATTTCAAGAGCAGGGCTGCGAAAGGAGCCTAGCAGGTACACCATCTTTCCCAGGCTACGTTTGAAGTTTGAGGTGGCAAGACAAGCAAGGAGCCCCATTCTCTGTGCCTCTGTGCGAGCAGTGCCATGGGCAGATGAGGCTGAGCAACAGCTTTCCAGGCTAGCCCCTTCTGCCTGCCAGCTATCTGCAGACGTTCGCACTTTCGGAGCAGGGCTGCGAAAGGAGCCTGGCTGGGACACCAACTTTCCCAGGCTACGTTTGAAGTTTGAGGTGGCAAGACAAGCAAGCAGCCCCATTCTCTGTGCCTCTGTGCGAGCACTGCCATGGGCAGATGAGGCTGAGCAACAGCTTTCCAGGCTAGCCCCTTCTGCCTGCCAGCTATCTGCAGACGTTTGCACTTTCGGAGCAGGGCTGTGACAGGAGCCTGGCAGGGACACCACCATTCCCAGCATGCGTTTGAAGTTTCAAGTGGCAAGATAAGCAAGCAGCCCCATTCTCTGTGCCTCTATGCGAACAGTGCCATGGGCAGATGAGGCTGAGCAACAGGTTTCCAGGCTAGCCCCTTCTGGCTGCCAGCTATCTGCAGACGTTCGCATTTCAAGAGCAGGGCTGCGAAAGGAGCCTAGCAGGTACACCATCTTTCCCAGGCTACGTTTGAAGTTTGAGGTGGCAAGACAAGCAAGCAGCCCCATTCTCTGTGCCTCTATGCGAGCAGTGCCATGGGCAGATGAGGCTGAGCAACAGCTTTCCAGGCTAGCCCCTTCTGGCTGCCAGCTATCTGCAGACGTTCGCATTTCAAGAGCAGGGCTGCGAAAGGAGCCTAGCAGGTACACCATCTTTCCCAGGATACGTTTGAAGTTTGAGGTGGCAAGACAAGCAAGCAGCCCCATTCTCTGTGCCTCTGTGCGAGCACTGCCATGGGCAGATGAGGCTGAGCAACAGCTTTCCAGGATAGCCCCTTCTGCCTGCCAGCTATCTGCAGACGTTTGCACTTTCGGAGCAGGGCTGCGAAAGGATACTGGCTGGGACACCAACTTTCCCAGGCTACGTTTGAAATTTGAGGTGGCAAGACAAGCAAGCAGCCCCATTCTCTGTGCCTCTGTGCGAGCACTGCCATGGGCAGATGAGGCTGAGCAACAGCTTTCCAGGATAGCCCCTTCTGCCTGCCAGCTATCTACAGACATTCGCACTTTCGGAGCAGGGCTGTGGTAGGAGCCTGGCAGGGACACCACCATTCCCAGCATGCGTTTGAAGTTTGAGGTGGCAAGACAAGCAAGCAGCCCCATTCTCTGTGCCTCTATGCGAGCACTGCCATGGGCAGATGAGGCTGAGCAACAGCTTTCCAGGCAAGCCCCTTCTGGCTGCCAGCTATCTGCAGACGTTCGCACTTTCGGAGCAGGGCTGCGAAAGGAGCCTGGCTGGGACACCAACTTTCCCAGGCTACGTTTGAAGTTTGAGGTGGCAAGACAAGCAAGCAGCCCCATTCTCTGTGCCTCTGTGCGAGCACTGCCATGGGCAGATGAGGCTGAGCAACAGCTTTCCAGGCTAGCCCCTTCTGCCTGCCAGCTATCTGCAGACGTTCGCACTTTCGGAGCAGGGCTGTCATAGGAGCCTGGCAGGGACACCACCATTCCCAGCATGCGTTTGAAGTTTCAAGTGGCAAGATAAGCAAGCAGCCCCATTCTCTGTGCCTCTATGCGAACAGTGCCATGGGCAGATGAGGCTGAGCAACAGCTTTCCAGGCTAGCCCCTTCTGGCTGCCAGCTATCTGCAGACGTTCGCATTTCAAGAGCAGGGCTGCGAAAGGAGCCTAGCAGGTACACCAACTTTCCCAGGCTACGTTTGAAGTTTGAGGTGGCAAGACAAGCAAGCAGCCCCATTCTCTGTGCCTCTATGCGAGCACTGCCATGGGCAGATGAGGCTGAGCAACAGCTTTCCAGGCAAGCACCTTCTGGCTGCCAGCTATCTGCAGACGTTCGCATTTCAAGAGCAGGGCTGCGAAAGGAGCCTAGCAGGTACACCATCTTTCCCAGGCTACGTTTGAAGTTTGAGGTGGCAAGACAAGCAAGGAGCCCCATTCTCTGTGCCTCTGTGCGAGCACTGCCATGGGCAGATGAGGCTGAGCAACAGGTTTCCAGGCTAGCCCCTTCTGGCTGCCAGCTATCTGCAGACGTTCGCACTTTCGGAGCAGGGCTGCGAAATGAGCCTGGCTGGGACACCAACTTTCCCAGGCTACGTTTGAAGTTTGAGGTGGCAAGACAAGCAAGCAGCCCCATTCTCTGTGCCTCTGTGCGAGCACTGCCATGGGCAGATGAGGCTGAGCAACAGCTTTCCAGGCTAGCCCCTTCTGCCTGCCAGCTATCTGCAGACGTTCGCACTTTCGGAGCAGGGCTGTGACAGGAGCCTGGCAGGGACACCACCATTCCCAGCATGCGTTTGAAGTTTCAAGTGGCAAGATAAGCAAGCAGCCCCATTCTCTGTGCCTCTATGCGAACAGTGCCATGGGCAGATGAGGCTGAGCAACAGCTTTCCAGGCTAGCCCCTTCTGTCTGCCAGCTATCTGCAGACGTTCGCATTTCAAGAGCAGGGCTGCGAAAGGAGCCTAGCAGGTACACCATCTTTCCCAGGCTACGTTTGAAGTTTGAGGTGGCAAGACAAGCAAGCAGCCCCATTCTCTGTGCCTCTATGCGAGCAGTGCCATGGGCAGATGAGGCTGAGCAACAGCTTTCCAGGCTAGCCCCTTCTGGCTGCCAGCTATCTGCAGACGTTCGCATTTCAAGAGCAGGGCTGCGAAAGGAGCCTAGCAGGTACACCATCTTTCCCAGGATACGTTTGAAGTTTGAGGTGGCAAGACAAGCAAGCAGCCCCATTCTCTGTGCCTCTGTGCGAGCACTGCCATGGGCAGATGAGGCTGAGCAACAGCTTTCCAGGCTAGCCCCTTCTGGCTGCCAGCTATCTGCAGACGTTTGCACTTTCGGAGCAGGGCTGCGAAAGGAGCCTGGCTGGGACACCAACTTTCCCAGGCTACGTTTGAAATTTGAGGTGGCAAGACAAGCAAGCAGCCCCATTCTCTGTGCCTCTGTGCGAGCACTGCCATGGGCAGATGAGGCTGAGCAACAGCTTTCCAGGATAGCCCCTTCTGGCTGCCAGCTATCTGCAGACATTCGCACTTTCGGAGCAGGGCTGTGGTAGGAGCCTGACAGGGACACCACCATTCCCAGCATGCGTTTGAAGTTTGAGGTGGCAAGACAAGCAAGCAGCCCCATTCTCTGTGCCTCTATGCGAGCACTGCCATGGGCAGATGAGGCTGAGCAACAGCTTTCCAGGCAAGCACCTTCTGGCTGCCAGCTATCTGCAGACGTTCGCATTTCAAGAGCAGGGCTGCGAAAGGAGCCTAGCAGGTACACCATCTTTCCCAGGCTACGTTTGAAGTTTGAGGTGGCAAGACAAGCAAGGAGCCCCATTCTCTGTGCGAGCAATGCCATGGGCAGATGAGGCTGAGCAACAGCTTTCCAGGCTAGCCCCTTCTGCCTGCCAGCTATCTGCAGACGTTCGCACTTTCGGAGCAGGGCTGCGAAAGGAGCCTGGCTTGGACACCAACTTTCCCAGGCTACGTTTGAAATTTGAGGTGGCAAGACAAGCAAGCAGCCCCATTCTCTGTGCCTCTGTGCGAGCACTGCCATGGGCAGATGAGGCTGAGCATCAGCTTTCCAGGATAGCCCCTTCTGGCTGCCAGCTATCTGCAGACGTTCGCACTTTCGGAGCAGGGCTGTGATAGGAGCCTGGCAGGGACACCACCATTCCCAGCATGCGTTTGAAGTTTCAAGTGGCAAGATAAGCAAGCAGCCCCATTCTCTGTGCCTCTATGCGAACAGTGCCATGGGCAGATGAGGCTGAGCAACAGCTTTCCAGGATAGCCCCTTCTGGCTGCCAGCTATCTGTAGACGTTCGCATTTCAAGAGCAGGGCTGCGAAAGGAGCCTGGCTGGGACACCAACTTTCCCAGGCTACGTTTGAAGTTTGAGGTGGCAAGACAAGCAAGCAGCCCCATTCTCTGTGCCTCTGTGCGAGCACTGCCATGGGCAGATGAGGCTGAGCAACAGCTTTCCAGGCTAGCCCCTTCTGCCTGCCAGCTATCTGCAGACGTTCGCACTTTCGGAGCAGGGCTGTGATAGGAGCCTGGCA
The DNA here is from genome assembly GCF_030867145.1 of Opisthocomus hoazin. Classification (NCBI taxonomy): domain Eukaryota; kingdom Metazoa; phylum Chordata; class Aves; order Opisthocomiformes; family Opisthocomidae; genus Opisthocomus; species Opisthocomus hoazin. The sequence goes on along the minus strand of NC_134430.1, from coordinate 16,730,037 downwards.
GGGACACCACCATTCCCAGCATGCGTTTGAAGTTTCAAGTGGCAAGATAAGCAAGCAGCCCCATTCTCTGTGCCTCTATGCGAACAGTGCCATGGGCAGATGAGGCTGAGCAACAGCTTTCCAGGCAAGCACCTTCTGGCTGCCAGCTATCTGCAGACGTTCGCATTTCAAGAGCAGGGCTGCGAAAGGAGCCTAGCAGGTACACCATCTTTCCCAGGCTACGTTTGAAGTTTGAGGTGGCAAGACAAGCAAGGAGCCCCATTCTCTGTGCGAGCAATGCCATGGGCAGATGAGGCTGAGCAACAGCTTTCCAGGCTAGCCCCTTCTGCCTGCCAGCTATCTGCAGACGTTCGCACTTTCGGAGCAGGGCTGCGAAAGGAGCCTGGCTTGGACACCAACTTTCCCAGGCTACGTTTGAAGTTTGAGGTGGCAAGAGAAGCAAGCAGCCCCATTCTCTGTGCCTCTGTGCGAGCACTGCCATGGGCAGATGAGGCTGAGCATCAGCTTTCCAGGATAGCCCCTTCTGCCTGCCAGCTATCTGCAGACGTTCGCACTTTCGGAGCAGGGCTGTGACAGGAGCCTGGCAGGGACACCACCATTCCCAGCATGCGTTTGAAGTTTCAAGTGGGAAGATAAGCAAGCAGCCCCATTCTCTGTGCCTCTATGCGAACAGTGCCATGGGCAGATGAGGCTGAGCAACAGGTTTCCAGGCTAGCCCCTTCTGGCTGCCAGCTATCTGCAGACGTTCGCATTTCAAGAGCAGGGCTGCGAAAGGAGCCTAGCAGGTACACCATCTTTCCCAGGCTACGTTTGAAGTTTGAGGTGGCAAGACAAGCAAGCAGCCCCATTCTCTGTGCCTCTATGCGAGCAGTGCCATGGGCAGATGAGGCTGAGCAACAGCTTTCCAGGCTAGCCCCTTCTGGCTGCCAGCTATCTGCAGACGTTCGCATTTCAAGAGCAGGGCTGCGAAAGGAGCCTAGCAGGTACACCATCTTTCCCAGGATACGTTTGAAGTTTGAGGTGGCAAGACAAGCAAGCAGCCCCATTCTCTGTGCCTCTGTGCGAGCACTGCCATGGGCAGATGAGGCTGAGCAACAGCTTTCCAGGATAGCCCCTTCTGGCTGCCAGCTATCTGCAGACGTTTGCACTTTCGGAGCAGGGCTGCGAAAGGATACTGGCTGGGACACCAACTTTCCCAGGCTACGTTTGAAATTTGAGGTGGCAAGACAAGCAAGCAGCCCCATTCTCTGTGCCTCTGTGCGAGCACTGCCATGGGCAGATGAGGCTGAGCAACAGCTTTCCAGGATAGCCCCTTCTGCCTGCCAGCTATCTACAGACATTCGCACTTTCGGAGCAGGGCTGTGGTAGGAGCCTGGCAGGGACACCACCATTCCCAGCATGCGTTTGAAGTTTGAGGTGGCAAGACAAGCAAGCAGCCCCATTCTCTGTGCCTCTATGCGAGCACTGCCATGGGCAGATGAGGCTGAGCAACAGCTTTCCAGGCAAGCCCCTTCTGGCTGCCAGCTATCTGCAGACGTTCGCACTTTCGGAGCAGGGCTGCGAAAGGAGCCTGGCTGGGACACCAACTTTCCCAGGCTACGTTTGAAGTTTGAGGTGGCAAGACAAGCAAGCAGCCCCATTCTCTGTGCCTCTGTGCGAGCACTGCCATGGGCAGATGAGGCTGAGCAACAGCTTTCCAGGCTAGCCCCTTCTGCCTGCCAGCTATCTGCAGACGTTCGCACTTTCGGAGCAGGGCTGTCATAGGAGCCTGGCAGGGACACCACCATTCCCAGCATGCGTTTGAAGTTTCAAGTGGCAAGATAAGCAAGCAGCCCCATTCTCTGTGCCTCTATGCGAACAGTGCCATGGGCAGATGAGGCTGAGCAACAGCTTTCCAGGCTAGCCCCTTCTGGCTGCCAGCTATCTGCAGACGTTCGCATTTCAAGAGCAGGGCTGCGAAAGGAGCCTAGCAGGTACACCATCTTTCCCAGGCTACGTTTGAAGTTTGAGGTGGCAAGACAAGCAAGCAGCCCCATTCTCTGTGCCTCTATGCGAGCACTGCCATGGGCAGATGAGGCTGAGCAACAGCTTTCCAGGCAAGCACCTTCTGGCTGCCAGCTATCTGCAGACGTTCGCATTTCAAGAGCAGGGCTGCGAAAGGAGCCTAGCAGGTACACCATCTTTCCCAGGCTACGTTTGAAGTTTGAGGTGGCAAGACAAGCAAGGAGCCCCATTCTCTGTGCCTCTGTGCGAGCACTGCCATGGGCAGATGAGGCTGAGCAACAGGTTTCCAGGCTAGCCCCTTCTGGCTGCCAGCTATCTGCAGACGTTCGCACTTTCGGAGCAGGGCTGCGAAATGAGCCTGGCTGGGACACCAACTTTCCCAGGCTACGTTTGAAGTTTGAGGTGGCAAGACAAGCAAGCAGCCCCATTCTCTGTGCCTCTGTGCGAGCACTGCCATGGGCAGATGAGGCTGAGCAACAGCTTTCCAGGCTAGCCCCTTCTGCCTGCCAGCTATCTGCAGACGTTCGCAATTTCGGAGCAGGGCTGTGACAGGAGCCTGGCAGGGACACCACCATTCCCAGCATGCGTTTGAAGTTTCAAGTGGCAAGATAAGCAAGCAGCCCCATTCTCTGTGCCTCTATGCGAACAGTGCCATGGGCAGATGAGGCTGAGCAACAGCTTTCCAGGCTAGCCCCTTCTGTCTGCCAGCTATCTGCAGACGTTCGCATTTCAAGAGCAGGGCTGCGAAAGGAGCCTAGCAGGTACACCATCTTTCCCAGGCTACGTTTGAAGTTTGAGGTGGCAAGACAAGCAAGCAGCCCCATTCTCTGTGCCTCTATGCGAGCAGTGCCATGGGCAGATGAGGCTGAGCAACAGCTTTCCAGGCTAGCCCCTTCTGGCTGCCAGCTATCTGCAGACGTTCGCATTTCAAGAGCAGGGCTGCGAAAGGAGCCTAGCAGGTACACCATCTTTCCCAGGATACGTTTGAAGTTTGAGGTGGCAAGACAAGCAAGCAGCCCCATTCTCTGTGCCTCTGTGCGAGCACTGCCATGGGCAGATGAGGCTGAGCAACAGGTTTCCAGGCTAGCCCCTTCTGGCTGCCAGCTATCTGCAGACGTTTGCACTTTCGGAGCAGGGCTGCGAAAGGAGCCTGGCTGGGACACCAACTTTCCCAGGCTACGTTTGAAATTTGAGGTGGCAAGACAAGCAAGCAGCCCCATTCTCTGTGCCTCTGTGCGAGCACTGCCATGGGCAGATGAGGCTGAGCAACAGCTTTCCAGGATAGCCCCTTCTGGCTGCCAGCTATCTGCAGACATTCGCACTTTCGGAGCAGGGCTGTGGTAGGAGCCTGACAGGGACACCACCATTCCCAGCATGCGTTTGAAGTTTGAGGTGGCAAGACAAGCAAGCAGCCCCATTCTCTGTGCCTCTATGCGAGCACTGCCATGGGCAGATGAGGCTGAGCAACAGCTTTCCAGGCAAGCACCTTCTGGCTGCCAGCTATCTGCAGACGTTCGCATTTCAAGAGCAGGGCTGCGAAAGGAGCCTAGCAGGTACACCATCTTTCCCAGGCTACGTTTGAAGTTTGAGGTGGCAAGACAAGCAAGGAGCCCCATTCTCTGTGCGAGCAATGCCATGGGCAGATGAGGCTGAGCAACAGCTTTCCAGGCTAGCCCCTTCTGCCTGCCAGCTATCTGCAGACGTTCGCACTTTCGGAGCAGGGCTGCGAAAGGAGCCTGGCTTGGACACCAACTTTCCCAGGCTACGTTTGAAATTTGAGGTGGCAAGACAAGCAAGCAGCCCCATTCTCTGTGCCTCTGTGCGAGCACTGCCATGGGCAGATGAGGCTGAGCATCAGCTTTCCAGGATAGCCCCTTCTGGCTGCCAGCTATCTGCAGACGTTCGCACTTTCGGAGCAGGGCTGTGATAGGAGCCTGGCAGGGACACCACCATTCCCAGCATGCGTTTGAAGTTTCAAGTGGCAAGATAAGCAAGCAGCCCCATTCTCTGTGCCTCTATGCGAACAGTGCCATGGGCAGATGAGGCTGAGCAACAGCTTTCCAGGATAGCCCCTTCTGGCTGCCAGCTATCTGTAGACGTTCGCATTTCAAGAGCAGGGCTGCGAAAGGAGCCTGGCTGGGACACCAACTTTCCCAGGCTACGTTTGAAGTTTGAGGTGGCAAGAGAAGCAAGCAGCCCCATTCTCTGTGCCTCTGTGCGAGCACTGCCATGGGCAGATGAGGCTGAGCAACAGCTTTCCAGGCTAGCCCCTTCTGCCTGCCAGCTATCTGCAGACGTTCGCACTTTCGGAGCAGGGCTGTGATAGGAGCCTGGCAGGGACACCACCATTCCCAGCATGCGTTTGAAGTTTCAAGTGGCAAGATAAGCAAGCAGCCCCATTCTCTGTGCCTCTATGCGAACAGTGCCATGGGCAGATGAGGCTGAGCAACAGCTTTCCAGGCAAGCACCTTCTGGCTGCCAGCTATCTGCAGACGTTCGCATTTCAAGAGCAGGGCTGCGAAAGGAGCCTAGCAGGTACACCATCTTTCCCAGGCTACGTTTGAAGTTTGAGGTGGCAAGACAAGCAAGGAGCCCCATTCTCTGTGCGAGCAATGCCATGGGCAGATGAGGCTGAGCAACAGCTTTCCAGGCTAGCCCCTTCTGCCTGCCAGCTATCTGCAGACGTTCGCACTTTCGGAGCAGGGCTGCGAAAGGAGCCTGGCTTGGACACCAACTTTCCCAGGCTACGTTTGAAGTTTGAGGTGGCAAGAGAAGCAAGCAGCCCCATTCTCTGTGCCTCTGTGCGAGCACTGCCATGGGCAGATGAGGCTGAGCATCAGCTTTCCAGGATAGCCCCTTCTGCCTGCCAGCTATCTGCAGACGTTCGCACTTTCGGAGCAGGGCTGTGACAGGAGCCTGGCAGGGACACCACCATTCCCAGCATGCGTTTGAAGTTTCAAGTGGGAAGATAAGCAAGCAGCCCCATTCTCTGTGCCTCTATGCGAACAGTGCCATGGGCAGATGAGGCTGAGCAACAGCTTTCCAGGCTAGCCCCTTCTGGCTGCCAGCTATCTGCAGACGTTCGCACTTTCGGAGCAGGGCTGCGAAAGGAGCCTGGCTGGGACACTAACTTTCCCAGGCTACGTTTGAAGTTTGAGGTGGCAAGACAAGCAAGCAGCCCCATTCTCTGTGCCTCTGTGCGAGCACTGCCATGGGCAGATGAGGCTGAGCAACAGCTTTCCAGGCTAGCCCCTTCTGGCTGCCAGCTATCTGCAGACGTTCGCACTTTCGGAGCAGGGCTGTGATAGGAGCCTGGCAGGGACACCACCATTCCCAGCATGCGTTTGAAGTTTCAAGTGGCAAGATAAGCAAGCAGCCCCATTCTTTGTGCCTCTATGCGAACAGTGCCATGGGCAGATGAGGCTGAGCAACAGCTTTCCAGGATAGCACCTTCTGGCTGCCAGCTATCTGCAGACGTTCGCATTTCAAGAGCAGGGCTGCGAAAGGAGTTTAGCAGGTACACCATCTTTCCCAGGCTACGTTTGAAGTTTGAGGTGGCAAGACAAGCAAGCAGCCCCATTCTCTGTGCCTCTGTGCGAGCAGTGCCATGGGCAGATGAGGCTGAGCAACAGCTTTCCAGGCAAGCACCTTCTTGCTGCCAGCTATCTGCAGACGTTCGCATTTCAAGAGCAGGGCTGCGAAAGGAGCCTAGCAGGTACACCATCTTTCCCAGGCTACGTTTGAAGTTTGAGGTGGCAAGACAAGCAAGGAGCCCCATTCTCTGTGCGAGCAATGCCATGGGCAGATGAGGCTGAGCAACAGCTTTCCAGGCTAGCCCCTTCTGGCTGCCAGCTATCTACAGACGTTCGCACTTTCGGAGCAGGGCTGCGAAAGGAGCCTGGCTTGGACACCAACTTTCCCAGGCTACGTTTGAAGTTTGAGGTGGCAAGAGAAGCAAGCAGCCCCATTCTCTGTGCCTCTGTGCGAGCACTGCCATGGGCAGATGAGGCTGAGCATCAGCTTTCCAGGATAGCCCCTTCTGGCTGCCAGCTATCTGCAGACGTTCGCACTTTCGGAGCAGGGCTGTAACAGGAGCCTGGCAGGGACACCACCATTCCCAGCATGCGTTTGAAGTTTCAAGTGGGAAGATAAGCAAGCAGCCCCATTCTCTGTGCCTCTATGCGAACAGTGCCATGGGCAGATGAGGCTGAGCAACAGCTTTCCAGGATAGCCCCTTCTGGCTGCCAGCTATCTGCAGACGTTCGCACTTTCGGAGCAGGGCTGCGAAAGGAGCCTGGCTGGGACACTAACTTTCCCAGGCTACGTTTGAAGTTTGAGGTGGCAAGACAAGCAAGCAGCCCCATTCTCTGTGCCTCTGTGCGAGCACTGCCATGGGCAGATGAGGCTGAGCAACAGCTTTCCAGGCTAGCCCCTTCTGGCTGCCAGCTATCTGCAGACGTTCGCACTTTCGGAGCAGGGCTGTGATAGGAGCCTGGCAGGGACACCACCATTCCCAGCATGCGTTTGAAGTTTCAAGTGGCAAGATAAGCAAGCAGCCCCATTCTTTGTGCCTCTATGCGAACAGTGCCATGGGCAGATGAGGCTGAGCAACAGCTTTCCAGGATAGCCCCTTCTGGCTGCCAGCTATCTGCAGACGTTCGCATTTCAAGAGCAGGGCTGCGAAAGGAGTTTAGCAGGTACACCATCTTTCCCAGGCTACGTTTGAAGTTTGAGGTGGCAAGACAAGCAAGCAGCCCCATTCTCTGTGCCTCTGTGCGAGCAGTGCCATGGGCAGATGAGGCTGAGCAACAGCTTTCCAGGCAAGCACCTTCTTGCTGCCAGCTATCTGCAGACGTTCGCATTTCAAGAGCAGGGCTGCGAAAGGAGCCTAGCAGGTACACCATCTTTCCCAGGCTACGTTTGAAGTTTGAGGTGGCAAGACAAGCAAGGAGCCCCATTCTCTGTGCGAGCAATGCCATGGGCAGATGAGGCTGAGCAACAGCTTTCCAGGCTAGCCCCTTCTGGCTTCCAGCTATCTGCAGACGTTCGCACTTTCGGAGCAGGGCTGCGAAAGGAGCCTGGCTTGGACACCAACTTTCCCAGGCTACGTTTGAAGTTTGAGGTGGCAAGAGAAGCAAGCAGCCCCATTCTCTGTGCCTCTGTGCGAGCACTGCCATGGGCAGATGAGGCTGAGCATCAGCTTTCCAGGCTAGCCCCTTCTGGCTGCCAGCTATCTGCAGACGTTCGCACTTTCGGAGCAGGGCTGTGATAGGAGCCTGGCAGGGACACCACCATTCCCAGCATGCGTTTGAAGTTTCAAGTGGCAAGATAAGCAAGCAGCCCCATTCTCTGTGCCTCTATGCGAGCACTGCCATGGGCAGATGAGGCTGAGCAACAGCTTTCCAGGCTAGCCCCTTCTGCCTGCCAGCTATCTGCAGACGTTCGCACTTTCGGAGCAGGGCTGTGACAGGAGCCTGGCAGGGACACCACCATTCCCAGCATGCGTTTGAAGTTTCAAGTGGCAAGATAAGCAAGCAGCCCCATTCTCTGTGCCTCTATGCGAACAGTGCCATGGGCAGATGAGGCTGAGCAACAGCTTTCCAGGCTAGCCCCTTCTGGCTGCCAGCTATCTGCAGACGTTTGCATTTCAAGAGCAGGGCTGCGAAAGGAGCCTAGCAGGTACACCATCTTTCCCAGGCTACGTTTGAAGTTTGAGGTGGCAAGACAAGCAAGCAGCCCCATTCTCTGTGCCTCTATGCGAGCAGTGCCATGGGCAGATGAGGCTGAGCAACAGCTTTCCAGGCTAGCCCCTTCTGGCTGCCAGCTATCTGCAGACGTTCGCATTTCAAGAGCAGGGCTGCGAAAGGAGCCTAGCAGGTACACCATCTTTCCCAGGCTACGTTTGAAGTTTGAGGTGGCAAGACAAGCAAGCAGCCCCATTCTCTGTGCCTCTGTGCGAGCACTGCCATGGGCAGATGAGGCTGAGCAACAGGTTTCCAGGCTAGCCCCTTCTGGCTGCCAGCTATCTGCAGACGTTTGCACTTTCGGAGCAGGGCTGAGAAAGGAGCCTGGCTGGGACACCAACTTTCCCAGGCTACGTTTGAAATTTGAGGTGGCAAGACAAGCAAGCAGCCCCATTCTCTGTGCCTCTGTGCGAGCACTGCCATGGGCAGATGAGGCTGAGCAACAGCTTTCCAGGCAAGCACCTTCTGGCTGCCAGCTATCTGCAGACGTTCGCATTTCAAGAGCAGGGCTGCGAAAGGAGCCTAGCAGGTACACCATCTTTCCCAGGCTACGTTTGAAGTTTGAGGTGGCAAGACAAGCAAGGAGCCCCATTCTCTGTGCGAGCAATGCCATGGGCAGATGAGGCTGAGCAACAGCTTTCCAGGCTAGCCCCTTCTGCCTGCCAGCTATCTGCAGACGTTCGCACTTTCGGAGCAGGGCTGCGAAAGGAGCCTGGCTTGGACACCAACTTTCCCAGGCTACGTTTGAAGTTTGAGGTGGCAAGAGAAGCAAGCAGCCCCATTCTCTGTGCCTCTGTGCGAGCACTGCCATGGGCAGATGAGGCTGAGCATCAGCTTTCCAGGATAGCCCCTTCTGGCTGCCAGCTATCTGCAGACGTTCGCACTTTCGGAGCAGGGCTGTGATAGGAGCCTGGCAGGGACACCACCATTCCCAGCATGCGTTTGAAGTTTCAAGTGGCAAGATAAGCAAGCAGCCCCATTCTCTGTGCCTCTATGCGAACAGTGCCATGGGCAGATGAGGCTGAGCAACAGCTTTCCAGGCTAGCCCCTTCTGGCTGCCAGCTATCTGCAGACGTTCGCACTTTCGGAGCAGGGCTGCGAAAGGAGCCTGGCTGGGACACCAACTTTCCCAGGCTACGTTTGAAGTTTGAGGTGGCAAGACAAGCAAGCAGCCCCATTCTCTGTGCCTCTGTGCGAGCACTGCCATGGGCAGATGAGGCTGAGCAACAGCTTTCCAGGGTAGCACCTTCCGGCTGCCAGCTATCTGCAGACGTTCGCACTTTCGGAGCAGGGCTGCGAAAGGAGCCTGGCTGGGACACCAAATTTCCCAGGCTACGTTTGAAGTTTGAGGTGGCAAGACAAGCAAGCAGCCCCATTCTCTGTGCCTCTGTGCGAGCACTGCCATGGGCAGATGAGGCTGAGCAACAGCTTTCCAGGATAGCCCCTTCTGGCTGCCGGCTATCTGCAGACATTCGCACTTTCGGAGCAGGGCTGCGAAAGGAGCCTAGCTGGGACACCAACTTTCCCAGGCTACGTTTGAAATTTGAGGTGGCAAGACAAGCAAGCAGCCCCATTCTCTGTGCCTCTGTGCGAGCACTGCCATGGGCAGATGAGGCTGAGCAACAGCTTTCCAGGCTAGCCCCTTCTGGCTGCCAGCTATCTGCAGAAGTTCGCACTTTCGGAGCAGGGCTGTGATAGGAGCCTGGCAGGGACACCACCATTCCCAGCATGCGTTTGAAGTTTCAAGTGGCAAGATAAGCAAGCAGCCCCATTCTCTGTGCCTCTATGCGAACAGTGCCATGGGCAGATGAGGCTGAGCAACAGCTTTCCAGGATAGCCCCTTCTGGCTGCCAGCTATCTGTAGACGTTCGCATTTCAAGAGCAGGGCTGCGAAAGGAGCCTGGCTGGGACACCAACTTTCCCAGGCTACGTTTGAAGTTTGAGGTGGCAAGACAAGCAAGCAGCCCCATTCTCTGTGCCTCTGTGCGAGCACTGCCATGGGCAGATGAGGCTGAGCAACAGCTTTCCAGGCTAGCCCCTTCTGGCTGCCAGCTATCTGCAGACGTTCGCACTTTCGGAGCAGGGCTGTGATAGGAGCCTGGCAGGGACACCACCATTCCCAGCATGCGTTTGAAGTTTCAAGTGGCAAGATAAGCAAGCAGCCCCATTCTCTGTGCCTCTATGCGAACAGTGCCATGGGCAGATGAGGCTGAGCAACAGCTTTCCAGGCTAGCCCCTTCTGCCTGCCAGCTATCTGCAGACGTTCGCATTTCAAGAGCAGGGCTGCGAAAGGAGCCTAGCAGGTACACCATCTTTCCCAGGCTACGTTTGAAGTTTGAGGTGGCAAGACAAGCAAGCAGCCCCATTCTCTGTGCCTCTATGCGAGCACTGCCATGGGCAGATGAGGCTGAGCAACAGCTTTCCAGGCTAGCCCCTTCTGCCTGCCAGCTATCTGCAGACGTTCGCATTTCAAGAGCAGGGCTGCGAAAGGAGCCTAGCAGGTACACCATCTTTCCCAGGCTACGTTTGAAGTTTGAGGTGGCAAGACAAGCAAGGAGCCCCATTCTCTGTGCGAGCAATGCCATGGGCAGATGAGGCTGAGCAACAGCTTTCCAGGCTAGCCCCTTCTGCCTGCCAGCTATCTGCAGACGTTCGCACTTTCGGAGCAGGGCTGTGAAAGGAGCCTGGCTTGGACACCAACTTTCCCAGGCTACGTTTGAAGTTTGAGGTGGCAAGAGAAGCAAGCAGCCCCATTCTCTGTGCCTCTGTGCGAGCACTGCCATGGGCAGATGAGGCTGAGCAACAGCTTTCCAGGCTAGCCCCTTCTGGCTGCCAGCTATCTGCAGACGTTCGCACTTTCGGAGCAGGGCTGTGATAGGAGCCTGGCAGGGACACCACCATTCCCAGCATGCGTTTGAAGTTTCAAGTGGCAAGATAAGCAAGCAGCCCCATTCTTTGTGCCTCTATGCGAACAGTGCCATGGGCAGATGAGGCTGATCAACAGCTTTCCAGGCTAGCCCCTTCTGGCTGCCAGCTATCTGCAGACGTTCGCATTTCAAGAGCAGGGCTGCGAAAGGAGTTTAGCAGGTACACCATCTTTCCCAGGCTACGTTTGAAGTTTGAGGTGGCAAGACAAGCAAGGAGCCCCATTCTCTGTGCCTCTGTGCGAGCAGTGCCATGGGCAGATGAGGCTGAGCAACAGCTTTCCAGGCAAGCACCTTCTTGCTGCCAGCTATCTGCAGACGTTCGCATTTCAAGAGCAGGGCTGCGAAAGGAGCCTAGCAGGTACACCATCTTTCCCAGGCTACGTTTGAAGTTTGAGGTGGCAAGACAAGCAAGGAGCCCCATTCTCTGTGCCTCTGTGCAAGCACTGCCATGGGCAGATGAGGCTGAGCAACAGCTTTCCAGGCTAGCCCCTTCTGGCTGCCAGCTATCTGCAGACGTTCGCACTTTCGGAGCAGGGCTGCGAAAGGAGCCTGGCTTGGACACCAACTTTCCCAGGCTACGTTTGAAGTTTGAGGTGGCAAGAGAAGCAAGCAGCCCCATTCTCTGTGCCTCTGTGCGAGCACTGCCATGGGCAGATGAGGCTGAGCATCAGCTTTCCAGGCTAGCCCCTTCTGGCTGCCAGCTATCTGCAGACGTTCGCACTTTCGGAGCAGGGCTGTGATAGGAGCCTGGCAGGGACACCACCATTCCCAGCATGCGTTTGAAGTTTCAAGTGGCAAGATAAGCAAGCAGCCCCATTCTCTGTGCCTCTATGCGAACAGTGCCATGGGCAGATGAGGCTGAGCAACAGCTTTCCAGGCTAGCCCCTTCTGCCTGCCAGCTATCTGCAGACGTTCGCACTTTCGGAGCAGGGCTGCGAAAGGAGCCTGGCTGGGACACCAACTTTCCCAGGCTACGTTTGAAGTTTGAGGTGGCAAGACAAGCAAGCAGCCCCATTCTCTGTGCCTCTGTGCGAGCACTGCCATGGGCAGATGAGGCTGAGCAACAGCTTTCCAGGCTAGCCCCTTCTGGCTGCCAGCTATCTGCAGACGTTCGCATTTCAAGAGCAGGGCTGCGAAAGGAGCCTAGCAGGTACACCATCTTTCCCAGGCTACGTTTGAAGTTTGAGGTGGCAAGACAAGCAAGCAGCCCCATTCTCTGTGCCTCTATGCGAGCAGTGCCATGGGCAGATGAGGCTGAGCAACAGCTTTCCAGGCTAGCCCCTTCTGGCTGCCAGCTATCTGCATACGTTCGCATTTCAAGAGCAGGGCTGCGAAAGGAGCCTAGCAGGTACACCATCTTTCCCAGGATACGTTTGAAGTTTGAGGTGGCAAGACAAGCAAGCAGCCCCATTCTCTGTGCCTCTGTGCGAGCACTGCCATGGGCAGATGAGGCTGAGCAACAGGTTTCCAGGCTAGCCCCTTCTGGCTGCCAGCTATCTGCAGACGTTTGCACTTTCGGAGCAGGGCTGCGAAAGGAGCCTGGCTGGGACACCAACTTTCCCAGGCTACGTTTGAAATTTGAGGTGGCAAGACAAGCAAGCACCCCATTCTCTGTGCCTCTGTGCGAGCACTGCCATGGGCAGATGAGGCTGAGCAACAGCTTTCCAGGATAGCCCCTTCTGCCTGCCAGCTATCTACAGACATTCGCACTTTCGGAGCAGGGCTGTGGTAGGAGCCTGGCAGGGACACCACCATTCCCAGCATGCGTTTGAAGTTTGAGGTGGCAAGACAAGCAAGCAGCCCCATTCTCTGTGCCTCTATGCGAGCACTGCCATGGGCAGATGAGGCTGAGCAACAGCTTTCCAGGCAAGCACCTTCTGGCTGCCAGCTATCTGCAGACGTTCGCATTTCAAGAGCAGGACTGCGAAAGGAGCCTAGCAGGTACACCATCTTTCCCAGGCTACGTTTGAAGTTTGAGGTGGCAAGACAAGCAAGGAGCCCCATTCTCTGTGCGAGCAATGCCATGGGCAGATGAGGCTGAGCAACAGCTTTCCAGGCTAGCCCCTTCTGCCTGCCAGCTATCTGCAGACGTTCGCACTTTCGGAGCAGGGCTGCGAAAGGAGCCTGGCTTGGACACCAACTTTCCCAGGCTACGTTTGAAGTTTGAGGTGGCAAGAGAAGCAAGCAGCCCCATTCTCTGTGCCTCTGTGTGAGAACTGCCATGGGCAGATGAGGCTGAGCATCAGCTTTCCAGGATAGCCCCTTCTGGCTGCCAGCTATCTGCAGACGTTCGCACTTTCGGAGCAGGGCTGTGATAGGAGCCTGGCAGGGACACCACCATTCCCAGCATGCGTTTGAAGTTTCAAGTGGCAAGATAAGCAAGCAGCCCCATTCTCTGTGCCTCTATGCGAACAGTGCCATGGGCAGATGAGGCTGAGCAACAGCTTTCCAGGATAGCACCTTCTGGCTGCCAGCTATCTGTAGACGTTCGCATTTCAAGAGCAGGGCTGCGAAAGGAGCCTGGCTGGGACACCAACTTTCCCAGGCTACGTTTGAAGTTTGAGGTGGCAAGACAAGCAAGCAGCCCCATTCTCTGTGCCTCTGTGCGAGCACTGCCATGGGCAGATGAGGCTGAGCAACAGCTTTCCAGGCTAGCCCCTTCTGGCTGCCAGCTATCTGCAGACGTTCGCACTTTCGGAGCAGGGCTGTGATAGGAGCCTGGCAGGGACACCACCATTCCCAGCATGCGTTTGAAGTTTCAAGTGGCAAGATAAGCAAGCAGCCCCATTCTCTGTGCCTCTATGCGAACAGTGCCATGGGCAGATGAGGCTGAGCAACAGCTTTCCAGGATAGCCCCTTCTGCCTGCCAGCTATCTGCAGACGTTCGCATTTCAAGAGCAGGGCTGCGAAAGGAGCCTAGCAGGTACACCATCTTTCCCAGGCTACGTTTGAAGTTTGAGGTGGCAAGACAAGCAAGCAGCCCCATTCTCTGTGCCTCTATGCGAGCACTGCCATGGGCAGATGAGGCTGAGCAACAGCTTTCCAGGCAAGCATCTTCTGGCTGCCAGCTATCTGCAGACGTTCGCATTTCAAGAGCAGGGCTGCGAAAGGAGCCTAGCAGGTACACCATCTTTCCCAGGCTACGTTTGAAGTTTGAGGTGGCAAGACAAGCAAGGAGCCCCATTCTCTGTGCGAGCAATGCCATGGGCAGATGAGGCTGAGCAACAGCTTTCCAGGCTAGCCCCTTCTGCCTGCCAGCTATCTGCAGACGTTCGCACTTTCGGAGCAGAGCTGCGAAAGGAGCCTGGCTTGGACACCAACTTTCCCAGGCTACGTTTGAAGTTTGAGGTGGCAAGAGAAGCAAGCAGCCGCATTCTCTGTGCCTCTGTGCGAGCACTGCCATGGGCAGATGAGGCTGAGCAACAGCTTTCCAGGCTAGCCCCTTCTCCCTGCCAGCTATCTGCAGACGTTCGCACTTTCGGAGCAGGGCTGTGATAGGAGCCTGCCAGGGACACCACCATTCCCAGCATGTGTTTGAAGTTTCAAGTGGCAAGATAAGCAAGCAGCCCCATTCTTTGTGCCTCTATGCGAACAGTGCCATGGGCAGATGAGGCTGAGCAACAGCTTTCCAGGATAGCCCCTTCTGGCTGCCAGCTATCTGCAGACGTTCGCATTTCAAGAGCAGGGCTGCGAAAGGAGTTTAGCAGGTACACCATCTTTCCCAGGCTACGTTTGAAGTTTGAGGTGGCAGGACAAGCAAGCAGCCCCATTCTCTGTGCCTCTGTGCGAGCACTGCCATGGGCAGATGAGGCTGAGCAACAGCTTTCCAGGCAAGCACCTTCTTGCTGCCAGCTATCTGCAGACGTTCGCATTTCAAGAGCAGGGCTGCGAAAGGAGCCTAGCAGGTACACCATCTTTCCCAGGCTACGTTTGAAGTTTGAGGTGGCAAGACAAGCAAGGAGCCCCATTCTCTGTGCGAGCAATGCCATGGGCAGATGAGGCTGAGCAACAGCTTTCCAGGCTAGCCCCTTCTGCCTGCCAGCTATCTGCAGACGTTCGCACTTTCGGAGCAGGGCTGCGAAAGGAGCCTGGCTTGGACACCAACTTTCCCAGGCTACGTTTGAAGTTTGAGGTGGCAAGAGAAGCAAGCAGCCCCATTCTCTGTGCCTCTGTGCGAGCACTGCCATGGGCAGATGAGGCTGAGCATCAGCTTTCCAGGCTAGCCCCTTCTGGCTGCCAGCTATCTGCAGACGTTCGCACTTTCGGAGCAGGGCTGTGATAGGAGCCTGGCAGGGACACCACCATTCCCAGCATGCGTTTGAAGTTTCAAGTGGCAAGATAAGCAAGCAGCCCCATTCTCTGTGCCTCTATGCGAACAGTGCCATGGGCAGATGAGGCTGAGCAACAGCTTTCCAGGCTAGCCCCTTCTGGCTGCCGGCTATCTGCAGACGTTCGCACTTTCGGAGCAGGGCTGCGAAAGGAGTCTGGCTGGGACACCAACTTTCCCAGGCTACGTTTGAAGTTTGAGGTGGCAAGACAAGCAAGCAGCCCCATTCTCTGTGCCTCTGTGCGAGCACTGCCATGGGCAGATGAGGCTGAGCAACAGCTTTCCAGGCTAGCCCCTTCTGCCTGCCAGCTATCTGCAGACGTTCGCACTTTCGGAGCAGGGCTGTGATAGGAGCCTGGCAGGGACACCACCATTCCCAGCATGCGTTTGAAGTTTCAAGTGGCAAGATAAGCAAGCAGCCCCATTCTCTGTGCCTCTATGAGAACAGTGCCATGGGCAGATGAGGCTGAGCAACAGCTTTCCAGGCTAGCCCCTTCTGGCTGCCAGCTATCTGCAGACGTTCGCATTTCAAGAGCAGGGCTGCGAAAGGAGCCTAGCAGGTACAACATCTTTCCCAGGCTACGTTTGAAGTTTGAGGTGGCAAGATAAGCAAGCAGCCCCATTCTCTGTGCCATTGTGCGAGCAGTGCCATAGGCAGATGAGGCTGAGCAACAGCTTTCCAGGATAGCCCCTTCTGGCTGCCAGCTATCTGCAGACGTTCGCATTTCAAGAGCAGGGCTGCGAAAGGAGCCTAGCAGGTACACCATCTTTCCCAGGCTACGTTTGAAGTTTGAGGTGGCAAGACAAGCAAGCAGCCCCATTCTCTGTGCCTCTATGCGAACAGTGCCATGGGCAGATGAGGCTGAGCAACAGCTTTCCAGGCTAGCCCCTTCTGGCTGCCAGCTATCTGCAGACGTTCGCATTTCAAGAGCAGGGCTGCGAAAGGAGCCTGGCTGGGACACCATCTTTCCCAGGCTACGTTTGAAGTTTGAGGTGGCAAGACAAGCAAGCAGCCCCATTCTCTGTGCCTCTATGCGAGCACTGCCATGGGCAGATGAGGCTGAGCAACAGCTTTCCAGGCTAGCCCCTTCTGGCTGCCAGCTATCTGCAGACGTTCGCATTTCAAGAGCAGGGCTGCGAAAGGAGCCTAGCAGGTACACCATCTTTCCCAGGATACGTTTGAAGTTTGAGGTGGCAAGACAAGCAAGCAGCCCCATTCTCTGTGCCTCTGTGCGAGCAGTGCCATGGGCAGATGAGGCTGAGCAACAGGTTTCCAGGCTAGCCCCTTCTGGCTGCCAGCTATCTGCAGACGTTTGCACTTTCGGAGCAGGGCTGCGAAAGGAGCCTGGCTGGGACACCAACTTTCCCATGCTACGTTTGAAATTTGAGGTGGCAAGACAAGCAAGCAGCCCCATTCTCTGTGCCTCAGTGCGAGCACTGCCATGGGCAGATGAGGCTGAGCAACAGCTTTCCAGGATAGCCCCTTCTGCCTGCCAGCTATCTACAGACATTCGCACTTTCGGAGCAGGGCTGTGGTAGGAGCCTGGCAGGGACACCACCATTCCCAGCATGCGTTTGAAGTTTGAGGTGGCAAGACAAGCAAGCAGCCCCATTCTCTGTGCCTCTATGCGAGCAGTGCCATGGGCAGATGAGGCTGAGCAACAGCTTTCTAGGCAAGCACCTTCTTGCTGCCAGCTATCTGCAGACGTTCGCATTTCAAGAGCAGGGCTGCGAAAGGAGCCTAGCAGGTACACCATCTTTCCCAGGCTACGTTTGAAGTTTGAGGTGGCAAGACAAGCAAGGAGCCCCATTCTCTGTGCGAGCAATGCCATGGGCAGATGAGGCTGAGCAACAGCTTTCCAGGCTAGCCCCTTCTGCCTGCCAGCTATCTGCAGACGTTCGCACTTTCGGAGCAGGGCTGCGAAAGGAGCCTGGCTTGGACACCAACTTTCCCAGGCTACGTTTGAAGTTTGAGGTGGCAAGAGAAGCAAGCAGCCCCATTCTCTGTGCCTCTGTGCGAGCACTGCCATGGGCAGATGAGGCTGAGCATCAGCTTTCCAGGCTAGCCCCTTCTGGCTGCCAGCTATCTGCAGACGTTCGCACTTTCGGAGCAGGGCTGTGATAGGAGCCTGGCAGGGACACCACCATTCCCAGCATGCGTTTGAAGTTTCAAGTGGCAAGATAAGCAAGCAGCCCCATTCTCTGTGCCTCTATGCGAACAGTGCCATGGGCAGATGAGGCTGAGCAACAGCTTTCCAGGCTAGCCCCTTCTGGCTGCCAGCTATCTGCAGACGTTCGCACTTTCGGAGCAGTGCTGCGAAAGGAGCCTGGCTGGGACACCAACTTTCCCAGGCTACGTTTGAAGTTTGAGGTGGCAAGACAAGCAAGCAGCCCCATTCTCTGTGCCTCTGTGCGAGCACTGCCATGGGCAGATGAGGCTGAGCAACAGCTTTCCAGGGTAGCACCTTCCGGCTGCCAGCTATCTGCAGACGTTCGCACTTTCGGAGCAGGGCTGCGAAAGGAGCCTGGCTGGGACACCAAATTTCCCAGGCTACGTTTGAAGTTTGAGGTGGCAAGACAAGCAAGCAGCCCCATTCTCTGTGCCTCTGTGCGAGCACTGCCATGGGCAGATGAGTCTGAGCAACAGCTTTCCAGGATAGCCCCTTCTGGCTGCCGGCTATCTGCAGACATTCGCACTTTCGGAGCAGGGCTGCGAAAGGAGCCTAGCTGGGACATCAACTTTCCCAGGCTACGTTTGAAATTTCAAGTGGCAAGACAAGCAAGCAGCCCCATTCTCTGTGCCTCTGTGCGAGCACTGCCATGGGCAGATGAGGCTGAGCAACAGCTTTCCAGGCTAGCCCCTTTTGGCTGCCAGCTATCTGCAGACTTTCGCACTTTCGGAGCAGGGCTGTGATAGGAGCCTGGCAGGGACACCACCATTCCCAGCATGCGTTTGAAGTTTCAAGTGGCAAGATAAGCAAGCAGCCCCATTCTCTGTGCCTCTATGCGAACAGTGCCATGGGCAGATGAGGCTGAGCAACAGCTTTCCAGGCTAGCCCCTTCTGGCTGCCAGCTATCTGTAGACGTTCGCATTTCAAGAGCAGGGATGCGAAAGGAGTTTAGCAGGTACACCATCTTTCCCAGGCTACGTTTGAAGTTTCAAGTGGCAAGACAAGCAAGCAGCCCCATTCTCTGTGCCTCTATGCGAACAGTGCCATGGGCAGATGAGGCTGAGCAACCGCTTTCCAGGCTAGCCCCTTCTGGCTGCCAGCTATCTGCAGACGTTCGCATTTCAAGAGCAGGGCTGCGAAAGGAGCCTGGCTGGGACACCAACTTTCCAAGGCTACGTTTGAAGTTTTAGTTGGCAAGACAAGCAAGGAGCCGCATTCTCTGTGCCTCTGTGCGAGCACTGCCATGGGCAGATGAGGCTGAGCAACAGCTTTCCAGGCTAGCCCCTTCTGGCTGCCAGCTATCTGCAGACGTTCGCATTTCAAGAGCAGGGCTGCGAAAGGAGCCTAGCAGGTACACCATCTTTCCCAGGCTACGTTTGAAGTTTGAGGTGGCAAGACAAGCAAGCAGCCCCATTCTCTGTGCCTCTGTGCAAGCACTGCCATGGGCAGATGAGGCTGAGCAACAGGTTTCCAGGCTAGCCCCTTCTGGCTGCCAGCTATCTGCAGACGTTTGCACTTTCGGAGCAGGGCTGCGAAAGGAGCCTGGCTGGGACACCAACTTTCCCAGGCTACGTTTGAAATTTGAGGTGGCAAGACAAGCAAGCAGCCCCATTCTCTGTGCCTCTGTGCGAGCACTGCCATGGGCAGATGAGGCTGAGCAACAGCTTTCCAGGATAGCCCCTTCTGCCTGCCAGCTATCTACAGACATTCGCACTTTCGGAGCAGGGCTGTGGTAGGAGCCTGGCAGGGACACCACCATTCCCAGCATGCGTTTGAAGTTTGAGGTGGCAAGACAAGCAAGCAGCCCCATTCTCTGTGCCTCTGTGCGAGCAGTGCCATGGGCAGATGAGGCTGAGCAACAGCTTTCCAGGCAAGCACCTTCTTGCTGCCAGCTATCTGCAGACGTTCGCATTTCAAGAGCAGGGCTGCGAAAGGAGCCTAGCAGGTACACCATCTTTCCCAGGCTACGTTTGAAGTTTGAGGTGGCAAGACAAGCAAGCAGCCCCATTCTCTGTGCGAGCAATGCCATGGGCAGATGAGGCTGAGCAACAGCTTTCCAGGCTAGCCCCTTCTGGCTGCCAGCTATCTGCAGACGTTCGCACTTTCGGAGCAGGGCTGCGAAAGGAGCCTGGCTTGGACACCAAATTTCCCAGGCTACGTTTGAAGTTTGAGGTGGCAAGAGAAGCAAGCAGCCCCATTCTCTGTGCCTCTGTGCGAGCACTGCCATGGGCAGATGAGGCTGAGCATCAGCTTTCCAGGATAGCCCCTTCTGGCTGCCAGCTATCTGCAGACGTTCGCACTTTCGGAGCAGGGCTGTGATAGGAGCCTGGCAGGGACACCACCATTCCCAGCATTCGTTTGAAGTTTCAAGTGGCAAGATAAGCAAGCAGCCCCATTCTCTGTGCCTCTATGCGAACAGTGCCATGGGCAGATGAGGCTGAGCAACAGCTTTCCAGGCTAGCCCCTTCTGGCTGCCAGCTATCTGCAGACGTTCGCACTTTCGGAGCAGGGCTGCGAAAGGAGCCTGGCTGGGACACCAACTTTCCCAGGCTACGTTTGAAGTTTGAGGTGGCAAGACAAGCAAGCAGCCCCATTCTCTGTGCCTCTGTGCGAGCACTGCCATGGGCAGATGAGGCTGAGCAACAGCTTTCCAGGGTAGCACCTTCCGGCTGCCAGCTATCTGCAGACGTTCGCACTTTCGGAGCAGGGCTGCGAAAGGAGCCTGGCTGGGACACCAAATTTCCCAGGCTACGTTTGAAGTTTGAGGTGGCAAGACAAGCAAGCAGCCCCATTCTCTGTGCCTCTGTGCGAGCACTGCCATGGGCAGATGAGGCTGAGCAACAGCTTTCCAGGATAGCCCCTTCTGGCTGCCGGCTATCTGCAGACATTCGCACTTTCGGAGCAGGGCTGCGAAAGGAGCCTAGCTGGGACACCAACTTTCCCAGGCTACATTTGAAATTTGAGGTGGCAAGAGAAGCAAGCAGCTCCATTCTCTGTGCCTCTGTGCGAGCACTGCCATGGGCAGATGAGGCTGAGCAACAGCTTTCCAGGCTAGCCCCTTCTGGCTGCCAGCTATCTGCAGACGTTCGCACTTTCGGAGCAGGGCTGTGATAGGAGCCTGGCAGGGACACCACCATTCCCAGCATGCGTTTGAAGTTTCAAGTGGCAAGATAAGCAAGCAGCCCCATTCTCTGTGCCTCTATGCGAACAGTGCCATGGGCAGATGAGGCTGAGCAACTGCTTTCCAGGCTAGCCCCTTCTGGCTGCCAGCTATCTGCAGACGTTCGCATTTCAAGAGCAGGGCTGCGAAAGGAGCCTGGCTGGGACACCAACTTTCCCAGGGTACGTTTGAAGTTTGAGGTGGCAAGACAAGCAAGGAGCCGCATTCTCTGTGCCTCTGTGCGAGCACTGCCATGGGCAGATGAGGCTGAGCAACAGCTTTCCAGGATAGCCCCTTCTGCCTGCCAGCTATCTGCAGACATTTGCACTTTCGGAGCAGGGCTGTGACAGGAGCCTGGCAGGGACACCACCATTCCCAGCATGCGTTTGAAGTTTCAAGTGGCAAGATAAGCAAGCAGCCCCATTCTCTGTGCCTCTATGCGAACAGTGCCATGGGCAGATGAGGCTGAGCAACAGCTTTCCAGGCTAGCCCCTTCTGGCTGCCAGCTATCTGCAGACGTTCGCATTTCTAGAGCAGGGCTGCGAAAGGAGCCTAGCAGGTACACCATCTTTCCCAGGCTACGTTTGAAGTTTGAGGTGGCAAGACAAGCAAGCAGCCCCATTCTCTGTGCCTCTATGCGAGCAGTGCCATGGGCAGATGAGGCTGAGCAACAGCTTTCCAGGATAGCCCCTTCTGCCTGCCAGCTATCTGCAGACGTTCGCATTTCAAGAGCAGGGCTGCGAAAGGAGCCTAGCAGGTACACCATCTTTCCCAGGCTACGTTTGAAGTTTGAGGTGGCAAGACAAGCAAGCAGCCCCATTCTCTGTGCCTCTGTGCAAGCACTGCCATGGGCAGATGAGGCTGAGCAACAGGTTTCCAGGCTAGCCCCTTCTGGCTGCCAGCTATCTGCAGACGTTCGCATTTTAAGAGCAGGGCTGCGAAAGGAGCCTGGCTGGGACACCAACTTTCCCAGGCTACGTTTGAAATTTGAGGTGGCAAGACAAGCAAGCAGCCCCATTCTCTGTGCCTCTGTGCGAGCACTGCCATGGGCAGATGAGGCTGAGCAACAGCTTTCCAGGATAGCCCCTTCTGGCTGCCAGCTATCTGCAGACGTTCGCACTTTCGGAGCAGGGCTGTGATAGGAGCCTGGCAGGGACACCACCATTCCCAGCATTCGTTTGAAGTTTCAAGTGGCAAGATAAGCAAGCAGCCCCATTCTCTGTGCCTCTATGCGAACAGTGCCATGGGCAGATGAGGCTGAGCAACAGCTTTCCAGGCTAGCCCCTTCTGGCTGCCAGCTATCTGCAGACGTTCGCACTTTCGGAGCAGGGCTGCGAAAGGAGCCTGGCTGGGACACCAACTTTCCCAGGCTACGTTTGAAGTTTGAGGTGGCAAGACAAGCAAGCAGCCCCATTCTCTGTGCCTCTGTGCGAGCACTGCCATGGGCAGATGAGGCTGAGCAACAGCTTTCCAGGGTAGCACCTTCCGGCTGCCAGCTATCTGCAGACGTTCGCACTTTCGGAGCAGGGCTGCGAAAGGAGCCTGGCTGGGACACCAAATTTCCCAGGCTACGTTTGAAGTTTGAGGTGGCAAGACAAGCAAGCAGCCCCATTCTCTGTGCCTCTGTGCGAGCACTGCCATGGGCAGATGAGGCTGAGCAACAGCTTTCCAGGATAGCCCCTTCTGGCTGCCGGCTATCTGCAGACATTCGCACTTTCGGAGCAGGGCTGCGAAAGGAGCCTAGCTGGGACACCAACTTTCCCAGGCTACATTTGAAATTTGAGGTGGCAAGACAAGCAAGCAGCTCCATTCTCTGTGCCTCTGTGCGAGCACTGCCATGGGCAGATGAGGCTGAGCAACAGCTTTCCAGGCTAGCCCCTTCTGCCTGCCAGCTATCTGCAGACGTTCGCACTTTCGGAGCAGGGCTGTGATAGGAGCCTGGCAGGGACACCACCATTCCCAGCATGCGTTTGAAGTTTCAAGTGGCAAGATAAGCAAGCAGCCCCATTCTCTGTGCCTCTATGCGAACAGTGCCATGGGCAGATGAGGCTGAGCAACTGCTTTCCAGGCTAGCCCCTTCTGGCTGCCAGCTATCTGCAGACGTTCGCATTTCAAGAGCAGGGCTGCGAAAGGAGCCTGGCTGGGACACCAACTTTCCAAGGCTACGTTTGAAGTTTGAGGTGGCAAGACAAGCAAGGAGCCGCATTCTCTGTGCCTCTGTGCGAGCACTGCCATGGGCAGATGAGGCTGAGCAACAGCTTTCCAGGATAGCCCCTTCTGGCTGCCAGCTATCTGTAGACGTTCGCATTTCAAGAGCAGGGCTGCGAAAGGAGCCTAGCAGGTACACCATCTTTCCCAGGCTACGTTTGAAGTTTGAGGTGGCAAGACAAGCAAGGAGCCGCATTCTCTGTGCCTCTGTGCGAGCAGTGCCATGGGCAGATGAGGCTGAGCAACAGCTTTCCAGGCTAGCCCCTTCTGGCTGCCAGCTATCTGCAGACATTCGCACTTTCGGAGCAGGGCTGCGAAAGGAGCCTGGCTGGGACACCAACTTTCCCAGGGTACGTTTGAAGTTTGAGGTGGCAAGACAAGCAAGCAGCCCCATTCTCTGTGCCTCTGTGCGAGCACTGCCATGGGCAGATGAGGCTGAGCAACAGCTTTCCAGGATAGCCCCTTCTGCCTGCCAGCTATCTGCAGACATTTGCACTTTCGGAGCAGGGCTGTGACAGGAGCCTGGCAGGGACACCACCATTCCCAGCATGCGTTTGAAGTTTCAAGTGGCAAGATAAGCAAGCAGCCCCATTCTCTGTGCCTCTATGCGAACAGTGCCATGGGCAGATGAGGCTGAGCAACAGCTTTCCAGGCTAGCCCCTTCTGGCTGCCAGCTATCTGCAGACGTTCGCATTTCTAGAGCAGGGCTGCGAAAGGAGCCTAGCAGGTACACCATCTTTCCCAGGCTACGTTTGAAGTTTGAGGTGGCAAGACAAGCAAGCAGCCCCATTCTCTGTGCCTCTATGCGAGCAGTGCCATGGGCAGATGAGGCTGAGCAACAGCTTTCCAGGATAGCCCCTTCTGCCTGCCAGCTATCTGCAGACGTTCGCATTTCAAGAGCAGGGCTGCGAAAGGAGCCTAGCAGGTACACCATCTTTCCCAGGCTACGTTTGAAGTTTGAGGTGGCAAGACAAGCAAGCAGCCCCATTCTCTGTGCCTCTGTGCAAGCACTGCCATGGGCAGATGAGGCTGAGCAACAGGTTTCCAGGCTAGCCCCTTCTGGCTGCCAGCTATCTGCAGACGTTCGCATTTTAAGAGCAGGGCTGCGAAAGGAGCCTGGCTGGGACACCAACTTTCCCAGGCTACGTTTGAAATTTGAGGTGGCAAGACAAGCAAGCAGCCCCATTCTCTGTGCCTCTGTGCGAGCACTGCCATGGGCAGATGAGGCTGAGCAACAGCTTTCCAGGATAGCCCCTTCTGCCTGCCAGCTATCTACAGACATTCGCACTTTCGGAGCAGGGCTGTGGTAGGAGCCTGGCAGGGACACCACCATTCCCAGCATGCGTTTGAAGTTTGAGGTGGCAAGACAAGCAAGCAGCCCCATTCTCTGTGCCTCTATGCGAGCAGTGCCATGGGCAGATGAGGCTGAGCAACAGCTTTCCAGGCAAGCACCTTCTGGCTGCCAGCTATCTGCAGACGTTCGCATTTCAAGAGCAGGGCTGCGAAAGGAGCCTAGCAGGTACACCATCTTTCCCAGGCTACGTTTGAACTTTGAGGTGGCAAGACAAGCAAGGAGCCCCATTCTCTGTGCGAGCACTGCCATGGGCAGATGAGGCTGAGCAACAGCTTTCCAGGCTAGCCCCTTCTGCCTGCCAGCTATCTGCAGACGTTCGCACTTTCGGAGCAGGGCTGCGAAAGGAGCCTGGCTTGGACACCAACTTTCCCAGGCTACGTTTGAAGTTTGAGGTGGCAAGAGAAGCAAGCAGCCCCATTCTCTGTGCCTCTGTGCGAGCACTGCCATGGGCAGATGAGGCTGAGCATCAGCTTTGCAGGATAGCCCCTTCTGGCTGCCAGCTATCTGCAGACGTTCGCACTTTCGGAGCAGGGCTGTGATAGGAGCCTGGCAGGGACACCACCATTCCCAGCATGCGTTTGAAGTTTCAAGTGGCAAGATAAGCAAGCAGCCCCATTCTCTGTGCCTCTATGCGAACAGTGCCATGGGCAGATGAGGCTGAGCAACAGCTTTCCAGGCTAGCACCTTCTGGCTGCCAGCTATCTGCAGACGTTCGAATTTCAAGAGCAGGGCTGCGAAAGGAGCCTAGCAGGTACACCATCTTTCCCAGGCTACGTTTGAAGTTTGAGGTGGCAAGAGAAGCAAGGAGCCCCATTCTCTGTGCCTCTGTGCGAGCAGTGCCATGGGCAGATGAGGCTGAGCAACAGCTTTCCAGGATAGCCCCTTCTGGCTGCCAGCTATCTGCAGACGTTCGCACTTTCGGAGCAGGGCTGCGAAAGGAGCCTGGCTGGGACACCAACTTTCCCAGGCTACGTTTGAAGTTTGAGGTGGCAAGACAAGCAAGCAGCCCCATTGTCTGTGCCTCTGTGCGAGCACTGCCATGGGCAGATGAGGCTGAGCAACAGCTTTCCAGGATAGCCCCTTCTGCCTGCCAGCTATCTGCAGACATTTGCACTTTCGGAGCAGGGCTGTGACAGGAGCCTGGCAGGGACACCACCATTCCCAGCATGCGTTTGAAGTTTCAAGTGGCAAGATAAGCAAGCAGCCCCATTCTCTGTGCCTCTATGCGAACAGTGCCATGGGCAGATGAGGCTGAGCAACAGCTTTCCAGGCTAGCCCCTTCTGGCTGCCAGCTATCTGCAGACGTTCGCATTTCAAGAGCAGGGCTGCGAAAGGAGCCTAGCAGGTACACCATCTTTCCCAGGCTACGTTTGAAGTTTGAGGTGGCAAGACAAGCAAGCAGCCCCATTCTCTGTGCCTCTATGCGAGCAGTGCCATGGGCAGATGAGGCTGAGCAACAGCTTTCCAGGATAGCCCCTTCTGCCTGCCAGCTATCTGCAGACGTTCGCATTTCAAGAGCATGGCTGCGAAAGGAGCCTAGCAGGTACACCATCTTTCCCAGGCTACGTTGAAGTTTGAGGTGGCAAGACAAGCAAGCAGCCCCATTCTCTGTGCCTCTGTGCAAGCACTGCCATGGGCAGATGAGGCTGAGCAACAGGTTTCCAGGCTAGCCCCTTCTGGCTGCCAGCTATCTGCAGACGTTCGCACTTTCGGAGCAGGGCTGCGAAAGGAGCCTGGCTGGGACACCAACTTTCCCAGGCTACGTTTGAAATTTGAGGTGGCAAGACAAGCAAGCAGCCCCATTCTCTGTGCCTCTGTGCGAGCACTGCCATGGGCAGATGAGGCTGAGCAACAGCTTTCCAGGATAGCCCCTTCTGCCTGCCAGCTATCTACAGACATTCGCACTTTCGGAGCAGGGCTGTGGTAGGAGCCTGGCAGGGACACCACCATTCCCAGCATGCGTTTGAAGTTTGAGGTGGCAAGACAAGCAAGCAGCCCCATTCTCTGTGCCTCTATGCGAGCACTGCCATGGGCAGATGAGGCTGAGCAACAGCTTTCTAGGCAAGCACCTTCTGGCTGCCAGCTATCTGCAGACGTTCGCATTTCAAGAGCAGGGCTGCGAAAGGAGCCTAGCAGGTACACCATCTTTCCCAGGCTACGTTTGAAGTTTGAGGTGGCAAGACAAGCAAGCAGCCCCATTCTCTGTGCCTCTATGCGAGCAGTGCCATGGGCAGATGAGGCTGAGCAACAGCTTTCCAGGCTAGCCCCTTCTGGCTGCCAGCTATCTGCAGACGTTCGCATTTCAAGAGCAGGGCTGCGAAAGGAGCCCAGCAGGTACACCATCTTTCCCAGGCTACGTTTGAAGTTTGAGGTGGCAAGACAAGCAAGCAGCCCCATTCTCTGTGCCTCTGTGCGAGAACTGCCATGGGCAGATGAGGCTGAGCAACAGGTTTCCAGGCTAGCCCCTTCTGGCTGCCAGCTATCTGCAGACGTTTGCACTTTCGGAGCAGGGCTGCGAAAGGAGCCTGGCTGGGACACCAACTTTCCCAGGCTACGTTTGAAATTTGAGGTGGCAAGACAAGCAAGCAGCCCCATTCTCTGTGCCTCTGTGCGAGCACTGCCATGGGCAGATGAGGCTGAGCAACAGCTTTCCAGGCTAGCCCCTTCTGCCTGCCAGCTATCTACAGACATTCGCACTTTCGGAGCAGGGCTGTGGTAGGAGCCTGGCAGGGACACCACCATTCCCAGCATGCGTTTGAAGTTTGAGGTGGCAAGACAAGCAAGCAGCCCCATTCTCTGTGCCTCTATGCGAGCACTGCCATGGGCAGATGAGGCTGAGCAACAGCTTTCCAGGCAAGCACCTTCTGGCTGCCAGCTATCTGCAGACGTTCGCATTTCAAGAGCAGGGCTGCGAAAGGAGCCTAGCAGTTACACCATCTTTCCCAGGTTACGTTTGAAGTTTGAGGTGGCAAGAGAAGCAAGGAGCCCCATTCTCTGTGCCTCTGTGCGAGCACTGCCATGGGCAGATGAGGCTGAGCATCAGCTTTCCAGGATAGCCCCTTCTGGCTGCCAGCTATCTGCAGACGTTCGCACTTTCGGAGCAGGGCTGTGATAGGAGCCTGGCATGGACACCACCATTCCCAGCATTCGTTTGAAGTTTCAAGTGGCAAGATAAGCAAGCAGCCCCATTCTCTGTGCCTCTATGCGAACAGTGCCATGGGCAGATGAGGCTGAGCAACAGCTTTCCAGGCTAGCCCCTTCTGGCTGCCAGCTATCTGCAGACGTTCGCACTTTCGGAGCAGGGCTGCGAAAGGAGCCTGGCTGGGACACCAACTTTCCCAGGCTACGTTTGAAGTTTGAGGTGGCAAGACAAGCAAGCAGCCCCATTCTCTGTGCCTCTGTGCGAGCACTGCCATGGGCAGATGAGGCTGAGCAACAGCTTTCCAGGGTAGCACCTTCCGGCTGCCAGCTATCTGCAGACGTTCGCACTTTCGGAGCAGGGCTGCGAAAGGAGCCTGGCTGGGACACCAAATTTCCCAGGCTACGTTTGAAGTTTGAGGTGGCAAGACAAGCAAGCAGCCCCATTCTCTGTGCCTCTGTGCGAGCACTGCCATGGGCAGATGAGGCTGAGCAACAGCTTTCCAGGATAGCCCCTTCTGGCTGCCGGCTATCTGCAGACATTCGCACTTTCGGAGCAGGGCTGCGAAAGGAGCCTAGCTGGGACACCAACTTTCCCAGGCTACATTTGAAATTTGAGGTGGCAAGACAAGCAAGCAGCTCCATTCTCTGTGCCTCTGTGCGAGCACTGCCATGGGCAGATGAGGCTGAGCAACAGCTTTCCAGGCTAGCCCCTTCTGGCTGCCAGCTATCTGCAGACGTTCGCACTTTCGGAGCAGGGCTGTGATAGGAGCCTGGCAGGGACACCACCATTCCCAGCATGCGTTTGAAGTTTCAAGTGGCAAGATAAGCAAGCAGCCCCATTCTCTGTGCCTCTATGCGAACAGTGCCATGGGCAGATGAGGCTGAGCAACTGCTTTCCAGGCTAGCCCCTTCTGGCTGCCAGCTATCTGCAGACGTTCGCATTTCAAGAGCAGGGCTGCGAAAGGAGCCTGGCTGGGACACCAACTTTCCAAGGCTACGTTTGAAGTTTGAGGTGGCAAGACAAGCAAGGAGCCGCATTCTCTGTGCCTCTGTGCGAGCACTGCCATGGGCAGATGAGGCTGAGCAACAGCTTTCCAGGCTAGCCCCTTCTGGCTGCCAGCTATCTGTAGACGTTCGCATTTCAAGAGCAGGGCTGCGAAAGGAGCCTAGCAGGTACACCATCTTTCCCAGGCTACGTTTGAAGTTTGAGGTGGCAAGACAAGCAAGCAGCCCCATTCTCTGTGCCTCTGTGCGAGCACTGCCATGGGCAGATGAGGCTGAGCAACAGCTTTCCAGGATAGCCCCTTCTGCCTGCCAGCTATCTGCAGACATTTGCACTTTCGGAGCAGGGCTGTGACAGGAGCCTGGCAGGGACACCACCATTCCCAGCATGCGTTTGAAGTTTCAAGTGGCAAGATAAGCAAGCAGCCCCATTCTCTGTGCCTCTATGCGAACAGTGCCATGGGCAGATGAGGCTGAGCAACAGCTTTCCAGGCTAGCCCCTTCTGGCTGCCAGCTATCTGCAGACGTTCGCATTTCTAGAGCAGGGCTGCGAAAGGAGCCTAGCAGGTACACCATCTTTCCCAGGCTACGTTTGAAGTTTGAGGTGGCAAGACAAGCAAGCAGCCCCATTCTCTGTGCCTCTATGCGAGCAGTGCCATGGGCAGATGAGGCTGAAGAACAGCTTTCCAGGATAGCCCCTTCTGCCTGCCAGCTACCTGCAGACGTTCGCATTTCAAGAGCAGGGCTGCGAAAGGAGCCTAGCAGGTACACCATCTTTCCCAGGCTACGTTTGAAGTTTGAGGTGGCAAGACAAGCAAGCAGCCCCATTCTCTGTGCCTCTGTGCAAGCACTGCCATGGGCAGATGAGGCTGAGCAACAGGTTTCCAGGCTAGCCCCTTCTGGCTGCCAGCTATCTGCAGACGTTCGCATTTTAAGAGCAGGGCTGCGAAAGGAGCCTGGCTGGGACACCAACTTTCCCAGGCTACGTTTGAAATTTGAGGTGGCAAGACAAGCAAGCAGCCCCATTCTCTGTGCCTCTGTGCGAGCACTGCCATGGGCAGATGAGGCTGAGCAACAGCTTTCCAGGATAGCCCCTTCTGCCTGCCAGCTATCTACAGACATTCGCACTTTCGGAGCAGGGCTGTGGTAGGAGCCTGGCAGGGACACCACCATTCCCAGCATGCGTTTGAAGTTTGAGGTGGCAAGACAAGCAAGCAGCCCCATTCTCTGTGCCTCTATGCGAGCAGTGCCATGGGCAGATGAGGCTGAGCAACAGCTTTCCAGGCAAGCACCTTCTGGCTGCCAGCTATCTGCAGACGTTCGCATTTCAAGAGCAGGGCTGCGAAAGGAGCCTAGCAGGTACACCATCTTTCCCAGGCTACGTTTGAACTTTGAGGTGGCAAGACAAGCAAGGAGCCCCATTCTCTGTGCGAGCACTGCCATGGGCAGATGAGGCTGAGCAACAGCTTTCCAGGCTAGCCCCTTGTGCCTGCCAGCTATCTGCAGACGTTCGCACTTTCGGAGCAGGGCTGCGAAAGGAGCCTGGCTTGGACACCAACTTTCCCAGGCTACGTTTGAAGTTTGAGGTGGCAAGAGAAGCAAGCAGCCCCATTCTCTGTGCCTCTGTGCGAGCACTGCCATGGGCAGATGAGGCTGAGCATCAGCTTTGCAGGATAGCCCCTTCTGGCTGCCAGCTATCTGCAGACGTTCGCACTTTCGGAGCAGGGCTGTGATAGGAGCCTGGCAGGGACACCACCATTCCCAGCATGCGTTTGAAGTTTCAAGTGGCAAGATAAGCAAGCAGCCCCATTCTCTGTGCCTCTATGCGAACAGTGCCATGGGCAGATGAGGCTGAGCAACAGCTTTCCAGGATAGCCCCTTCTGCCTGCCAGCTATCTGCAGACGTTTGCACTTTCGGAGCAGGGCTGCGAAAGGAGCCTAGCAGGTACACCATCTTTCCCAGGCTACGTTTGAAGTTTGAGGTGGCAAGACAAGCAAGCAGCCCCATTCTCTGTGCCTCTATGCGAGCAGTGCCATGGGCAGATGAGGCTGAGCAACAGCTTTCCAGGCTAGCCCCTTCTGGCTGCCAGCTATCTGCAGACGTTCGCATTTCAAGAGCAGGGCTGCGAAAGGAGCCTAGCAGGTACACCATCTTTCCCAGGCTACGTTTGAAGTTTGAGGTGGCAAGACAAGCAAGCAGCCCCATTCTCTGTGCCTCTATGCGAGCAGTGCCATGGGCAGATGAGGCTGAGCAACAGCTTTCCAGGCTAGCCCCTTCTGGCTGC
This sequence comes from Opisthocomus hoazin, assembly GCF_030867145.1. Taxonomy (NCBI): domain Eukaryota; kingdom Metazoa; phylum Chordata; class Aves; order Opisthocomiformes; family Opisthocomidae; genus Opisthocomus; species Opisthocomus hoazin. The sequence continues at coordinate 16,699,714 of NC_134430.1, read as the reverse complement.
CAGCTATCTGCAGACGTTCGCATTTCAAGAGCAGGGCTGCGAAAGGAGCCTAGCAGGTACACCATCTTTCCCAGGATACGTTTGAAGTTTGAGGTGGCAAGACAAGCAAGCAGCCCCATTCTCTGTGCCTCTGTGCAAGCACTGCCATGGGCAGATGAGGCTGAGCAACAGGTTTCCAGGCTAGCCCCTTCTGGCTGCCAGCTATCTGCAGACGTTCGCACTTTCGGAGCAGGGCTGCGAAAGGAGCCTGGCTGGGACACCAACTTTCCCAGGCTACGTTTGAAATTTGAGGTGGCAAGACAAGCAAGCAGCCCCATTCTCTGTGCCTCTGTGCGAGCACTGCCATGGGCAGATGAGGCTGAGCAACAGCTTTCCAGGATAGCCCCTTCTGCCTGCCAGCTATCTACAGACATTCGCACTTTCGGAGCAGGGCTGTGGTAGGAGCCTGGCAGGGACACCACCATTCCCAGCATGCGTTTGAAGTTTGAGGTGGCAAGACAAGCAAGCAGCCCCATTCTCTGTGCCTCTATGCGAGCACTGCCATGGGCAGATGAGGCTGAGCAACAGCTTTCCAGGCAAGCACCTTCTGGCTGCCAGCTATCTGCAGACGTTCGCATTTCAAGAGCAGGGCTGCGAAAGGAGCCTAGCAGGTACACCATCTTTCCCAGGCTACGTTTGAAGTTTGAGGTGGCAAGACAAGCAAGCAGCCCCATTCTCTGTGCGAGCAATGCCATGGGCAGATGAGGCTGAGCAACAGCTTTCCAGGCTAGCCCCTTCTGGCTGCCAGCTATCTGCAGACGTTCGCACTTTCGGAGCAGAGCTGTGAAAGGAGCCTGGCTTGGACACCAACTTTCCCAGGTTACGTTTGAAGTTTGAGGTGGCAAGACAAGCAAGCAGCCCCATTCTCTGTGCCTCTGTGCGAGCACTGCCATGGGCAGATGAGGCTGAGCATCAGCTTTCCAGGCTAGCCCCTTCTGGCTGCCAGCTATCTGCAGACGTTCGCACTTTCGGAGCAGGGCTGCGAAAGGAGCCTGGCTGGGACACCAACTTTCCCAGGCTACGTTTGAAGTTTGAGGTGGCAAGAGAAGCAAGCAGCCCCATTCTCTGTGCCTCTGTGCGAGCACTGCCATGGGCAGATGAGGCTGAGCAACAGCTTTCCAGGATAGCCCCTTCTGGCTGCCAGCTATCTGCAGACGTTCGAATTTCAAGAGCAGGGCTGCGAAAGGAGCCTAGCAGGTACACCATCTTTCCCAGGCTACGTTTGAAGTTTGAGGTGGCAAGACAAGCAAGCAGCCCCATTCTCTGTGCCTCTGTGCGAGCACTGCCATGGGCAGATGAGGCTGAGCAACAGCTTTCCAGGCTAGCCCCTTCTGGCTGCCAGCTATCTGCAGACGTTCGCATTTCAAGAGCAGGGCTGCGAAAGGAGTTTAGCAGGTACACCATCTTTCCCAGGCTACGTTTGAAGTTTGAGGTGGCAAGACAAGCAAGCAGCCCCATTCTCTGTGCCTCTATGCGAACAGTGCCATGGGCAGATGAGGCTGAGCAACAGCTTTCCAGGATAGCCCCTTCTGGCTGCCAGCTATCTGCAGATGTTCGCATTTCAAGAGCAGGGCTGCGAAAGGAGCCTAGCAGGTACACCATCTTTCCCAGGCTACGTTTCAAGTTTGAGGTGGCAAGATAAGCAAGCAGCCCTATTCTCTGTGCCTCTGTGCGAGCAGTGCCATAGGCAGATGAGGCTGAGCAACAGCTTTCCAGGATAGCCCCTTCTGGCTGCCAGCTATCTGCAGACGTTCGCATTTCAAGAGCAGGGCTGCGAAAGGAGCCTAGCAGGTACAACATCTTTCCCAGGCTACGTTTGAAGTTTGAGGTGGCAAGATAAGCAAGCAGCCCCATTCTCTGTGCCTCTGTGCGAGCAGTGCCATAGGCAGATGAGGCTGAGCAACAGCTTTCCAGGATAGCCCCTTCTGGCTGCCAGCTATCTGTAGACGTTCGCATTTCAAGAGTAGGGATGCGAAAGGAGTTTAGCAGGTACACCATCTTTCCCAGGCTACGTTTGAAGTTTGAGGTGGCAAGACAAGCAAGCAGCCCCATTCTCTGTGCCTCTATGCGAACAGTGCTATGGGCAGATGAGGCTGAGCAACCGCTTTCCAGGCTAGCCCCTTCTGGCTGCCAGCTATCTGCAGACGTTCGCATTTCAAGAGCAGGGCTGCGAAAGGAGCCTGGCTGGGACACCAACTTTCCAAGGCTACGTTTGAAGTTTTAGTTGGCAAGACAAGCAAGGAGCCCCATTCTCTGTGCCTCTGTGCGAGCACTGCCATGGGCAGATGAGGCTGAGCAACAGCTTTCCAGGCTAGCCCCTTCTGGCTGCCAGCTATCTGCAGACGTTCGCATTTCAAGAGCAGGGCTGCGAAAGGAGCCTAGCAGGGACACCATCTTTCCCAGGCTACGTTTGAAGTTTGAGGTGGCAAGACAAGCAAGCAGCCCCATTCTCTGTGCCTCTGTGCGAGCAGTGCCATGGGCAGATGAGGCTGAGCAACAGCTTTCCAGGCTAGCCCCTTCTGGCTGCCAGCTATCTGCAGACGTTCGCACTTTCGGAGCAGGGCTGCGAAAGGAGCCTGGCTGGGACACCAACTTTCCCAGGCTACGTTTGAAGTTTGAGGTGGCAAGACAAGCAAGCAGCCCCATTCTCTGTGCCTCTGTGCGAGCACTGCCATGGGCAGATGAGGCTGAGCAACAGCTTTCCATTATAGCCCCTTCTGCCTGCCAGCTATCTGCAGACATTTGCACTTTCGGAGCAGGGCTGTGACAGGAGCCTGGCAGGGACACCACCATTCCCAGCTTGCGTTTGAAGTTTCAAGTGGCAAGATAAGCAAGCAGCCCCATTCTCTGTGCCTCTATGCGAACAGTGCCATGGGCAGATGAGGCTGAGCAACAGCTTTCCAGGCTAGCCCCTTCTGGCTGCCAGCTATCTGCAGACGTTCGCATTTCAAGAGCAGGGCTGCGAAAGGAGCCTAGCAGGTACACCATCTTTCCCAGGCTACGTTTGAAGTTTGAGGTGGCAAGACAAGCAAGCAGCCCCATTCTCTGTGCCTCTATGCGAGCAGTGCCATGGGGAGATGAGGCTGAGCAACAGCTTTCCAGGCTAGCCCCTTCTGGCTGCCAGCTATCTGCAGACGTTCGCATTTCAAGAGCAGGGCTGCGAAAGGAGCCTAGCAGGTACACCATCTTTCCCAGGATACGTTTGAAGTTTGAGGTGGCAAGACAAGCAAGCAGCCCCATTCTCTGTGACTCTGTGCAAGCACTGCCATGAGCAGATGAGGCTGAGCAACAGGTTTCCAGGCTAGCCCCTTCTGGCTGCCAGCTATCTGCAGACGTTCGCACTTTCGGAGCAGGGCTGTGATAGGAGCCTGGCAGGGACACCACCATTCCCAGCATGCGTTTGAAGTTTCAAGTGGCAAGATAAGCAAGCAGCCCCATTCTCTGTGCCTCTATGCGAACAGTGCCATGGGCAGATGAGGCTGAGCAACAGCTTTCCAGGCTAGCCCCTTCTGGCTGCCAGCTATCTGCAGACGTTCGCATTTCAAGAGCAGGGCTGCGAAAGGAGCCTAGCAGGTACAACATCTTTCCCAGGATACGTTTGAAGTTTGAGGTGGCAAGAGAAGCAAGGAGCCCCATTCTCTGTGCCTCTGTGCGAGGACTGCCATGGGCAGATGAGGCTGAGCAACAGCTTTCCAGGCTAGCCCCTTCTGGCTGCCAGCTATCTGCAGACGTTCGCATTTCAAGAGCAGGGCTGCGAAAGGAGCCTAGCAGGTACACCATCTTTCCCAGGATACGTTTGAAGTTTGAGGTGGCAAGACAAGCAAGCAGCCCCATTCTCTGTGCCTCTATGCGAACAGTGCCATGGGCAGATGAGGCTGAGCAACAGCTTTCCAGGCTAGCCCCTTCTGGCTGCCAGCTATCTGCAGACGTTCGCATTTCAAGAGCAGGGCTGCGAAAGGAGCCTAGCAGGTACACCATCTTTCCCAGGCTACGTTTGAAGTTTGAGGTGGCAAGACAAGCAAGCAGCCCCATTCTCTGTGCGAGCAATGCCATGGGCAGATGAGGCTGAGCAACAGCTTTCCAGGCTAGCCCCTTCTGCCTGCCAGCTATCTGCAGACGTTCGCACTTTCGGAGCAGGGCTGCGAAAGGAGCCTGGCTTGGACACCAACTTTCCCAGGCTACGTTTGAAGTTTGAGGTGGCAAGAGAAGCAAGCAGCCCCATTCTCTGTGCCTCTGTGCGAGCACTGCCATGGGCAGATGAGGCTGAGCATCAGCTTTCCAGGATAGCCCCTTCTGGCTGCCAGCTATCTGCAGACGTTCGCACTTTCGGAGCAGGGCTGTGATAGGAGCCTGGCAGGGACACCACCATTCCCAGCATGCGTTTGAAGTTTCAAGTGGCAAGATAAGCAAGCAGCCCCATTCTCTGTGCCTCTATGCGAACAGTGCCATGGGCAGATGAGGCTGAGCAACAGCTTTCCAGGATAGCCCCTTCTGGCTGCCAGCTATCTGCAGACGTTCGAATTTCAAGAGCAGGGCTGCGAAAGGAGCCTAGCAGGTGCACCATCTTTCCCAGGCTACGTTTGAAGTTTGAGGTGGCAAGACAAGCAAGCAGCCCCATTCTCTGTGCCTCTGTGCGAGCAGTGCCATGGGCAGATGAGGCTGAGCAACAGCTTTCCAGGATAGCCCCTTCTGGCTGCCAGCTATCTGCAGACGTTCGCACTTTCGGAGCAGGGCTGCGAAAGGAGCCTGGCTGGGACACCAACTTTCCCAGGCTACGTTTGAAGTTTGAGGTGGCAAGACAAGCAAGCAGCCCCATTGTCTGTGCCTCTGTGCGAGCACTGCCATGGGCAGATGAGGCTGAGCAACAGCTTTCCAGGATAGCCCCTTCTGCCTGCCAGCTATCTGCAGACATTTGCACTTTCGGAGCAGGGCTGTGACAGGAGCGTGGCAGGGACACCACCATTCCCAGCATGCGTTTGAAGTTTCAAGTGGCAAGATAAGCAAGCAGCCCCATTCTCTGTGCCTCTATGCGAACAGTGCCATGGGCAGATGAGGCTGAGCAACAGCTTTCCAGGCTAGCCCCTTCTGGCTGCCAGCTATCTGCAGACTTTCGCATTTCAAGAGCAGGGCTGCGAAAGGAGCCTAGCAGGTACACCATCTTTCCCAGGCTACGTTTGAAGTTTGAGGTGGCAAGACAAGCAAGCAGCCCCATTCTCTGTGCCTCTATGCGAGCAGTGCCATGGGCAGATGAGGCTGAGCAACAGCTTTCCAGGCTAGCCCCTTCTGGCTGCCAGCTATCTGCAGACGTTCGCATTTCAAGAGCAGGGCTGCGAAAGGAGCCTGGCTGGGACACCAACTTTCCCAGGCTACGTTTGAAATTTGAGGTGGCAAGACAAGCAAGCAGCCCCATTCTCTGTGCCTCTGTGCGAGCACTGCCATGGGCAGATGAGGCTGAGCATCAGCTTTCCAGGATAGCCCCTTCTGGCTGCCAGCTATCTGCAGACGTTCGCACTTTCGGAGCAGGGCTGTGACAGGAGCCTGGCAGGGACACCAACATTCCCAGCATGCGTTTGAAGTTTCAAGTGGCAAGATAAGCAAGCAGCCCCATTCTCTGTGCCTCTATGCGAACAGTGCCATGGGCAGATGAGGCTGAGCAACAGCATTCCAGGATAGCCCCTTCTGCCTGCCAGCTATCTGCAGACGTTCGCACTTTCGGAGCAGGGCTGTGATAGGAGCCTGGCAGGGACACCACCATTCCCAGCATGCGTTTGAAGTTTGAGGTGGCAAGACAAGCAAGCAGCCCCATTCTCTGTGCCTCTATGCGAACAGTGCCATGGGCAGATGAGGCTGAGCAACAGCTTTCCAGGATAGCCCCTTCTGGCTGCCAGCTATCTGCAGACGTTTGCATTTCAAGAGCAGGGCTGCGAAAGGAGCCTAGCAGGTACACCATCTTTCCCAGGCTACGTTTCAAGTTTGAGGTGGCAAGATAAGCAAGCAGCCCTATTCTCTGTGCCTCTGTGCGAGCAGTGCCATAGGCAGATGAGGCTGAGCAACAGCTTTCCAGGATAGCCCCTTCTGGTTGCCAGCTATCTGCAGACGTTCGCATTTCAAGAGCAGGGCTGCGAAAGGAGCCTAGCAGGTACAACATCTTTCCCAGGCTACGTTTGAAGTTTGAGGTGGCAAGATAAGCAAGCAGCCCCATTCTCTGTGCCTCTGTGCGAGCAGTGCCATAGGCAGATGAGGCTGAGCAACAGCTTTCCAGGATAGCCCCTTCTGGCTGCCAGCTATCTGTAGACGTTCGCATTTCAAGAGTAGGGATGCGAAAGGAGTTTAGCAGGTACACCATCTTTCCCAGGCTACGTTTGAAGTTTGAGGTGGCAAGATAAGCAAGCAGCCCCATTCTCTGTGCCTCTGTGCGAGCAGTGCCATAGGCAGATGAGGCTGAGCAACAGCTTTCCAGGATAGCCCCTTCTGGCTGCCAGCTATCTGCAGACGTTTGCATTTCAAGAGCAGGGCTGCGAAAGGAGCCTAGCAGGTACACCATCTTTCCCAGGCTACGTTTCAAGTTTGAGGTGGCAAGATAAGCAAGCAGCCCTATTCTCTGTGCCTCTGTGCGAGCAGTGCCATAGGCAGATGAGGCTGAGCAACAGCTTTCCAGGATAGCCCCTTCTGGTTGCCAGCTATCTGCAGACGTTCGCATTTCAAGAGCAGGGCTGCGAAAGGAGCCTAGCAGGTACACCATCTTTCCCAGGCTACGTTTCAAGTTTGAGGTGGCAAGATAAGCAAGCAGCCCTATTCTCTGTGCCTCTGTGCGAGCAGTGCCATAGGCAGATGAGGCTGAGCAACAGCTTTCCAGGATAGCCCCTTCTGGTTGCCAGCTATCTGCAGACGTTCGCATTTCAAGAGCAGGGCTGCGAAAGGAGCCTAGCAGGTACAACATCTTTCCCAGGCTACGTTTGAAGTTTGAGGTGGCAAGATAAGCAAGCAGCCCCATTCTCTGTGCCTCTGTGCGAGCAGTGCCATGGGCAGATGAGGCTGAGCAACAACTTTCCAGGATAGCCCCTTCTGGCTGCCAGCTATCTGTAGACGTTCGCATTTCAAGAGTAGGGATGCGAAAGGAGTTTAGCAGGTACACCATCATTCCCAGGCTACGTTTGAAGTTTGAGGTGGCAAGATAAGCAAGCAGCCCCATTCTCTGTGCCTCTGTGCGAGCAGTGCCATAGGCAGATGAGGCTGAGCAACAGCTTTCCAGGATAGCCCCTTCTGGCTGCCAGCTATCTGCAGACGTTTGCATTTCAAGAGCAGGGCTGCGAAAGGAGCCTAGCAGGTACACCATCTTTCCCAGGCTACGTTTCAAGTTTGAGGTGGCAAGATAAGCAAGCAGCCCTATTCTCTGTGCCTCTGTGCGAGCAGTGCCATAGGCAGATGAGGCTGAGCAACAGCTTTCCAGGATAGCCCCTTCTGGTTGCCAGCTATCTGCAGACGTTCGCATTTCAAGAGCAGGGCTGCGAAAGGAGCCTAGCAGGTACAACATCTTTCCCAGGCTACGTTTGAAGTTTGAGGTGGCAAGATAAGCAAGCAGCCCCATTCTCTGTGCCTCTGTGCGAGCAGTGCCATGGGCAGATGAGGCTGAGCAACAGCTTTCCAGGCTAGCCCCTTCTGGCTGCCAGCTATCTGCAGACGTTCGCACTTTCGGAGCAGGGCTGCGAAAGGAGCCTGGCTGGGACACCAACTTTCCCAGGCTACGTTTGAAGTTTGAGGTGGCAAGACAAGCAAGCAGCCCCATTCTCTGTGCCTCTGTGCGAGCACTGCCATGGGCAGATGAGGCTGAGCAACAGCTTTCCATTATAGCCCCTTCTGCCTGCCAGCTATCTGCAGACATTTGCACTTTCGGAGCAGGGCTGTGACAGGAGCCTGGCAGGGACACCACCATTCCCAGCATGCGTTTGAAGTTTCAAGTGGCAAGATAAGCAAGCAGCCCCATTCTCTGTGCCTCTATGCGAACAGTGCCATGGGCAGATGAGGCTGAGCAACAGCTTTCCAGGCTAGCCCCTTCTGGCTGCCAGCTATCTGCAGACGTTCGCATTTCAAGAGCAGGGCTGCGAAAGGAGCCTAGCAGGTACAACATCTTTCCCAGGCTACGTTTGAAGTTTGAGGTGGCAAGAGAAGCAAGGAGCCCCATTCTCTGTGCCTCTGTGCGAGGACTGCCATGGGCAGATGAGGCTGAGCAACAGCTTTCCAGGCTAGCCCCTTCTGGCTGCCAGCTATCTGCAGACGTTCGCATTTCAAGAGCAGGGCTGCGAAAGGAGCCTAGCAGGTACACCAACTTTCCCAGGCTACGTTTGAAGTTTGAGGTGGCAAGACAAGCAAGCAGCCCCATTCTCTGTGCCTCTATGCGAACAGTGCCATGGGCAGATGAGGCTGAGCAACAGCTTTCCAGGCTAGCCCCTTCTGGCTGCCAGCTATCTGCAGACGTTCGCATTTCAAGAGCAGGGCTGCGAAAGGAGCCTAGCAGGTACACCATCTTTCCCAGGCTACGTTTGAAGTTTGAGGTGGCAAGACAAGCAAGCAGCCCCATTCTCTGTGCCTCTGTGCGAGCAGTGCCATGGGCAGATGAGGCTGAGCAACAGCTTTCCAGGCTAGCCCCTTCTGGCTGCCAGCTATCTGCAGACGTTCGCACTTTCGGAGCAGGGCTGCGAAAGGAGCCTGGCTGGGACACCAACTTTCCCAGGCTACGTTTGAAGTTTGAGGTGGCAAGACAAGCAAGCAGCCCCATTCTCTGTGCCTCTGTGCGAGCACTGCCATGGGCAGATGAGGCTGAGCAACAGCTTTCCAGGATAGCCCCTTCTGCCTGCCAGCTATCTGCAGACATTCGCACTTTCGGAGCAGGGCTGTGACAGGAGCCTGGCAGGGACACCACCATTCCCAGCATGCGTTTGAAGTTTCAAGTGGCAAGATAAGCAAGCAGCCCCATTCTCTGTGCCTCTATGCGAACAGTGCCATGGGCAGATGAGGCTGAGCAACAGCTTTCCAGGCTAGCCCCTTCTGGCTGCCAGCTGTCTGCAGACGTTCACATTTCAAGAGCAGGGCTGCGAAAGGATCCTAGCAGGTACACCATCTTTCCCAGGCTACGTTTGAAGTTTGAGGTGGCAAGACAAGCAAGCAGCCCCATTCTCTGTGCCTCTATGCGAACAGTGCCATGGGCAGATGAGGCTGAGCAACAGCTTTCCAGGCTAGCCCCTTCTGGCTGCCAGCTATCTGCAGACGTTCGCATTTCAAGAGCAGGGCTGCGAAAGGAGCCTAGCAGGGACACCAACTTTCCCAGGCTACGTTTGAAGTTTTAGTTGGCAAGACAAGCAAGGAGCCCCATTCTCTGTGCCTCTGTGCGAGCACTGCCATGGGCAGATGAGGCTGAGCAACAACTTTCCAGGCTAGCCCCTTCTGGCTGCCAGCTATCTGCAGACGTTCGCATTTCAAGAGCAGGGCTGCGAAAGGAGCCTAGCAGGTACACCATCTTTCCCAGGCTACGTTTGAAGTTTTAGTTTGCAAGACAAGCAAGCAGCCCCATTCTCTGTGCCTCTGTGCGAGCACTGCCATGGGCAGATGAGGCTGAGCAACAGCTTTCCAGGATAGCCCCTTCTGCCTGACAGCTATCTGCAGACATTCGCACTTTCGGAGCAGGGCTGTGATAGGAGCCTGGCAGGGACACCAACATTCCCAGCATGCGTTTGAAGTTTCAAGTGGCAAGATAAGCAAGCAGCCCCATTCTCTGTGCCTCTATGCGAACAGTGCCATGGGCAGATGAGGCTGAGCAACAGCTTTCCAGGATAGCCACTTCTGGCTGCCAGCTATCTGCAGACGTTCGCATTTCAAGAGCAGGGCTGCGAAAGGAGCCTAGCAGGTACACCATCTTTCCCAGGCTACGTTTGAAGTTTGAGGTGGCAAGATAAGCAAGCAGCCCCATTCTCTGTGCCTCTATGCGAGCACTGCCATGGGCAGATGAGGCTGAGCAACAGCTTTCCAGGCTAGCCCCTTCTGGCTGCCAGCTATCTGCAGACGTTCGCATTTCAAGAGCAGGGCTGCGAAAGGAGCCTGGCTGGGACACCAACTTTCCCAGGCGACGTTTGAAATTTGAGGTGGCAAGAGAAGCAAGCAGCCCCATTCTCTGTGCCTCTGTGCGAGCACTGCCATGGGCAGATGAGGCTGAGCAACAGCTTTCCAGGATAGCACCTTCTGGCTGCCAGCTATCTGCAGACGTTCGCACTTTCGGAGCAGGGCTGTGATAGGAGCCTGGCAGGGACACCACCATTCCCAGCATGCGTTTGAAGTTTCAAGTGGCAAGATAAGCAAGCAGCCCCATTCTCTGTGCCTCTATGCGAACAGTGCCATGGGCAGATGAGGCTGAGCAACAGCTTTCCAGGATAGCCCCTTCTGGCTGCCAGCTATCTGCAGACATTCGCACTTTCGGAGCAGGGCTGCGAAAGGAGCCTGGCTGGGACACCAACTTTCCCAGGCTACGTTTGAAGTTTGAGGTGACAAGACAAGCAAGCAGCCCCATTCTCTGTGCCTCTGTGCGAGCACTGCCATGGGCAGATGAGGCTGAGCAACAGCTTTCCAGGCTAGCACCTTCTGGCTGCCAGCTATCTGCAGACGTTCGCACTTTCGGAGCAGGGCTGCGAAAGGAGTCTGGCTGGGACACCAACTTTCCCAGGCTACGTTTGAAGTTTGAGGTGGCAAGACAAGCAAGCATCCCCATTCTCTGTGCCTCTGTGCGAGCACTGCCATGTGCAGATGAGGCTGAGCAACAGCTTTCCAGGCTAGCCCCTTCTGGCTGCCAGCTGTCTGCAGATGTTCACATTTCAAGAGCAGGGCTGCGAAAGGATCCTAGCAGGTACACCATCTTTCCCAGGCTACGTTTGAAGTTTGAGGTGGCAAGACAAGCAAGCAGCCCCATTCTCTGTGCCTCTATGCGAACAGTGCCATGGGCAGATGAGGCTGAGCAACAGCTTTCCAGGCTAGCCCCTTCTGGCTGCCAGCTATCTGCAGACGTTCGCATTTCAAGAGCAGGGCTGCGAAAGGAGCCTAGCAGGGACACCAACTTTCCCAGGCTACGTTTGAAGTTTTAGTTGGCAAGACAAGCAAGGAGCCCCATTCTCTGTGCCTCTGTGCGAGCACTGCCATGGGCAGATGAGGCTGAGCAACAACTTTCCAGGCTAGCCCCTTCTGGCTGCCAGCTATCTGCAGACGTTCGCATTTCAAGAGCAGGGCTGCGAAAGGAGCCTAGCAGGTACACCATCTTTCCCAGGCTACGTTTGAAGTTTGAGGTGGCAAGACAAGCGAGGAGCCCCATTCTCTGTGCCTCTATGCGAGCAGTGCCATGGGCAGATGAGGCTGAGCAACAGCTTTCCAGGCTAGCCCCTTCTGGCTGCCAGCTATCTGCAGACGTTCGCATTTCAAGAGCAGGGCTGCGAAAGGAGCCTAGCAGGTACACCATCTTTCCCAGGATACGTTTGAAGTTTGAGGTGGCAAGACAAGCAAGCAGCCCCATTCTCTGTGCCTCTGTGCAAGCACTGCCATGGGCAGATGAGGCTGAGCAACAGCTTTCCAGGCTAGCCCCTTCTGCCTGCCAGCTATCTGCAGACGTTCGCACTTTCGGAGCAGGGCTGCGAAAGGAGCCTGGCTTGGACACCAACTTTCCCAGGCTACGTTTGAAATTTGAGGTGGCAAGACAAGCAAGCAGCCCCATTCTCTGTGCCTCTGTGCGAGCACTGCCATGGGCAGAGGAGGCTGAGCAACAGCTTTCCAGGATAGCCCCTTCTGCCTGCCTGCTATCTACAGACATTCGCACTTTCGGAGCAGGGCTGTGGTAGGAGCCTGGCAGGGACACCACCATTCCCAGCATGCGTTTGAAGTTTGAGGTGGCAAGACAAGCAAGCAGCCCCATTCTCTGTGCCTCTATGCGAGCACTGCCATGGGCAGATGAGGCTGAGCAACAGCTTTCCAGGCAAGAACCTTCTGGCTGCCAGCTATCTGCAGACGTTCGCATTTCAAGAGCAGGGCTGCGAAAGGAGCCTAGCAGGTACACCATCTTTCCCAGGCTACGTTTGAAGTTTGAGGTGGCAAGACAAGCAAGGAGCCCCATTCTCTGTGCGAGCAATGCCATGGGCAGATGAGGCTGAGCAACAGCTTTCCAGGCTAGCCCCTTCTGGCTGCCAGCTATCTGCAGACGTTCGCACTTTCGGAGCAGGGCTGCGAAAGGAGCCTGGCTTGGACACCAACTTTCCCAGGCTACGTTTGAAGTTTGAGGTGGCAAGAGAAGCAAGCAGCCCCATTCTCTGTGCCTCTGTGCGAGCACTGCCATGGGCAGATGAGACTGAGCATCAGCTTTCCAGGATAGCCCCTTCTGGCTGCCAGCTATCTGCAGACATTCGCACTTTCGGAGCAGGGCTGTGATAGGAGCCTGGCAGGGACACCACCATTCCCAGCATGCGTTTGAAGTTTCAAGTGGCAAGACAAGCAAGCAGCCCCATTCTCTGTGCCTCTATGCGAACAGTGCCATGGGCAGATGAGGCTGAGCAACAGCTTTCCAGGCTAGCCCCTTCTGGCTGCCAGCTATCTGCAGACGTTGACATTTCAAGAGCAGGGCTGCGAAAGGAGCCTAGCAGGTACACCATCTTTCCCAGGCTACGTTTGAAGTTTGAGGTGGCAAGACAAGCAAGCAGCCCCATTCTCTGTGCCTCTATGCGAACAGTGCCATGGGCAGATGAGGCTGAGCAACCGCTTTCCAGGATAGCCCCTTCTGGCTGCCAGCTATCTGCAGACGTTCGCATTTCAAGAGCAGGGCTGCGAAAGGAGCCTGGCTGGGACACCAAAGTTCCCAGGCTACGTTTGAAGTTTTAGTTGGCAAGACAAGCAAGGAGCCCCATTCTCTGTGCCTCTGTGCGAGCACTGCCATGGGCAGATGAGGCTGAGCAACAGGTTTCCAGGCTAGCCCCTTCTGGCTGCCAGCTATCTGCAGACTTTCTCACTTTCGGAGCAGGGCTGCGAAAGGAGCCTGGCTGGGACACCAACTTTCCCTGGCTACGTTTGAAATTTGAGGTGGCAAGACAAGCAAGCAGCCCCATTCTCTGTGCCTCTGTGCGAGCACTGCCATGGGCAGATGAGGCTGAGCAACAGCTTTCCAGGATAGCCCCTTCTGCCTGCCAGCTATCTGCAGACGTTCGCACTTTCGGAGCAGGGCTGCGAAAGGAGCCTGGCTGGGACACCAACTTTCCCAGGCTACGTTTGAAGTTTGAGGTGGCAAGACAAGCAAGCAGCCCCATTCTCTGTGCCTCTGTGCGAGCACTGCCATGGGCAGATGAGGCTGAGCAACAGCTTTCCAGGCTAGACCCTTCTGGCTGCCAGCTATCTGCAGACGTTCGCACTTTCGGAGCAGGGCTGTGATAGGAGCCTGGCAGGGACACCACCATTCCCAGCATGCGTTTGAAGTTTCAAGTGTCAAGATAAGCAAGCAGCCCCATTCTCTGTGCCTCTATGCGAACAGTGCCATGGGCAGATGAGGCTGAGCAACAGCTTTCCAGGCTAGCCCCTTCTGGCTGCCAGCTATCTGCAGACGTTCGCATTTCAAGAGCAGGGCTGCGAAAGGAGCCTAGCAGGTACACCAACTTTCCCAGGCTACGTTTGAAGTTTGAGGTGGCAAGACAAGCAAGCAGCCCCATTCTCTGTGCCTCTATGCGAACAGTGCCATGGGCAGATGAGGCTGAGCAACCACTTTCCAGGCTAGACCCTTCTGGCTGCCAGCTATCTGCAGACGTTCGCAATTCAAGAGCAGGGCTGCGAAAGGAGCCTGGCTGGGACACCAACTTTCCCAGGCTACGTTTGAAGTTTTAGTTGGCAAGACAAGCAAGGAGCCCCATTCTCTTTGCCTCTGTGCGAGCACTGCCATGGGCAGATGAGGCTGAGCAACAGCTTTTCAGGATAGCCCCTTCTGCCTGCCAGCTATCTGCAGACGTTCGCACTTTCGGAGCAGGGCTGCGAAAAAAGCCTGGCTGGGACACCAACTTTCCCAGGCTACGTTTGAAGTTTGAGGTGGCAAGACAAGCAAGCAGCCCCATTCTCTGTGCCTCTGTGCGAGCACTGCCATGGGCAGATGAGGCTGAGCAACAGCTTTCCAGGATAGCCCCTTCTGGCTGCCAGCTATCTGCAGACGTTCGCACTTCCGGAGCAGGGCTGCGAAAGGAGCCTGGCTGGGACACCAACTTTCCCAGGCTACGTTTGAAATTTGAGGTGGCAAGACAAGCAAGCAGCCCCATTCTCTGTGCCTCTGTGCGAGCACTGCCATGGGCAGATGAGGCTGAGCAACAGCTTTCCAGGATAGCCCCTTCTGCCTGCCAGCTATCTGCAGACGTTCGCACTTTCGGAGCAGGGCTGTGATAGGAGCCTGGCAGGGACACAACCATTCCCAGCATGCGTTTGAAGTTTCAAGTGGCAAGATAAGCAAGCAGCCCCATTCTCTGTGCCTCTATGCGAACAGTGCCATGGGCAGATGAGGCTGAGCAACAGCTTTCCAGGATAGCCCCTTCTGCCTGCCAGCTATCTGCAGACGTTCGCACTTTCGGAGCAGGGCTGCGAAAAAAGCCTGGCTGGGACACCAACTTTCCCAGGCTACGTTTGAAGTTTGAGGTGGCAAGACAAGCAAGCAGCCCCATTCTCTGTGCCTCTGTGCGAGCACTGCCATGGGCAGATGAGGCTGAGCAACAGCTTTCCAGGATAGCCCCTTCTGCCTGCCAGCTATCTGCAGACATTCGCACTTTCGGAGCAGGGCTGTGGTAGGAGCCTGGCAAGGGACACCACCATTCCCAGCATGCGTTTGAAGTTTGAGGTGGCAAGACAAGCAAGCAGCCCCATTCTCTGTGCCTCTATGCGAGCACTGCCATGGGCAGATGAGGCTGAGCAACAGCTTTCCAGGCAAGCACCTTCTGGCTGCCAGCTATCTGCAGACATTCGCACTTTCGGAGCAGGGCTGTGATAGGAGCCTGGCAGGGACACCACCATTCCCAGCATGCGTTTGAAGTTTCAAGTGGCAAGACAAGCAAGCAGCCCCATTCTCTGTGCCTCTATGCGAACAGTGCCATGGGCAGATGAGGCTGAGCAACAGCTTTCCAGGCTAGCCCCTTCTGGCTGCCAGCTATCTGCAGACGTTGACATTTCAAGAGCAGGGCTGCGAAAGGAGCCTAGCAGGTACACCATCTTTCCCAGGCTACGTTTGAAGTTTGAGGTGGCAAGACAAGCAAGCAGCCCCATTCTCTGTGCCTCTATGCGAACAGTGCCATGGGCAGATGAGGCTGAGCAACCGCTTTCCAGGATAGCCCCTTCTGGCTGCCAGCTATCTGCAGACGTTCGCATTTCAAGAGCAGGGCTGCGAAAGGAGCCTGGCTGGGACACCAAAGTTCCCAGGCTACGTTTGAAGTTTTAGTTGGCAAGACAAGCAAGGAGCCCCATTCTCTGTGCCTCTGTGCGAGCACTGCCATGGGCAGATGAGGCTGAGCAACAGGTTTCCAGGCTAGCCCCTTCTGGCTGCCAGCTATCTGCAGACTTTCTCACTTTCGGAGCAGGGCTGCGAAAGGAGCCTGGCTGGGACACCAACTTTCCCTGGCTACGTTTGAAATTTGAGGTGGCAAGACAAGCAAGCAGCCCCATTCTCTGTGCCTCTGTGCGAGCACTGCCATGGGCAGATGAGGCTGAGCAACAGCTTTCCAGGATAGCCCCTTCTGCCTGCCAGCTATCTGCAGACGTTCGCACTTTCGGAGCAGGGCTGCGAAAGGAGCCTGGCTGGGACACCAACTTTCCCAGGCTACGTTTGAAGTTTGAGGTGGCAAGACAAGCAAGCAGCCCCATTCTCTGTGCCTCTGTGCGAGCACTGCCATGGGCAGATGAGGCTGAGCAACAGCTTTCCAGGCTAGACCCTTCTGGCTGCCAGCTATCTGCAGACGTTCGCACTTTCGGAGCAGGGCTGTGATAGGAGCCTGGCAGGGACACCACCATTCCCAGCATGCGTTTGAAGTTTCAAGTGTCAAGATAAGCAAGCAGCCCCATTCTCTGTGCCTCTATGCGAACAGTGCCATGGGCAGATGAGGCTGAGCAACAGCTTTCCAGGCTAGCCCCTTCTGGCTGCCAGCTATCTGCAGACGTTCGCATTTCAAGAGCAGGGCTGCGAAAGGAGCCTAGCAGGTACACCAACTTTCCCAGGCTACGTTTGAAGTTTGAGGTGGCAAGACAAGCAAGCAGCCCCATTCTCTGTGCCTCTATGCGAACAGTGCCATGGGCAGATGAGGCTGAGCAACCACTTTCCAGGCTAGACCCTTCTGGCTGCCAGCTATCTGCAGACGTTCGCAATTCAAGAGCAGGGCTGCGAAAGGAGCCTGGCTGGGACACCAACTTTCCCAGGCTACGTTTGAAGTTTTAGTTGGCAAGACAAGCAAGGAGCCCCATTCTCTTTGCCTCTGTGCGAGCACTGCCATGGGCAGATGAGGCTGAGCAACAGCTTTTCAGGATAGCCCCTTCTGCCTGCCAGCTATCTGCAGACGTTCGCACTTTCGGAGCAGGGCTGCGAAAAAAGCCTGGCTGGGACACCAACTTTCCCAGGCTACGTTTGAAGTTTGAGGTGGCAAGACAAGCAAGCAGCCCCATTCTCTGTGCCTCTGTGCGAGCACTGCCATGGGCAGATGAGGCTGAGCAACAGCTTTCCAGGATAGCCCCTTCTGGCTGCCAGCTATCTGCAGACGTTCGCACTTCCGGAGCAGGGCTGCGAAAGGAGCCTGGCTGGGACACCAACTTTCCCAGGCTACGTTTGAAATTTGAGGTGGCAAGACAAGCAAGCAGCCCCATTCTCTGTGCCTCTGTGCGAGCACTGCCATGGGCAGATGAGGCTGAGCAACAGCTTTCCAGGATAGCCCCTTCTGCCTGCCAGCTATCTGCAGACGTTCGCACTTTCGGAGCAGGGCTGTGATAGGAGCCTGGCAGGGACACAACCATTCCCAGCATGCGTTTGAAGTTTCAAGTGGCAAGATAAGCAAGCAGCCCCATTCTCTGTGCCTCTATGCGAACAGTGCCATGGGCAGATGAGGCTGAGCAACAGCTTTCCAGGATAGCCCCTTCTGCCTGCCAGCTATCTGCAGACGTTCGCACTTTCGGAGCAGGGCTGCGAAAAAAGCCTGGCTGGGACACCAACTTTCCCAGGCTACGTTTGAAGTTTGAGGTGGCAAGACAAGCAAGCAGCCCCATTCTCTGTGCCTCTGTGCGAGCACTGCCATGGGCAGATGAGGCTGAGCAACAGCTTTCCAGGATAGCCCCTTCTGCCTGCCAGCTATCTGCAGACATTCGCACTTTCGGAGCAGGGCTGTGGTAGGAGCCTGGCAAGGGACACCACCATTCCCAGCATGCGTTTGAAGTTTGAGGTGGCAAGACAAGCAAGCAGCCCCATTCTCTGTGCCTCTATGCGAGCACTGCCATGGGCAGATGAGGCTGAGCAACAGCTTTCCAGGCAAGCACCTTCTGGCTGCCAGCTATCTGCAGACGTTCGCATTTCAAGAGCAGGGCTGCGAAAGGAGCCTAGCAGGTACAACATCTTTCCCAGGCTACGTTTAAAGTTTGAGGTGGCAAGACAAGCAAGCAGCCCCATTCTCTGTGCCTCTGTGCGAGCACTGCCATGGGCAGATGAGGCTGAGCAACAGCTTTCCAGGCCAGCCCCTTCTGGCTGCCAGCTATCTGCAGACGTTCGCACTTTCGGAGCAGGGCTGCGAAAGGAGCCTGGCTGGGACACCAACTTTCCCAGGCTACGTTTGAAGTTTGAGGTGGCAAGACAAGCAAGCAGCCCCATTCTCTGTGCCTCTGTGCGAGCACTGCCATGGGCAGATGAGGCTGAGCAACAGCTTTCCAGGCTAGACCCTTCTGGCTGCCAGCTATCTGCAGACGTTCGCACTTTCGGAGCAGGGCTGTGATAGGAGCCTGGCAGGGACACCACCATTCCCAGCATGCGTTTGAAGTTTCAAGTGTCAAGATAAGCAAGCAGCCCCATTCTCTGTGCCTCTATGCGAACAGTGCCATGGGCAGATGAGGCTGAGCAACAGCTTTCCAGGCTAGCCCCTTCTGCCTGCCAGCTATCTGCAGACGTTCGCATTTCAAGAGCAGGGCTGCGAAAGGAGCCTAGCAGGTACACCAACTTTCCCAGGCTACGTTTGAAGTTTGAGGTGGCAAGACAAGCAAGCAGCCCCATTCTCTGTGCCTCTATGCGAACAGTGCCATGGGCAGATGAGGCTGAGCAACCACTTTCCAGGCTAGCCCCTTCTGGCTGCCAGCTATCTGCAGACGTTCGCAATTCAAGAGCAGGGCTGCGAAAGGAGCCTGGCTGGGACACCAACTTTCCCAGGCTACGTTTGAAGTTTTAGTTGGCAAGACAAGCAAGGAGCCCCATTCTCTTTGCCTCTGTGCGAGCACTGCCATGGGCAGATGAGGCTGAGCAACAGCTTTCCAGGATAGCCCCTTCTGCCTGCCAGGTATCTGCAGACGTTCGCACTTTCGGAGCAGGGCTGCGAAAAAAGCCTGGCTGGGACACCAACTTTCCCAGGCTACGTTTGAAGTTTGAGGTGGCAAGACAAGCAAGCAGCCCCATTCTCTGTGCCTCTGTGCGAGCACTGCCATGGGCAGATGAGGCTGAGCAACAGCTTTCCAGGATAGCCCCTTCTGCCTGCCAGCTATCTGCAGACGTTCGCACTTTCGGAGCAGGGCTGCGAAAGGAGCCTGGCTGGGACGCCAACTTTCCCAGGCTACGTTTGAAGTTTGAGGTGGCAAGACAAGCAAGCAGCCCCATTCTCTGTGCCTCTGTGCGAGCACTGCCATGGGCAGATGAGGCTGAGCAACAGCTTTCCAGGATAGGCCCTTCTGGCTGCCAGCTATCTGCAGACGTTCGCACTTTCGGAGCAGGGCTGTGATAGGAGCCTGGCAGGGACACCAACATTCCCAGCATGCGTTTGAAGTTTCAAGTGGCAAGATAAGCAAGCAGCCCCATTCTCTGTGCCTCTATGCGAACAGTGCCATGGGCAGATGAGGCTGAGCAACAGCTTTCCAGGCTAGCCCCTTCTGGCTGCCAGCTATCTGCAGACGTTCGCATTTCAAGAGCAGGGCTGCGAAAGGAGCCTAGCAGGTACACCATCTTTCCCAGGCTACGTTTGAAGTTTGAGGTGGCAAGACAAGCAAGCAGCCCCATTCTCTGTGCCTCTGTGCGAGCACTGCCATGGGCAGATGAGGCTGAGCAACAGCTTTCCAGGCTAGCCCCTTCTGGCTGCCAGCTATCTGCAGACGTTCGCACTTTCGGAGCAGGGCTGCGAAAGGAGCCTGGCTGGGACACCAACTTTCCCAGGCTATGTTTGAAGTTTGAGGTGGCAAGACAAGCAAGCAGCCCCATTCTCTGTGCCTCTGTGCGAGCACTGCCATGGGCAGATGAGGCTGAGCAACAGCTTTCCAGGCTAGCCCCTTCTGGCTGCCAGCTGTCTGCAGACGTTCACATTTCAAGAGCAGGGCTGCGAAAGGATCCTAGCAGGTACACCATCTTTCCCAGGCTACGTTTGAAGTTTGAGGTGGCAAGACAAGCAAGCAGCCCCATTCTCTGTGCCTCTATGCGAACAGTGCCATGGGCAGATGAGGCTGAGCAACAGCTTTCCAGGCTAGCCCCTTCTGGCTGCCAGCTATCTGCAGACGTTCGCATTTCAAGAGCAGGGCTGCGAAAGGAGCCTGGCTGGGACACCATCTTTCCCAGGCTACGTTTGAAGTTTTAGTTGGCAAGACAAGCAAGGAGCCCCATTCTCTGTGCCTCTGTGCGAACAGTGCCATGGGCAGATGAGGCTGAGCAACAGCTTTCCAGGCTAGCCCCTTCTGGCTGCCAGCTATCTGCAGACGTTCGCATTTCAAGAGCAGGGCTGCGAAAGGAGCCTAGCAGGTACACCATCTTTCCCAGGCTACGTTTGAAGTTTGAGGTGGCAAGACAAGCAAGCAGCCCCATTCTCTGTGCCTCTGTGCGAGCACTGCCATTGGCAGATGAGGCTGAGCAACAGCTTTCCAGGATAGCCCCTTCTGGCTGCCAGCTATCTACAGACGTTCGCACTTTCGGAGCAGGGCTGCGAAAGGAGCCTGGCTGGGACACCAACTTTCCCAGGCTACGTTTGAAGTTTTAGTTTGCAAGACAAGCAAGCAGCCCCATTCTCTGTGCCTCTGTGCGAGCACTGCCATGGGCAGATGAGGCTGAGCAACAGCTTTCCAGGATAGCCCCTTCTGGCTGCCAGCTATCTACAGACATTCGCACTTTCGGAGCAGGGCTGTGATAGGAGCCTGGCAGGGACACCAACATTCCCAGCATGCGTTTGAAGTTTCAAGTGGCAAGATAAGCAAGCAGTCCCATTCTCTGTGCCTCTATGCGAACAGTGCCATGGGCAGATGAGGCTGAGCAACAGCTTTCCAGGCTAGCCCCTTCTGGCTGCCAGCTATCTGCAGACGTTGACATTTCAAGAGCAGGGCTGCGAAAGGAGCCTGGCTGGGACACCAACTTTCCCAGGCTACGTTTGAAGTTTGAGGTGGCAAGACAAGCAAGCAGCCCCATTCTCTGTGCCTCTGTGCGAGCACTGCCATGGGCAGATGAGACTGAGCAACAGCTTTCCAGGATAGCACCTTCTGCCTGCCAGCTATCTGCAGACGTTCGCACTTTCGGAGCAGGGCTGTGATAGGAGCCTGGCAGGGACACCACCATTCCCAGCATGCGTTTGAAGTTTCAAGTGGCAAGATAAGCAAGCAGCCCCATTCTCTGTGCCTCTATGCGAACAGTGCCATGGGCAGATGAGGCTGAGCAACAGCTTTCCAGGCTAGCCCCTTCTGGCTGCCAGCTATCTGCAGACATTCGCACTTTCGGAGCAGGGCTGCGAAAGGAGCCTGGCTGGGACACCAACTTTCCCAGGCTACGTTTGAAGTTTGAGGTGACAAGACAAGCAAGCAGCCCCATTCTCTGTGCCTCTGTGCGAGCACTGCCATGGGCAGATGAGGCTGAGCAACAGCTTTCCAGGCTAGCACCTTCTGGCTGCCAGCTATCTGCAGACGTTCGCACTTTCGGAGCAGGGCTGCGAAAGGAGCCTGGCTGGGACACCAACTTTCCCAGGTTACGTTTGAAGTTTGAGGTGGCAAGACAAGCAAGCAGCCCCATTCTCTGTGCCTCTGTGCGAGCACTGCCATGGGCAGATGAGGCTGAGCAACAGGTTTCCAGGATAGCCCCTTCTGGCTGCCAGCTATCTGCAGACGTTCGCACTTCCGGAGCAGGGCTGCGAAAGGAGCCTGGCTGGGACACCAACTTTCCCAGGCTACGTTTGAAATTTGAGGTGGCAAGACAAGCAAGCAGCCCCATTCTCTGTGCCTCTGTGCGAGCACTGCCATGGGCAGATGAGGCTGAGCAACAGCTTTCCAGGATAGCCCCTTCTGCCTGCCAGCTATCTGCAGACGTTCGCACTTTCGGAGCAGGGCTGTGATAGGAGCCTGGCAGGGACACAACCATTCCCAGCATGCGTTTGAAGTTTGAAGTGGCAAGATAAGCAAGCAGCCCCATTCTCTGTGCCTCTGTGCGAGCACTGCCATGGGCAGATGAGGCTGAGCAACAGCTTTCCAGGCTAGCCCCTTCTGGCTGCCAGCTGTCTGCAGACGTTCACATTTCAAGAGCAGGGCTGCGAAAGGATCCTAGCAGGTACACCATCTTTCCCAGGCTACGTTTGAAGTTTGAGGTGGCAAGACAAGCAAGCAGCCCCATTCTCTGTGCCTCTATGCGAACAGTGCCATGGGCAGATGAGGCTGAGCAACAGCTTTCCAGGCTAGCCCCTTCTGGCTGCCAGCTATCTGCAGACGTTCGCATTTCAAGAGCAGGGCTGCGAAAGGAGCCTGGCTGGGACACCATCTTTCCCAGGCTACGTTTGAAGTTTTAGTTGGCAAGACAAGCAAGGAGCCCCATTCTCTGTGCCTCTGTGCGAACAGTGCCATGGGCAGATGAGGCTGAGCAACAACTTTCCAGGCTAGCCCCTTCTGGCTGCCAGCTATCTGCAGACGTTCGCATTTCAAGAGCAGGGCTGCGAAGGGAGCCTAGCAGGTACACCATCTTTCCCAGGCTACGTTTGAAGTTTGAGGTGGCAAGACAAGCAAGCAGCCCCATTCTCTGTGCCTCTGTGCGAGCACTGCCATTGGCAGATGAGGCTGAGCAACAGCTTTCCAGGATAGCCCCTTCTGGCTGCCAGCTATCTACAGACGTTCGCACTTTCGGAGCAGGGCTGCGAAAGGAGCCTGGCTGGGACACCAACTTTCCCAGGCTACGTTTGAAGTTTTAGTTTGCAAGACAAGCAAGCAGCCCCATTCTCTGTGCCTCTGTGCGAGCACTGCCATGGGCAGATGAGGCTGAGCAACAGCTTTCCAGGATAGCCCCTTCTGGCTGCCAGCTATCTACAGACATTCGCACTTTCGGAGCAGGGCTGTGATAGGAGCCTGGCAGGGACACCAACATTCCCAGCATGCGTTTGAAGTTTCAAGTGGCAAGATAAGCAAGCAGCCCCATTCTCTGTGCCTCTATGCGAACAGTGCCATGGGCAGATGAGGCTGAGCAACCACTTTCCAGGCTAGCCCCTTCTGGCTGCCAGCTATCTGCAGACGTTCGCATTTCAAGAGCAGGGCTGCGAAAGGAGCCTGGCTGGGACACCAACTTTCCCAGGCTACGTTTGAAGTTTTAGTTGGCAAGACAAGCAAGGAGCCCCATTCTCTTTGCCTCTGTGCGAGCACTGCCATGGGCAGATGAGGCTGAGCAACAGCTTTCCAGGCTAGCCCCTTCTGGCTGCCAGCTATCTGCAGACGTTCGCATTTCAAGAGCAGGGCTGCGAAAGGAGCCTAGCAGGTACACCATCTTTCCCAGGCTACGTTTGAAGTTTGAGGTGGCAAGACAAGCAAGCAGCCCCATTCTCTGTGCCTCTGTGCGAGCAGTGCCATGGGCAGATGAGGCTGAGCAACAGCTTTCCAGGCTAGCCCCTTCTGGCTGCCAGCTATCTGCAGACGTTCGCACTTTCGGAGCAGGGCTGCGAAAGGAGCCTGGCTTGGACACCAACTTTCCCAGGCTACGTTTGAAGTTTGAGGTGGCAAGACAAGCAAGCAGCCCCATTCTCTGTGCCTCTGTGCGAGCACTGCCATGGGCAGATGAGGCTGAGCAACAGCTTTCCAGGATAGCACCTTCTGCCTGCCAGCTATCTGCAGACGTTCGCACTTTCGGAGCAGGGCTGCGAAAGGAGCCTGGCTGGGACACCAACTTTCCCAGGATATGTTTGAAGTTTGAGGTGGCAAGACAAGCAAGCAGCCCCATTCTCTGTGCCTCTGTGCGAGCACTGCCATGGGCAGATGAGGCTGAGCAACAGCTTTCCAGGCTAGCCCCTTCTGGCTGCCAGCTGTCTGCAGACGATCACATTTCAAAAGCAGGGCTGCGAAAGGATCCTAGCAGGTACACCATCTTTCCCAGGCTACGTTTGAAGTTTGAGGTGGCAAGACAAGCAAGCAGCCCCATTCTCTGTGCCTCTATGCGAACAGTGCCATGGGCAGATGAGGCTGAGCAACAGCTTTCCAGGCTAGCCCCTTCTGGCTGCCAGCTATCTGCAGACGTTCGCATTTCAAGAGCAGGGCTGCGAAAGGAGCCTGGCTGGGACACCATCTTTCCCAGGCTACGTTTGAAGTTTTAGTTGGCAAGACAAGCAAGGAGCCCCATTCTCTGTGCCTCTGTGCGAACAGTGCCATGGGCAGATGAGGCTGAGCAACAGCTTTCCAGGCTAGCCCCTTCTGGCTGCCAGCTATCTGCAGACGTTCGCATTTCAAGAGCAGGGCTGCGAAAGGAGCCTAGCAGGTACACCATCTTTCCCAGGCTACGTTTGAAGTTTGAGGTGGCAAGACAAGCAAGCAGCCCCATTCTCTGTGCCTCTGTGCGAGCACTGCCATTGGCAGATGAGGCTGAGCAACAGCTTTCCAGGATAGCCCCTTCTGGCTGCCAGCTATCTACAGACGTTCGCACTTTCGGAGCAGGGCTGCGAAAGGAGCCTGGCTGGGACACCAACTTTCCCAGGCTACGTTTGAAGTTTTAGTTTGCAAGACAAGCAAGCAGCCCCATTCTCTGTGCCTCTGTGCGAGCACTGCCATGGGCAGATGAGGCTGAGCAACAGCTTTCCAGGATAGCCCCTTCTGGCTGCCAGCTATCTACAGACATTCGCACTTTCGGAGCAGGGCTGTGATAGGAGCCTGGCAGGGACACCAACATTCCCAGCATGCGTTTGAAGTTTCAAGTGGCAAGATAAGCAAGCAGTCCCATTCTCTGTGCCTCTATGCGAACAGTGCCATGGGCAGATGAGGCTGAGCAACAGCTTTCCAGGCTAGCCCCTTCTGGCTGCCAGCTATCTGCAGACGTTGACATTTCAAGAGCAGGGCTGCGAAAGGAGCCTGGCTGGGACACCAACTTTCCCAGGCTACGTTTGAAGTTTGAGGTGGCAAGACAAGCAAGCAGCCCCATTCTCTGTGCCTCTGTGCGAGCACTGCCATGGGCAGATGAGACTGAGCAACAGCTTTCCAGGATAGCACCTTCTGGCTGCCAGCTATCTGCAGACGTTCGCACTTTCGGAGCAGGGCTGTGATAGGAGCCTGGCAGGGACACCACCATTCCCAGCATGCGTTTGAAGTTTCAAGTGGCAAGATAAGCAAGCAGCCCCATTCTCTGTGCCTCTATGCGAACAGTGCCATGGGCAGATGAGGCTGAGCAACAGCTTTCCAGGCTAGCCCCTTCTGGCTGCCAGCTATCTGCAGACATTCGCACTTTCGGAGCAGGGCTGCGAAAGGAGCCTGGCTGGGACACCAACTTTCCCAGGCTACGTTTGAAGTTTGAGGTGACAAGACAAGCAAGCAGCGCCATTCTCTGTGCCTCTGTGCGAGCACTGCCATGGGCAGATGAGGCTGAGCAACAGCTTTCCAGGCTAGCACCTTCTGGCTGCCAGCTATCTGCAGACGTTCGCACTTTCGGAGCAGGGCTGCGAAAGGAGCCTGGCTGGGACACCAACTTTCCCAGGTTACGTTTGAAGTTTGAGGTGGCAAGACAAGCAAGCAGCCCCATTCTCTGTGCCTCTGTGCGAGCACTGCCATGGGCAGATGAGGCTGAGCAACAGGTTTCCAGGATAGCCCCTTCTGGCTGCCAGCTATCTGCAGACGTTCGCACTTCCGGAGCAGGGCTGCGAAAGGAGCCTGGCTGGGACACCAACTTTCCCAGGCTACGTTTGAAATTTGAGGTGGCAAGACAAGCAAGCAGCCCCATTCTCTGTGCCTCTGTGCGAGCACTGCCATGGGCAGATGAGGCTGAGCAACAGCTTTCCAGGATAGCCCCTTCTGCCTGCCAGCTATCTGCAGACGTTCGCACTTTCGGAGCAGGGCTGTGATAGGAGCCTGGCAGGGACACAACCATTCCCAGCATGCGTTTGAAGTTTCAAGTGGCAAGATAAGCAAGCAGCCCCATTCTCTGTGCCTCTATGCGAACAGTGCCATGGGCAGATGAGGCTGAGCAACAGCTTTCCAGGATAGCCCCTTCTGCCTGCCAGCTATCTGCAGACGTTCGCACTTTCGGAGCAGGGCTGCGAAAAAAGCCTAGCAGGTACACCAACTTTCCCAGGCTACGTTTGAAGTTTGAGGTGGCAAGACAAGCAAGCAGCCCCATTCTCTGTGCCTCTGTGCGAGCACTGCCATGGGCAGATGAGGCTGAGCAACAGCTTTCCAGGATAGCACCTTCTGCCTGCCAGCTATCTGCAGACGTTCGCACTTTCGGAGCAGGGCTGCGAAAGGAGCCTGGCTGGGACACCAACTTTCCCAGGCTACGTTTGAAGTTTGAGGTGGCAAGACAAGCAAGCAGCCCCATTCTCTGTGCCTCTGTGCGAGCACTGCCATGGGCAGATGAGGCTGAGCAACAGCTTTCCAGGCTAGCCCCTTCTGGCTGCCAGCTGTCTGCAGACGTTCACATTTCAAGAGCAGGGCTGCGAAAGGATCCTAGCAGGTACACCATCTTTCCCAGGCTACGTTTGAAGTTTGAGGTGGCAAGACAAGCAAGCAGCCCCATTCTCTGTGCCTCTATGCGAACAGTGCCATGGGCAGATGAGGCTGAGCAACAGCTTTCCAGGCTAGCCCCTTCTGGCTGCCAGCTATCTGCAGACGTTCGCATTTCAAGAGCAGGGCTGCGAAAGGAGCCTGGCTGGGACACCATCTTTCCCAGGCTACGTTTGAAGTTTTAGTTGGCAAGACAAGCAAGGAGCCCCATTCTCTGTGCCTCTGTGCGAACAGTGCCATGGGCAGATGAGGCTGAGCAACAACTTTCCAGGCTAGCCCCTTCTGGCTGCCAGCTATCTGCAGACGTTCGCATTTCAAGAGCAGGGCTGCGAAAGGAGCCTAGCAGGTACACCATCTTTCCCAGGCTACGTTTGAAGTTTGAGGTGGCAAGACAAGCAAGCAGCCCCATTCTCTGTGCCTCTGTGCGAGCACTGCCATTGGCAGATGAGGCTGAGCAACAGCTTTCCAGGCTAGCCCCTTCTGGCTGCCAGCTATCTGCAGACGTTCGCACTTTCGGAGCAGGGCTGCGAAAGGAGCCTGGCTGGGACACCAACTTTCCCAGGCTACGTTTGAAATTTGAGGTGGCAAGACAAGCAAGCAGCCCCATTCTCTGTGCCTCTGTGCGAGCACTGCCATGGGCAGATGAGGCTGAGCAACAGCTTTCCAGGATAGCCCCTTCTGCCTGCCAGCTATCTGCAGACGTTCGCACTTTCGGAGCAGGGCTGTGATAGGAGCCTGGCAGGGACACAACCATTCCCAGCATGCGTTTGAAGTTTCAAGTGGCAAGATAAGCAAGCAGCCCCATTCTCTGTGCCTCTATGCGAACAGTGCCATGGGCAGATGAGGCTGAGCAACAGCTTTCCAGGATAGCCCCTTCTGGCTGCCAGCTATCTGCAGACGTTCGCACTTTCGGAGCAGGGCTGCGAAAAAAGCCTAGCAGGTACACCAACTTTCCCAGGCTACGTTTGAAGTTTGAGGTGGCAAGACAAGCAAGCAGCCCCATTCTCTGTGCCTCTGTGCGAGCACTGCCATGGGCAGATGAGGCTGAGCAACAGCTTTCCAGGATAGCCCCTTCTGGCTGCCAGCTATCTGCAGACGTTCGCACTTTCGGAGCAGGGCTGCGAAAGGAGCCTGGCTGGGACACCAACTTTCCCAGGCTACGTTTGAAGTTTGAGGTGGCAAGACAAGCAAGCAGCCCCATTCTCTGTGCCTCTGTGCGAGCACTGCCATGGGCAGATGAGGCTGAGCAACAGCTTTCCAGGCTAGCCCCTTCAGGCTGCCAGCTGTCTGCAGACGTTCACATTTCAAGAGCAGGGCTGCGAAAGGATCCTAGCAGGTACACCATCTTTCCCAGGCTACGTTTGAAGTTTGAGGTGGCAAGACAAGCAAGCAGCCCCATTCTCTGTGCCTCTATGCGAACAGTGCCATGGGCAGATGAGGCTGAGCAACAGCTTTCCAGGCTAGCCCCTTCTGGCTGCCAGCTATCTGCAGACGTTCGCATTTCAAGAGCAGGGCTGCGAAAGGAGCCTGGCTGGGACACCATCTTTCCCAGGCTACGTTTGAAGTTTTAGTTGGCAAGACAAGCAAGGAGCCCCATTCTCTGTGCCTCTGTGCGAACAGTGCCATGGGCAGATGAGGCTGAGCAACAACTTTCCAGGCTAGCCCCTTCTGGCTGCCAGCTATCTGCAGACGTTCGCATTTCAAGAGCAGGGCTGCGAAAGGAGCCTAGCAGGTACACCATCTTTCCCAGGCTACGTTTGAAGTTTGAGGTGGCAAGACAAGCAAGCAGCCCCATTCTCTGTGCCTCTGTGCGAGCACTGCCATTGGCAGATGAGGCTGAGCAACAGCTTTCCAGGATAGCCCCTTCTGGCTGCCAGCTATCTACAGACGTTCGCACTTTCGGAGCAGGGCTGCGAAAGGAGCCTGGCTGGGACACCAACTTTCCCAGGCTACGTTTGAAGTTTTAGTTTGCAAGACAAGCAAGCAGCCCCATTCTCTGTGCCTCTGTGCGAGCACTGCCATGGGCAGATGAGGCTGAGCAACAGCTTTCCAGGATAGCCCCTTCTGGCTGCCAGCTATCTACAGACATTCGCACTTTCGGAGCAGGGCTGTGATAGGAGCCTGGCAGGGACACCAACATTCCCAGCATGCGTTTGAAGTTTCAAGTGGCAAGATAAGCAAGCAGCCCCATTCTCTGTGCCTCTATGCGAACAGTGCCATGGGCAGATGAGGCTGAGCAACAGCTTTCCAGGCTAGCCCCTTCTGGCTGCCAGCTATCTGCAGATGTTGACATTTCAAGAGCAGGGCTGCGAAAGGAGCCTGGCTGGGACACCAACTTTCCCAGGCTACGTTTGAAGTTTGAGGTGGCAAGACAAGCAAGCAGCCCCATTCTCTGTGCCTCTGTGCGAGCACTGCCATGGGCAGATGAGGCTGAGCAACAGCTTTCCAGGATAGCACCTTCTGCCTGCCAGCTATCTGCAGACGTTCGCACTTTCGGAGCAGGGCTGTGATAGGAGCCTGGCAGGGACACCACCATTCCCAGCATGCGTTTGAAGTTTCAAGTGGCAAGATAAGCAAGCAGCCCCATTCTCTGTGCCTCTATGCGAACAGTGCCATGGGCAGATGAGGCTGAGCAACAGCTTTCCAGGCTAGCCCCTTCTGGCTGCCAGCTATCTGCAGACGTTCGCATTTCAAGAGCAGGGCTGCGAAAGGAGCCTAGCAGGTACACCATCTTTCCCAGGCTACGTTTGAAGTTTGAGGTGGCAAGACAAGCAAGCAGCCCCATTCTCTGTGCCTCTGTGCGAGCACTGCCATTGGCAGATGAGGCTGAGCAACAGCTTTCCAGGATAGCCCCTTCTGGCTGCCAGCTATCTACAGACGTTCGCACTTTCGGAGCAGGGCTGCGAAAGGAGCCTGGCTGGGACACCAACTTTCCCAGGCTACGTTTGAAGTTTTAGTTTGCAAGACAAGCAAGCAGCCCCATTCTCTGTGCCTCTGTGCGAGCACTGCCATGGGCAGATGAGGCTGAGCAACAGCTTTCCAGGATAGCCCCTTCTGGCTGCCAGCTATCTACAGACATTCGCACTTTCGGAGCAGGGCTGTGATAGGAGCCTGGCAGGGACACCAACATTCCCAGCATGCGTTTGAAGTTTCAAGTGGCAAGATAAGCAAGCAGTCCCATTCTCTGTGCCTCTATGCGAACAGTGCCATGGGCAGATGAGGCTGAGCAACAGCTTTCCAGGCTAGCCCCTTCTGGCTGCCAGCTATCTGCAGACGTTGACATTTCAAGAGCAGGGCTGCGAAAGGAGCCTGGCTGGGACACCAACTTTCCCAGGCTACGTTTGAAGTTTGAGGTGGCAAGACAAGCAAGCAGCCCCATTCTCTGTGCCTCTGTGCGAGCACTGCCATGGGCAGATGAGACTGAGCAACAGCTTTCCAGGATAGCACCTTCTGGCTGCCAGCTATCTGCAGACGTTCGCACTTTCGGAGCAGGGCTGTGATAGGAGCCTGGCAGGGACACCACCATTCCCAGCATGCGTTTGAAGTTTCAAGTGGCAAGATAAGCAAGCAGCCCCATTCTCTGTGCCTCTATGCGAACAGTGCCATGGGCAGATGAGGCTGAGCAACAGCTTTCCAGGCTAGCCCCTTCTGGCTGCCAGCTATCTGCAGACATTCGCACTTTCGGAGCAGGGCTGCGAAAGGAGCCTGGCTGGGACACCAACTTTCCCAGGCTACGTTTGAAGTTTGAGGTGACAAGACAAGCAAGCAGCGCCATTCTCTGTGCCTCTGTGCGAGCACTGCCATGGGCAGATGAGGCTGAGCAACAGCTTTCCAGGCTAGCACCTTCTGGCTGCCAGCTATCTGCAGACATTCGCACTTTCGGAGCAGGGCTGCGAAAGGAGCCTGGCTGGGACACCAACTTTCCCAGGTTACGTTTGAAGTTTGAGGTGGCAAGACAAGCAAGCAGCCCCATTCTCTGTGCCTCTGTGCGAGCACTGCCATGGGCAGATGAGGCTGAGCAACAGGTTTCCAGGATAGCCCCTTCTGGCTGCCAGCTATCTGCAGACGTTCGCACTTCCGGAGCAGGGCTGCGAAAGGAGCCTGGCTGGGACACCAACTTTCCCAGGCTACGTTTGAAATTTGAGGTGGCAAGACAAGCAAGCAGCCCCATTCTCTGTGCCTCTGTGCGAGCACTGCCATGGGCAGATGAGGCTGAGCAACAGCTTTCCAGGATAGCCCCTTCTGCCTGCCAGCTATCTGCAGACGTTCGCACTTTCGGAGCAGGGCTGTGATAGGAGCCTGGCAGGGACACAACCATTCCCAGCATGCGTTTGAAGTTTCAAGTGGCAAGATAAGCAAGCAGCCCCATTCTCTGTGCCTCTATGCGAACAGTGCCATGGGCAGATGAGGCTGAGCAACAGCTTTCCAGGATAGCCCCTTCTGCCTGCCAGCTATCTGCAGACGTTCGCACTTTCGGAGCAGGGCTGCGAAAAAAGCCTAGCAGGTACACCAACTTTCCCAGGCTACGTTTGAAGTTTGAGGTGGCAAGACAAGCAAGCAGCCCCATTCTCTGTGCCTCTGTGCGAGCACTGCCATGGGCAGATGAGGCTGAGCAACAGCTTTCCAGGATAGCACCTTCTGCCTGCCAGCTATCTGCAGACGTTCGCACTTTCGGAGCAGGGCTGCGAAAGGAGCCTGGCTGGGACACCAACTTTCCCAGGCTACGTTTGAAGTTTGAGGTGGCAAGAAAAGCAAGCAGCCCCATTCTCTGTGCCTCTGTGCGAGCACTGCCATGGGCAGATGAGGCTGAGCAACAGCTTTCCAGGCTAGCCCCTTCTGGCTGCCAGCTGTCTGCAGACGTTCACATTTCAAGAGCAGGGCTGCGAAAGGATCCTAGCAGGTACACCATCTTTCCCAGGCTACGTTTGAAGTTTGAGGTGGCAAGACAAGCAAGCAGCCCCATTCTCTGTGCCTCTATGCGAACAGTGCCATGGGCAGATGAGGCTGAGCAACAGCTTTCCAGGCTAGCCCCTTCTGGCTGCCAGCTATCTGCAGACGTTCGCATTTCAAGAGCAGGGCTGCGAAAGGAGCCTGGCTGGGACACCATCTTTCCCAGGCTACGTTTGAAGTTTTAGTTGGCAAGACAAGCAAGGAGCCCCATTCTCTGTGCCTCTGTGCGAACAGTGCCATGGGCAGATGAGGCTGAGCAACAACTTTCCAGGCTAGCCCCTTCTGGCTGCCAGCTATCTGCAGACGTTCGCATTTCAAGAGCAGGGCTGCGAAAGGAGCCTAGCAGGTACACCATCTTTCCCAGGCTACGTTTGAAGTTTGAGGTGGCAAGACAAGCAAGCAGCCCCATTCTCTGTGCCTCTGTGCGAGCACTGCCATTGGCAGATGAGGCTGAGCAACAGCTTTCCAGGCTAGCCCCTTCTGGCTGCCAGCTATCTGCAGACGTTCGCACTTTCGGAGCAGGGCTGCGAAAGGAGCCTGGCTGGGACACCAACTTTCCCAGGCTACGTTTGAAATTTGAGGTGGCAAGACAAGCAAGCAGCCCCATTCTCTGTGCCTCTGTGCGAGCACTGCCATGGGCAGATGAGGCTGAGCAACAGCTTTCCAGGATAGCCCCTTCTGCCTGCCAGCTATCTGCAGACGTTCGCACTTTCGGAGCAGGGCTGTGATAGGAGCCTGGCAGGGACACCACCATTCCCAGCATGCGTTTGAAGTTTCAAGTGGCAAGATAAGCAAGCAGCCCCATTCTCTGTGCCTCTATGCGAACAGTGCCATGGGCAGATGAGGCTGAGCAACAGCTTTCCAGGATAGCCCCTTCTGGCTGCCAGCTATCTGCAGACGTTCGCACTTTCGGAGCAGGGCTGCGAAAAAAGCCTAGCAGGTACACCAACTTTCCCAGGCTACGTTTGAAGTTTGAGGTGGCAAGACAAGCAAGCAGCCCCATTCTCTGTGCCTCTGTGCGAGCACTGCCATGGGCAGATGAGGCTGAGCAACAGCTTTCCAGGATAGCCCCTTCTGGCTGCCAGCTATCTGCAGACGTTCGCACTTTCGGAGCAGGGCTGCGAAAGGAGCCTGGCTGGGACACCAACTTTCCCAGGCTACGTTTGAAGTTTGAGGTGGCAAGACAAGCAAGCAGCCCCATTCTCTGTGCCTCTGTGCGAGCACTGCCATGGGCAGATGAGGCTGAGCAACAGCTTTCCAGGCTAGCCCCTTCAGGCTGCCAGCTGTCTGCAGACGTTCACATTTCAAGAGCAGGGCTGCGAAAGGATCCTAGCAGGTACACCATCTTTCCCAGGCTACGTTTGAAGTTTGAGGTGGCAAGACAAGCAAGCAGCCCCATTCTCTGTGCCTCTATGCGAACAGTGCCATGGGCAGATGAGGCTGAGCAACAGCTTTCCAGGCTAGCCCCTTCTGGCTGCCAGCTATCTGCAGACGTTCGCATTTCAAGAGCAGGGCTGCGAAAGGAGCCTGGCTGGGACACCATCTTTCCCAGGCTACGTTTGAAGTTTTAGTTGGCAAGACAAGCAAGCAGCCCCATTCTCTGTGCCTCTGTGCGAGCACTGCAATTGGCAGATGAGGCTGAGCAACAGCTTTCCAGGATAGCCCCTTCTGGCTGCCAGCTATCTACAGACGTTCGCACTTTCGGAGCAGGGCTGCGAAAGGAGCCTGGCTGGGACACCAACTTTCCCAGGCTACGTTTGAAGTTTTAGTTTGCAAGACAAGCAAGCAGCCCCATTCTCTGTGCCTCTGTGCGAGCACTGCCATGGGCAGATGAGGCTGAGCAACAGCTTTCCAGGATAGCCCCTTCTGGCTGCCAGCTATCTACAGACATTCGCACTTTCGGAGCAGGGCTGTGATAGGAGCCTGGCAGGGACACCAACATTCCCAGCATGCGTTTGAAGTTTCAAGTGGCAAGATAAGCAAGCAGCCCCATTCTCTGTGCCTCTATGCGAACAGTGCCATGGGCAGATGAGGCTGAGCAACAGCTTTCCAGGCTAGCCCCTTCTGGCTGCCAGCTATCTGCAGATGTTGACATTTCAAGAGCAGGGCTGCGAAAGGAGCCTGGCTGGGACACCAACTTTCCCAGGCTACGTTTGAAGTTTGAGGTGGCAAGACAAGCAAGCAGCCCCATTCTCTGTGCCTCTGTGCGAGCACTGCCATGGGCAGATGAGGCTGAGCAACAGCTTTCCAGGATAGCACCTTCTGCCTGCCAGCTATCTGCAGACGTTCGCACTTTCGGAGCAGGGCTGTGATAGGAGCCTGGCAGGGACACCACCATTCCCAGCATGCGTTTGAAGTTTCAAGTGGCAAGATAAGCAAGCAGCCCCATTCTCTGTGCCTCTATGCGAACAGTGCCATGGGCAGATGAGGCTGAGCAACAGCTTTCCAGGCTAGCCCCTTCTGGCTGCCAGCTATCTGCAGACATTCGCACTTTCGGAGCAGGGCTGCGAAAGGAGCCTGGCTGGGACACCAACTTTCCCAGGCTACGTTTGAAGTTTGAGGTGGCAAGACAAGCAAGCAGCCCCATTCTCTGTGCCTCTGTGCGAGCACTGCCATGGGCAGATGAGGCTGAGCAACAGCTTTCCAGGATAGCACCTTCTGCCTGCCAGCTATCTGCAGACGTTCGCACTTTCGGAGCAGGGCTGTGATAGGAGCCTGGCAGGGACACCACCATTCCCAGCATGCGTTTGAAGTTTCAAGTGGCAAGATAAGCAAGCAGCCCCATTCTCTGTGCCTCTATGCGAACAGTGCCATGGGCAGATGAGGCTGAGCAACAGCTTTCCAGGCTAGCCCCTTCTGGCTGCCAGCTATCTGCAGACATTCGCACTTTCGGAGCAGGGCTGCGAAAGGAGCCTGGCTGGGACACCAACTTTCCCAGGCTACGTTTGAAGTTTGAGGTGACAAGACAAGCAAGCAGCCCCATTCTCTGTGCCTCTGTGCGAGCACTGCCATGGGCAGATGAGGCTGAGCAACAGCTTTCCAGGTTAGCCCCTTCTGGCTGCCAGCTATCTGCAGACGTTCGCATTTCAAGAGCAGGGCTGTGATAGGAGCCTGGCAGGGACACCACCATTCCCAGCATGCGTTTGAAGTTTCA
The DNA here is from genome assembly GCF_030867145.1 of Opisthocomus hoazin. NCBI lineage: Eukaryota > Metazoa > Chordata > Aves > Opisthocomiformes > Opisthocomidae > Opisthocomus > Opisthocomus hoazin. The sequence continues at coordinate 16,665,390 of NC_134430.1, read as the reverse complement.
AGTGGCAAGATAAGCAAGCAGCCCCATTCTCTGTGCCTCTATGCGAACAGTGCCATGGGCAGATGAGGCTGAGCAACAGCTTTCCAGGCTAGCCCCTTCTGCCTGCCAGCTATCTGCAGACGTTCGCATTTCAAGAGCAGGGCTGCGAAAGGAGCCTGGCTGGGACACCAACTTTCCCAGGCTACGTTTGAAGTTTGAGGTGGCAAGACAAGCAAGCAGCCCCATTCTCTGTGCCTCTGTGCGAGCACTGCCATGGGCAGATGAGGCTGAGCAACAGCTTTCCAGGATAGCACCTATTGCCTGCCAGCTATCTGCAGATGTTCGCACTTTCGGAGCAGGGCTGTGATAGGAGCCTGGCAGGGACACCACCATTCCCAGCATGCGTTTGAAGTTTCAAGTGGCAAGATAAGCAAGCAGCCCCATTCTCTGTGCCTCTATGCGAACAGTGCCATGGGCAGATGAGGCTGAGCAACAGCTTTCCAGGCTAGCCCCTTCTGGCTGCCAGCTATCTGCAGACATTCGCACTTTCGGAGCAGGGCTGCGAAAGGAGCCTGGCTGGGACACCATCTTTCCCAGGCTACGTTTGAAGTTTGAGGTGACAAGACAAGCAAGCAGCCCCATTCTCTGTGCCTCTGTGCGAGCACTGCCATGGGCAGATGAGGCTGAGCAACAGCTTTCCAGGCTAGCACCTTCTGGCTGCCAGCTATCTGCAGACGTTCGCACTTTCGGAGCAGGGCTGCGAAAGGAGCCTGGCTGGGACACCAACTTTCCCAGGCTACGTTTGAAGTTTGAGGTGACAAGACAAGCAAGCAGCCCCATTCTCTGTGCCTCTATGCGAACAGTGCCATGGGCAGATGAGGCTGAGCAACAGCTTTCCAGGCTAGCCCCTTCTGGCTGCCAGCTATCTGCAGACGTTCGCATTTCAAGAGCAGGGCTGCGAAAGGAGCCCGGCTGGGACACCAACTTTCCCAGGCTACGTTTGAAGTTTTAGTTGGCAAGACAAGCAAGGAGCCCCATTCTCTGTGCCTCTGTGCGAGCACTGCCATGGGCAGATGAGGCTGAGCAACAACTTTCCAGGCTAGCCTCTTCTGGCTGCCAGCTATCTGCAGACGTTCGCATTTCAAGAGCAGGGCTGCGAAAGGAGCCTAGCAGGTACACCATCTTTCCCAGGCTACGTTTGAAGTTTGAGGTGGCAAGACAAGCAAGCAGCCCCATTCTCTGTGCCTCTGTGCGAGCACTGCCATGGGCAGATGAGGCTGAGCAACAGCTTTCCAGGATAGCCCCTTCTGGCTGCCAGCTATCTACAGACGTTCGCACTTTCGGAGCAGGGCTGCGAAAGGAGCCTGGCTGGGACACCAACTTTCCCAGGCTACGTTTGAAGTTTGAGGTGGCAAGACAAGCAAGCAGCCCCATTCTCTGTGCCTCTGTGCGAGCACTGCCATGGGCAGATGAGGCTGAGCAACAGCTTTCCAGGATAGCCCCTTCTGGCTGCCAGCTATCTGCAGACATTCGCACTTTCGGAGCAGGGCTGTGATAGGAGCCTGGCAGGGACACCACCATTCCCAGCATGCGTTTGAAGTTTCAAGTGGCAAGATAAGCAAGCAGCCCCATTCTCTGTGCCTCTATGCGAACAGTGCCATGGGCAGATGAGGTTGAGCAACAGCTTTCCAGGCTAGCCCCTTCTGGCTGCCAGCTATCTGCAGACGTTCGCATTTCAAGAGCAGGGCTGCGAAAGGAGCCTAGCAGGTACACCATCTTTCCCAGGCTACGTTTGAAGTTTGAGGTGACAAGAGAAGCAAGGAGCCCCATTCTCTGTGCCTCTGTGCGAGCACTGCCATGGGCAGATGAGGCTGAGCAACAGCTTTCCAGGCTAGCCCCTTCTGGCTGCCAGCTGTCTGCAGACGTTCACATTTCAAGAGCAGGGCTGCGAAAGGATCCTAGCAGGTACACCATCTTTCCCAGGCTACGTTTGAAGTTTGAGGTGGCAAGACAAGCAAGCAGCCCCATTCTCTGTGCCTCTATGCGAACAGTGCCATGGGCAGATGAGGCTGAGCAACAGCTTTCCAGGCTAGCCCCTTCTGCCTGCCAGCTATCTGCAGACGTTCGCATTTCAAGAGCAGGGCTGCGAAAGGAGCCCGGCTGGGACACAAACTTTCCCAGGCTACGTTTGAAGTTTTAGTTGGCAAGACAAGCAAGGAGCCCCATTCTCTGTGCCTCTGTGCGAGCACTGCCATGGGCAGATGAGGCTGAGCAACAACTTTCCAGGCTAGCCCCTTCTGGCTGCCAGCTATCTGCAGACGTTCGCATTTCAAGAGCAGGGCTGCGAAAGGAGCCTAGCAGGTACACCATCTTTCCCAGGCTACGTTTGAAGTTTGAGGTGGCAAGACAAGCAAGCAGCCCCATTCTCTGTGCCTCTATGCGAGCAGTGCCATGGGCAGATGAGGCTGAGCAACAGCTTTCCAGGATAGCCCCTTCTGCCTGCCAGCTATCTGCAGACATTCGCACTTTCGGAGCAGGGCTGTGATAGGAGCCTGGCAGGGACACCAACATTCCCAGCATGCGTTTGAAGTTTCAAGTGGCAAGATAAGCAAGCAGCCCCATTCTCTGTGCCTCTATGCGAACAGTGCCATGGGCAGATGAGGCTGAGCAACAGCTTTCCAGGCTAGCCCCTTCTGGCTGCCAGCTATCTGCAGACGTTCGCATTTCAAGAGCAGGGCTGCGAAAGGAGCCTAGCAGGTACACCATCTTTCCCTGGCTACGTTTGAAGTTTGAGGTGGCAAGACAAGCAAGCAGCCCCATTCTCTGTGCCTCTGTGCGAGCACTGCCATGGGCAGATGAGGCTGAGCAACAGCTTTCCAGGCTAGCCCCTTCTGGCTGCCAGCTATCTGCAGACGTTCGCACTTTCGGAGCAGGGCTGTGATAGGAGCCTGGCAGGGACACCACCATTCCCAGCATGCGTTTGAAGTTTCAAGTGGCAAGATAAGCAAGCAGCCCCATTCTCTGTGCCTCTATGCGAACAGTGCCATGGGCAGATGAGGCTGAGCAACAGCTTTCCAGGCTAGCCCCTTCTGGCTGCCAGCTATCTGCAGACATTCGCACTTTCGGAGCAGGGCTGCGAAAGGAGCCTGGCTGGGACACCAACTTTCCCAGGCTACGTTTGAAGTTTGAGGTGACAAGACAAGCAAGCAGCCCCATTCTCTGTGCCTCTGTGCGAGCACTGCCATGGGCAGATGAGGCTGAGCAACAGCTTTCCAGGCTAGCCCCTTCTGGCTGCCAGCTATCTGCAGACGTTCGCACTTTCGGAGCAGGGCTGCGAAAGGAGCCTGGCTGGGACACCAACTTTCCCAGGCTACGTTTGAAGTTTGAGGTGGCAAGACAAGCAAGCAGCCCCATTCTCTGTGCCTCTGTGCGAGCACTGCCATGGGCAGATGAGGCTGAGCAACAGCTTTCCAGGTTAGCCCCTTCTGGCTGCCAGCTATCTGCAGACGTTCGCATTTCAAGAGCAGGGCTGTGATAGGAGCCTGGCAGGGACACCAACATTCCCAGCATGCGTTTGAAGTTTCAAGTGGCAAGATAAGCAAGCAGCCCCATTCTCTGTGCCTCTATGCGAACAGTGCCATGGGCAGATGAGGCTGAGCAACAGCTTTCCAGGCTAGCCCCTTCTGGCTGCCAGCTATCTGCAGACGTTCGCATTTCAAGAGCAGGGCTGCGAAAGGAGCCTGGCTGGGACACCAACTTTCCCAGGCTACGTTTGAAGTTTGAGGTGGCAAGACAAGCAAGCAGCCCCATTCTCTGTGCCTCTGTGCGAGCACTGCCATGGGCAGATGAGGCTGAGCAACAGCTTTCCAGGATAGCACCTTCTGCCTGCCAGCTATCTGCAGACGTTCGCACTTTCGGAGCAGGGCTGTGATAGGAGCCTGGCAGGGACACCACCATTCCCAGCATGCGTTTGAAGTTTCAAGTGGCAAGATAAGCAAGCAGCCCCATTCTCTGTGCCTCTATGCGAACAGTGCCATGGGCAGATGAGGCTGAGCAACAGCTTTCCAGGCTAGCCCCTTCTGGCTGCCAGCTATCTGCAGACATTCGCACTTTCGGAGCAGGGCTGCGAAAGGAGCCTGGCTGGGACACCAACTTTCCCAGGCTACGTTTGAAGTTTGAGGTGACAAGACAAGCAAGCAGCCCCATTCTCTGTGCCTCTGTGCGAGCACTGCCATGGGCAGATGAGGCTGAGCAACAGCTTTCCAGGCTAGCACCTTCTGGCTGCCAGCTATCTGCAGACGTTCGCACTTTCGGAGCAGGGCTGCGAAAGGAGCCTGGCTGGGACACCAACTTTCCCAGGCTACGTTTGAAGTTTGAGGTGGCAAGACAAGCAAGCAGCCCCATTCTCTGTGCCTCTGTGCGAGCACTGCCATGGGCAGATGAGGCTGAGCAACAGCTTTCCAGGCTAGCCCCTTCTGGCTGCCAGCTGTCTGCAGACGTTCACATTTCAAGAGCAGGGCTGCGAAAGGATCCTAGCAGGTACACCATCTTTCCCAGGCTACGTTTGAAGTTTGAGGTGGCAAGACAAGCAAGCAGCCCCATTCTCTGTGCCTCTATGCGAACAGTGCCATGGGCAGATGAGGCTGAGCAACAGCTTTCCAGGCTAGCCCCTTCTGGCTGCCAGCTATCTGCAGACGTTCGCATTTCAAGAGCAGGGCTGCGAAAGGAGCCCGGCTGGGACACCAACTTTCCCAGGCTACGTTTGAAGTTTTAGTTGGCAAGACAAGCAAGGAGCCCCATTCTCTGTGCCTCTGTGCGAGCACTGCCATGGGCAGATGAGGCTGAGCAACAACTTTCCAGGCTAGCCCCTTCTGGCTGCCAGCTATCTGCAGACGTTCGCATTTCAAGAGCAGGGCTGCGAAAGGAGCCTAGCAGGTACACCATCTTTCCCAGGCTACGTTTGAAGTTTGAGGTGGCAAGACAAGCAAGCAGCCCCATTCTCTGTGCCTCTGTGCGAGCACTGCCATGGGCAGATGAGGCTGAGCAACAGCTTTCCAGGATAGCCCCTTCTGGCTGCCAGCTATCTACAGACGTTCGCACTTTCGGAGCAGGGCTGCGAAAGGAGCCTGGCTGGGACACCAACTTTCCCAGGCTACGTTTGAAGTTTGAGGTGGCAAGACAAGCAAGCAGCCCCATTCTCTGTGCCTCTGTGCGAGCACTGCCATGGGCAGATGAGGCTGAGCAACAGCTTTCCAGGATAGCCCCTTCTGCCTGCCAGCTATCTGCAGACATTCGCACTTTCGGAGCAGGGCTGTGATAGGAGCCTGGCAGGGACACCAACATTCCCAGCATGCGTTTGAAGTCTCAAGTGGCAAGATAAGCAAGCAGCCCCATTCTCTGTGCCTCTATGCGAACAGTGCCATGGGCAGATGAGGCTGAGCAACAGCTTTCCAGGCTAGCCCCTTCTGGCTGCCAGCTATCTGCAGACGTTCGCATTTCAAGAGCAGGGCTGCGAAAGGAGCCTAGCAGGTACACCATCTTTCCCTGGCTACGTTTGAAGTTTGAGGTGGCAAGACAAGCAAGCAGCCCCATTCTCTGTGCCTCTGTGCGAGCACTGCCATGGGCAGATGAGGCTGAGCAACAGCTTTCCAGGCTAGCCCCTTCTGCCTGCCAGCTATCTGCAGACGTTCGCACTTTCGGAGCAGGGCTGTGATAGGAGCCTGGCAGGGACACCACCATTCCCAGCATGCGTTTGAAGTTTCAAGTGGCAAGATAAGCAAGCAGCCCCATTCTCTGTGCCTCTATGCGAACAGTGCCATGGGCAGATGAGGCTGAGCAACAGCTTTCCAGGATAGCCCCTTCTGGCTGCCAGCTATCTGCAGACGTTCGCACTTTCGGAGCAGGGCTGCGAAAGGAGCCTGGCTGGGACACCAACTTTCCCAGGCTACGTTTGAAGTTTGAGGTGGCAAGACAAGCAAGCAGCCCCAGTCTCTGTGCCTCTGTGCGAGCACTGCCATGGGCAGATGAGGCTGAGCAACAGCTTTCCAGGATAGCACCTTCTGCCTGCCAGCTATCTGCAGACATTCGCACTTTCGGAGCAGGGCTGTGATAGGAGCCTGGCAGGGACACCACCATTCCCAGCATGCGTTTGAAGTTTCAAGTGGCAAGATAAGCAAGCAGCCCCATTCTCTGTGCCTCTATGCGAACAGTGCCATGGGCAGATGAGGCTGAGCAACAGCTTTCCAGGCTAGCCCCTTCTGGCTGCCAGCTATCTGCAGACATTCGCACTTTCGGAGCAGGGCTGCGAAAGGAGCCTGGCTGGGACACCAACTTTCCCAGGCTACGTTTGAAGTTTGAGGTGACAAGACAAGCAAGCAGCCCCATTCTCTGTGCCTCTGTGCGAGCACTGCCATGGGCAGATGAGGCTGAGCAACTGCTTTCCAGGCTAGCACCTTCTGGCTGCCAGCTATCTGCAGACGTTCGCACTTTCGGAGCAGGGCTGCGAAAGGAGCCTGGCTGGGACACCAACTTTCCCAGGCTACTTTTGAAGTTTGAGGTGGCAAGACAAGCAAGCAGCCCCATTCTCTGTGCCTCTGTGCGAGCACTGCCATGGGCAGATGAGGCTGAGCAACAGCTTTCCAGGCTAGCCCCTTCTGGCTGCCAGCTATCTGCAGACGTTCGCATTTCAAGAGCAGGGCTGCGAAAGGAGCCTAGCAGGTACACCAACTTTCCCAGGCTACGTTTGAAGTTTGAGGTGGCAAGACAAGCAAGCAGCCCCATTCTCTGTGCCTCTATGCGAACAGTGCCATGGGCAGATGAGGCTGAGCAACCACTTTCCAGGCTAGCCCCTTTTGGCTGCCAGCTATCTGCAGACGTTCGCATTTCAAGAGCAGGGCTGCGAAAGGAGCCTGGCTGGGACACCAACTTTCCCAGGCTACGTTTGAAGTTTTAGTTGGCAAGACAAGCAAGGAGCCCCATTCTCTTTGCCTCTGTGCGAGCACTGCCATGGGCAGATGAGGCTGAGCAACAGCTTTCCAGGCTAGCCCCTTCTGGCTGCCAGCTATCTGCAGACGTTCGCATTTCAAGAGAAGGGCTGCGAAAGGAGCCTAGCAGGTACACCATCTTTCCCAGGCTACGTTTGAAGTTTGAGGTGGCAAGACAAGCAAGCAGCCCCATTCTCTGTGCCTCTGTGCGAGCAGTGCCATGGGCAGATGAGGCTGAGCAACAGCTTTCCAGGCTAGCCCCTTCTGGCTGCCAGCTATCTGCAGACGTTCGCACTTTCGGAGCAGGGCTGCGAAAGGAGCCTGGCTGGGACACCAACTTTCCCAGGCTACGTTTGAAGTTTGAGGTGGCAAGACAAGCAAGCAGCCCCATTCTCTGTGCCTCTGTGCGAGCACTGCCATGGGCAGATGAGGCTGAGCAACAGCTTTCCAGGCTAGCCCCTTCTGCCTGCCAGCTGTCTGCAGACGTTCACATTTCAAGAGCAGGGCTGCGAAAGGATCCTAGCAGGTACACCATCTTTCCCAGGCTACGTTTGAAGTTTGAGGTGGCAAGACAAGCAAGCAGCCCCATTCTCTGTGCCTCTATGCGAACAGTGCCATGGGCAGATGAGGCTGAGCAACAGCTTTCCAGGATAGCCCCTTCTGGCTGCCAGCTATCTGCAGACGTTCGCATTTCAAGAGCAGGACTGCGAAAGGAGCCTGGCTGGGACACCAACTTTCCCAGGCTACGTTTGAAGTTTGAGGTGGCAAGACAAGCAAGCAGCCCCAGTCTCTGTGCCTCTGTGCGAGCACTGCCATGGGCAGATGAGGCTGAGCAACAGCTTTCCAGGATAGCACCTTCTGCCTGCCAGCTATCTGCAGACGTTCGCACTTTCGGAGCAGGGCTGTGATAGGAGCCTGGCAGGGACACCACCATTCCCAGCATGCGTTTGAAGTTTCAAGTGGCAAGATAAGCAAGCAGCCCCATTCTCTGTGCCTCTATGCGAACAGTGCCATGGGCAGATGAGGCTGAGCAATAGCTTTCCAGGCTAGCCCCTTCTGGCTGCCAGCTATCTGCAGACATTCGCACTTTCGGAGCAGGGCTGCGAAAGGAGCCTGGCTGGGACACCAACTTTCCCAGGCTACGTTTGAAGTTTGAGGTGACAAGACAAGCAAGCAGCCCCATTCTCTGTGCCTCTGTGCGAGCACTGCCATGGGCAGATGAGGCTGAGCAACAGCTTTCCAGGCTAGCACCTTCTGGCTGCCAGCTATCTGCAGACGTTCGCACTTTCGGAGCAGGGCTGCGAAAGGAGCCTGGCTGGGACACCAGCTTTCCGAGGCTACGTTTGAAGTTTGAGGTGGCAAGACAAGCAAGCAGCCCCATTCTCTGTGCCTCTGTGCGAGCACTGCCATGGGCAGATGAGGCTGAGCAACAGCTTTCCAGGCTAGCCCCTTCTGGCTGCCAGCTGTCTGCAGACGTTCACATTTCAAGAGCAGGGCTGCGAAAGGAGCCTAGCAGGTACACCATCTTTCCCAGGCTACGTTTGAAGTTTGAGGTGGCAAGGCAAGCAAGCAGCCCCATTCTCTGTGCCTCTGTGCGAGCACTGCCATGGGCAGATGAGGCTGAGCAACAGCTTTCCAGGATAGCCCCTTCTGCCTGCCAGCTATCTGCAGACATTCGCACTTTCGGAGCAGGGCTGTGATAGGAGCCTGGCAGGGACACCAACTTTCCCAGGCTACGTTTGAAGTTTGAGGTGGCAAGACAAGCAAGCAGCCCCATTCTCTGTGCCTCTGTGCGAGCACTGCCATGGGCAGATGAGGCTGAGCAACAGCTTTCCAGGATAGCCCCTTCTGCCTGCCAGCTATCTGCAGACATTCGCACTTTCGGAGCAGGGCTGTGATAGGAGCCTGGCAGGGACACCAACTTTCCCAGCATGCGTTTGAAGTTTCAAGTGGCAAGATAAGCAAGCAGCCCCATTCTCTGTGCCTCTATGCGAACAGTGCCATGGGCAGATGAGGCTGAGCAACAGCTTTCCAGGATAGCCCCTTCTGGCTGCCAGCTATCTGCAGACGTTCGCACTTTCGGAGCAGGGCTGCGAAAGGAGCCTGGCAGGGACACCACCATTCCCAGCATGCGTTTGAAGTTTCAAGTGTCAAGATAAGCAAGCAGCCCCATTCTCTGTGCCTCTATGCGAACAGTGCCATGGGCAGATGAGGCTGAGCAACAGCTTTCCAGGATAGCCCCTTCTGGCTGCCAGCTATCTGCAGACATTCGCACTTTCGGAGCAGGGCTGCGAAAGGAGCCTGGCAGGGACACCACCATTCCCAGCATGCGTTTGAAGTTTCAAGTGCAAGATAAGCAAGCAGCCCCATTCTATGTGCCTCTATGCGAACAGTGCCATGGGCAGATGAGGCTGAGCAACAGCTTTCCAGGATAGCCCCTTCTGGCTGCCAGCTATCTGCAGACGTTCGCATTTCAAGAGCAGGGCTGCGAAAGGAGCCTGGCTGGGACACGAACTTTCCCAGGCTACTTTTGAAGTTTTAGTTGGCAAGACAAGCAAGGAGCCCCATTCTCTGTGCCTCTGTGCGAGCACTGCCATGGGCAGATGAGGCTGAGCAACAACTTTCCAGGCTAGCCCCTTCTGGCTGCCAGCTATCTGCAGACGTTCGCATTTCAAGAGCAGGGCTGCGAAAGGAGCCTGGCTGGGACACCAACTTTCCCAGGCTACGTTTGAAGTTTGAGGTGGCAAGATAAGCAAGCAGCCCCATTCTCTGTGCCTCTGTGCGAGCAGTGCCATGGGCAGATGAGGCTGAGCAACAGCTTTCCAGGCTAGCCCCTTCTGGCTGCCAGCTATCTGCAGACGTTCGCACTTTCGGAGCAGGGCTGTGATAGGAGCCTGGCAGGGACACCACCATTCCCAGCATGCGTTTGAAGTTTCAAGTGGCAAGATAAGCAAGCAGCCCCATTCTCTGTGCCTCTATGCGAACAGTGCCATGGGCAGATGAGGCTGAGCAACAGCTTTCCAGGATAGCCCCTTCTGGCTGCCAGCTATCTGCAGACGTTCGCACTTTCGGAGCAGGGCTGCGAAAGGAGCCTGGCTGGGACACCAACTTTCCCAGGCTACGTTTGAAGTTTGAGGTGGCAAGACAAGCAAGCAGCCCCATTCTCTGTGCCTCTGTGCGAGCACTGCCATGGGCAGATGAGGCTGAGCAACAGCTTTCCAGGCTAGCCCCTTCTGCCTGCCAGCTATCTGCAGGCGTTCGCACTTTCGGAGCAGGGCTGTGATAGGAGCCTGGCAGGGACACCACCATTCCCAGCATGCGTTTGAAGTTTCAAGTGGCAAGATAAGCAAGCAGCCCCATTCTCTGTGCCTCTATGCGAACAGTGCCATGGGCAGATGAGGCTGAGCAACAGCTTTCCAGGCTAGCCCCTTCTGGCTGCCAGCTATCTGCAGACGTTCGCATTTCAAGAGCAGGGCTGCGAAAGGAGCCTAGCAGGTACAACATCTTTCCCAGGCTACGTTTGAAGTTTGAGGTGGCAAGAGAAGCAAGGAGCCCCATTCTCTCTGCCTCTGTGCGAGCAGTGCCATAGGCAGATGAGGCTGAGCAACAGCTTTCCAGGCTAGCCCCTTCTGGCTGCCAGCTATCTGCAGACGTTCGCATTTCAAGAGCAGGGCTGCGAAAGGAGCCTAGCAGGTACACCATCTTTCCCAGGCTACGTTTGAAGTTTTAGTTGGCAAGACAAGCAAGCAGCCCCATTCTCTGTGCCTCTGTGCGAGCAGTGCCATGGGCAGATGAGGCTGAGCAACAGCTTTCCAGGCTAGCCCCTTCTGGCTGCCAGCTATCTGCAGACGTTCGCACTTTCGGAGCAGGGCTGCGAAAGGAGCCTGGCTGGGACACCAACTTTCCCAGGCTACGTTTGAAGTTTGAGGTAGCAAGACAAGCAAGCAGCCCCATTCTCTTTGCCTCTGTGCGAGCACTGCCATGGGCAGATGAGGCTGAGCAACAGCTTTCCAGGCTAGACCCTTCTGGCTGCCAGCTATCTGCAGACATTCGCACTTTCGGAGCAGGGCTGTGATAGGAGCCTAGCAGGGACACCACCATTCCCAGCATGCGTTTGAAGTTTGAGGTGGCAAGACAAGCAAGCAGCCCCATTCTCTGTGCCTCTGTGCGAGCACTGCCATGGGCAGATGAGGCTGAGCAACAGCTTTCCAGGCTAGCCCCTTCTGGCTGCCAGCTGTCTGCAGACGTTCGCATTTTAAGAGCAGGGCTGCGAAAGGAGCCTGGCTGGGACACCATCTTTCCCAGGCTACGTTTGAAGTTTTAGTTGGCAAGACAAGCAAGGAGCCCCATTCTCTGTGCCTCTGTGCGAGCACTGCCATGGGCAGATGAGGCTGAGCAACAGCTTTCCAGGCTAGCCCCTTCTGGCTGCCAGCTATCTGCAGACGTTCGCATTTCAAGAGCAGGGCTGCGAAAGGAGCCTAGCAGGTACACCATCTTTGCCAGGCTACGTTTGAAGTTTGAGGTGGCAAGACAAGCAAGCAGCCCGATTCTCTGTGCCTCTATGCGAACAGTGCCATGGGCAGATGAGGCTGAGCAACAGCTTTCCAGGCTAGCACCTTCTGGCTGCCAGCTATCTGCAGACGTTCGCACTTTCGGAGCAGGGCTGCGAAAGGAGCCTGGCTGGGACACCAACTTTCCCAGGCTACGTTTGAAGTTTGAGGTGGCAAGACAAGCAAGCAGCCCCATTCTCTGTGCCTCTGTGCGAGCACTGCCATGGGCAGATGAGGCTGAGCAACAGCTTTCCAGGCTAGCCCCTTCTGCCTGCCAGCTATCTGCAGACGTTCGCACTTTCGGAGCAGGGCTGTGATAGGAGCCTGGCAGGGACACCACCATTCCCAGCATGCGTTTGAAGTTTCAAGTGGCAAGATAAGCAAGCAGCCCCATTCTCTGTGCCTCTATGCGAACAGTGCCATGGGCAGATGAGGCTGAGCAACAGCTTTCCAGGCTAGCCCCTTCTGCCTGCCAGCTATCTGCAGACGTTCGCATTTCAAGAGCAGGGCTGCGAAAGGAGCCTAGCAGGTACAACATCTTTCCCAGGCTACGTTTGAAGTTTGAGGTGGCAAGACAAGCAAGCAGCCCCATTCTCTGTGCCTCTGTGCGAGCAGTGCCATAGGCAGATGAGGCTGAGCAACAGCTTTCCAGGCTAGCCCCTTCTGCCTGCCAGCTATCTGCAGACGTTCGCATTTCAAGAGCAGGGCTGCGAAAGGAGCCTAGCAGGTACACCATCTTTCCCAGGCTACGTTTGAAGTTTGAGGTGGCAAGACAAGCAAGCAGCCCCATTCTCTGTGCCTCTATGCGAACAGTGCCATGGGCAGATGAGGCTGAGCAACAGCTTTCCAGGCTAGCCTCTTCTGGCTGCCAGCTATCTGCAGACATTCGCATTTCAAGAGCAGGGCTGCGAAAGGAGCCTAGCAGGTACACCATCTTTCCCAGGCTACGTTTGAAGTTTGAGGTGGCAAGACAAGCAAGCAGCCCCATTCTCTGTGCCTCTGTGCGAGCAGTGCCATGGGCAGATGAGGCTGAGCAACAGCTTTCCAGGCTAGCCCCTTCTGGCTGCCAGCTATCTGCAGACGTTCGCACTTTCGGAGCAGGGCTGCGAAAGGAGCCTGGCTGGGACACCAACTTTCCCAGGCTACGTTTGAAGTTTGAGGTAGCAAGACAAGCAAGCAGCCCCATTCTCTTTGCCTCTGTGCGAGCACTGCCATGGGCAGATGAGGCTGAGCAACAGCTTTCCAGGCTAGACCCTTCTGGCTGCCAGCTATCTGCAGACATTCGCACTTTCGGAGCAGGGCTGTGATAGGAGCCTAGCAGGGACACCACCATTCCCAGCATGCGTTTGAAGTTTGAGGTGGCAAGACAAGCAAGCAGCCCCATTCTCTGTGCCTCTATGCGAACAGTGCCATGGGCAGATGAGGCTGAGCAACAGCTTTCCAGGCTAGCCCCTTCTGGCTGCCAGCTGTCTGCAGACGTTCGCATTTTAAGAGCAGGGCTGTGAAAGGAGCCTGGCTGGGACACCATCTTTCCCAGGCTACGTTTGAAGTTTTAGTTGGCAAGACAAGCAAGGAGCCCCATTCTCTGTGCCTCTGTGCGAGCACTGCCATGGGCAGATGAGGCTGAGCAACAGCTTTCCAGGCTAGCCCCTTCTGGCTGCCAGCTATCTGCAGACGTTCGCATTTCAAGAGCAGGGCTGCGAAAGGAGCCTAGCAGGTACACCATCTTTGCCAGGCTACGTTTGAAGTTTGAGGTGGCAAGACAAGCAAGCAGCCCCATTCTCTGTGCCTCTATGCGAACAGTGCCATGGGCAGATGAGGCTGAGCAACAGCTTTCCAGGCTAGCACCTTCTGGCTGCCAGCTGTCTGCAGACGTTCGCATTTTAAGAGCAGGGCTGCGAAAGGAGCCTGGCTGGGACACCATCTTTCCCAGGCTACGTTTGAAGTTTTAGTTGGCAAGACAAGCAAGGAGCCCCATTCTCTGTGCCTCTGTGCGAGCACTGCCATGGGCAGATGAGGCTGAGCAACAGCTTTCCAGGCTAGCCCCTTCTGGCTGCCAGCTATCTGCAGACGTTCGCATTTCAAGAGCAGGGCTGCGAAAGGAGCCTAGCAGGTACACCATCTTTGCCAGGCTACGTTTGAAGTTTGAGGTGGCAAGACAAGCAAGCAGCCCCATTCTCTGTGCCTCTATGCGAACAGTGCCATGGGCAGATGAGGCTGAGCAACAGCTTTCCAGGCTAGCACCTTCTGGCTGCCAGCTATCTGCAGACGTTCGCACTTTCGGAGCAGGGCTGCGAAAGGAGCCTGGCTGGGACACCAACTTTCCCAGGATACTTTTGAAGTTTTAGTTGGCAAGACAAGCAAGGAGCCCCATTCTCTGTGCCTCTGTGGGAGCACTGCCATGGGCAGATGAGGCTGAGCAACAGCTTTCCAGGCTAGCCCCTTCTGGCTGCCAGCTATCTGCAGACGTTCGCACTTTCGGAGCAGGGCTGTGATAGGAGCCTGGCAGGGACACCACCATTCCCAGCATGCGTTTGAAGTTTCAAGTGGCAAGATAAGCAAGCAGCCCCATTCTCTGTGCCTCTATGCGAACAGTGCCATGGGCAGATGAGGCTGAGCAACAGCTTTCCAGGCTAGCCTCTTCTGGCTGCCAGCTATCTGCAGACATTCGCATTTCAAGAGCAGGGCTGCGAAAGGAGCCTAGCAGGTACACCATCTTTCCCAGGCTACGTTTGAAGTTTGAGGTGGCAAGACAAGCAAGCAGCCCCATTCTCTGTGCCTCTATGCGAACAGTGCCATGGGCAGATGAGGCTGAGCAACAGCTTTCCAGGCTAGCCCCTTCTGGCTGCCAGCTATCTGCAGACGTTCGCATTTTAAGAGCAGGGCTGCGAAAGGAGCCTGGCTGGGACACCATCTTTCCCAGGCTACGTTTGAAGTTTTAGTTGGCAAGACAAGCAAGGAGCCCCATTCTCTGTGCCTCTGTGCGAGCACTGCCATGGGCAGATGAGGCTGAGCAACAGCTTTCCAGGCTAGCCCCTTCTGGCTGCCAGCTATCTGCAGACGTTCGCATTTCAAGAGCAGGGCTGCGAAAGGAGCCTAGCAGGAACACCAAGTTTCCCAGGTTACGTTTGAAGTTTGAGATGGCAAGACAAGCAAGCAGCCCCATTCTCTTTGCCTCTGTGCGAGCACTGCCATGGGCAGATGAGGCTGAGCATCAGCTTTCCAGGCTAGCCCCTTCTGCCTGCCAGCTATCTGCAGACGTTCGAACTTTCGGAGCAGGGCTGTGATAGGAGCCTGGCTGGGACACCACCATTCGTAGAATGCGTTTGAAGTTTCAAGTGGCAAGACAAGCAAGCAGCCCCATTCTCTGTGCCTCTGTGCGAGCACTGCCATGGGCAGATGAGGCTGAGCAACAGGTTTCCAGGATAGTAACTTCTGGCTGCCAGCTATCTGCAGATGTTCGCATTTCAAGAGCAGGGCTGCGAAAGGAGCCTGGCTGGGACACCAACTTTCCCAGGCTACTTTTGAAGTTTGAGGTGGCAAGACAAGCAAGCAGCCCCATTCTCTGTGCCTCTATGCGAACAGTGCCATGGGCAGATGAGGCTGAGCAACAGCTTTCCAGGCTAGCCCCTTCTGGCTGCCAGCTATCTGCAGACGTTCGCATTTCAAGAGCAGGGCTGCGAAAGGAGCCTAGCAGGTACACCAACTTTCCCAGGCTACGTTTGAAGTTTGAGGTGGCAAGAGAATCAAGAAGCCCCATTCTCTGTGCCTCTGTGCGAGCAGTGCCATGGGCAGATGAGGCTGAGCAACAGCTTTCCAGGGTAGCCTCTTCTGGCTGCCAGCTATCTGCAGACGTTCGCACTTTTGGAGCAGGGCTGCGAAAGGAGCCTGGCTGGGACACCATCTTTCCCTGGCTACGTTTGAAGTTTGAGGTGGCAAGACAAGCAAGCAGCCCCATTCTCTGTGCCTCTGTGCGAGCACTGCCATGGGCAGATGAGGCTGAGCAACAGCTTTCCAGGCTAGCCCCTTCTGGCTGCCAGATATCTGCAGATGTTCGCACTTTCGGAGCAGGGCTGCGAAAGGAGCCTGGCTTGGACACCAACTTTCCCAGGCTACGTTTGAAGTTTGAGGTGGCAAGAGAAGCAAGCAGCCTCATTCTCTGTGCCTCTGTGGGAGCACTGCCATGGGCAGATGAGGCTGAGCATCAGCTTTCCAGGATAGCCCCTTCTGGCTGCCAGCTATCTGCAGACGTTCGCACTTTCGGAGCAGGGCTGTGATAGGAGCCTGGCAGGGACACCACCATTCCCAGCATGCGTTTGAAGTTTCAAGTGGCAAGATAAGCAAGCAGCCCCGTTCTCTGTGCCTCTATGCGAACAGTGCCATGGGCAGATGAGGCTGAGCAACAGCTTTCCAGGCTAGCCCCTTCTGGCTGCCAGCTATCTGCAGACGTTGACATTTCAAGAGCAGGCCTGCGAAAGGATCCTAGCAGGTACACCATCTTTCCCAGGCTACGTTTGAAGTTTGAGGTGGCAAGACAAGCAAGCAGCCCCATTCTCTGTGCCTCTGTGCGAGCACTGCCATGGGCAGATGAGGCTGAGCAACAGCTTTCCAGGATAGCCCCTTCTGGCTGCCAGCTATCTGCAGACGTTCGCACTTTCGGAGCAGGGCTGTGATAGGAGCCTGGCAGGGACACCACCATTCCCAGCATGCGTTTGAAGTTTCAAGTGGCAAGATAAGCAAGCAGCCCCATTCTCTGTGCCTCTGTGCGAGCAGTGCCATGGGCAGATGAGGCTGAGCAACAGCTTTCCAGGCTAGCCCCTTCTGGCTGCCAGCTATCTGCAGACGTTCGCACTTTCGGAGCAGGGCTGCGAAAGGAGCCTGGCTGGGACACCAACTTTCCCAGGCTACGTTTGAAGTTTGAGGTAGCAAGACAAGCAAGCAGCCCCATTCTCTTTGCCTCTGTGCGAGCACTGCCATGGGCAGATGAGGCTGAGCAACAGCTTTCCAGGCTAGACCCTTCTGGCTGCCAGCTATCTGCAGACATTCGCACTTTCGGAGCAGGGCTGTGATAGGAGCCTAGCAGGGACACCACCATTCCCAGCATGCGTTTGAAGTTTGAGGTGGCAAGACAAGCAAGCAGCCCCATTCTCTGTGCCTCTATGCGAACAGTGCCATGGGCAGATGAGGCTGAGCAACAGCTTTCCAGGCTAGCCCCTTCTGGCTGCCAGCTGTCTGCAGACGTTCGCATTTTAAGAGCAGGGCTGCGAAAGGAGCCTGGCTGGGACACCATCTTTCCCAGGCTACGTTTGAAGTTTTAGTTGGCAAGACAAGCAAGGAGCCCCATTCTCTGTGCCTCTGTGCGAGCACTGCCATGGGCAGATGAGGCTGAGCAACAGCTTTCCAGGCTAGCCCCTTCTGGCTGCCAGCTATCTGCAGACGTTCGCATTTCAAGAGCAGGGCTGCGAAAGGAGCCTAGCAGGTACACCATCTTTCCCAGGCTACGTTTGAAGTTTGAGGTGGCAAGACAAGCAAGCAGCCCCATTCTCTGTGCCTCTATGCGAACAGTGCCATGGGCAGATGAGGCTGAGCAACAGCTTTCCAGGCTAGCCCCTTCTGGCTGCCAGCTATCTGCAGACGTTCGCACTTTCGGAGCAGGGCTGCGAAAGGAGCCTGGCTGGGACACCAACTTTCCCAGGCTACTTTTGAAGTTTTAGTTGGCAAGACAAGCAAGGAGCCCCATTCTCTGTGCCTCTGTGGGAGCACTGCCATGGGCAGATGAGGCTGAGCAACAGCTTTCCAGGCTAGCCCCTTCTGGCTGCCAGCTATCTGCAGACGTTCGCACTTTCGGAGCAGGGCTGTGATAGGAGCCTGGCAGGGACACCAACATTCACAGCATGCGTTTGAAGTTTCAAGTGGCAAGATAAGCAAGCAGCCCCATTCTCTGTGCCTCTATGCGAACAGTGCCATGGGCAGATGAGGCTGAGCAACAGCTTTCCAGGCTAGCCTCTTCTGGCTGCCAGCTATCTGCAGACATTCGCATTTCAAGAGCAGGGCTCCGAAACGAGCCTAGCAGGTACACCATCTTTCCCAGGCTACGTTTGAAGTTTGAGGTGGCAAGACAAGCAAGCAGCCCCATTCTCTGTGCCTCTATGCGAACAGTGCCATGGGCAGATGAGGCTGAGCAACAGCTTTCCAGGCTAGCCCCTTCTGGCTGCCAGCTATCTGCAGACGTTCGCATTTCAAGAGCAGGGCTGCGAAAGGAGCCTAGCAGGAACACCAAGTTTCCCAGGTTACGTTTGAAGTTTGAGATGGCAAGACAAGCAAGCAGCCCCATTCTCTTTGCCTCTGTGCGAGCACTGCCATGGGCAGATGAGGCTGAGCATCAGCTTTCCAGGATAGCCCCTTCTGCCTGCCAGCTATCTGCAGACGTTCGAACTTTCGGAGCAGGGCTGTGATCGGAGCCTGGCAGGGACACCACCATTCGTAGCATGCGTTTGAAGTTTCAAGTGGCAAGACAAGAAAGCAGCCCCATTCTCTGTGCCTCTGTGCGAGCACTGCCATGGGCAGATGAGGCTGAGCAACAGGTTTCCAGGATAGTAACTTCTGGCTGCCAGCTATCTGCAGACGTTCGCATTTCAAGAGCAGGGCTGCGAAAGGAGCCTGGCTGGGACACCAACTTTCCCAGGCTACTTTTGAAGTTTGAGGTGGCAAGACAAGCAAGCAGCCCCATTCTCTGTGCCTCTATGCGAACAGTGCCATGGGCAGATGAGGCTGAGCAACAGCTTTCCAGGCTAGCCCCTTCTGGCTGCCAGCTGTCTGCAGACGTTCGCATTTTAAGAGCAGGGCTGTGAAAGGAGCCTGGCTGGGACACCATCTTTCCCAGGCTACGTTTGAAGTTTTAGTTGGCAAGACAAGCAAGGAGCCCCATTCTCTGTGCCTCTGTGCGAGCACTGCCATGGGCAGATGAGGCTGAGCAACAGCTTTCCAGGCTAGCCCCTTCTGGCTGCCAGCTATCTGCAGACGTTCGCATTTCAAGAGCAGGGCTGCGAAAGGAGCCTAGCAGGTACACCATCTTTGCCAGGCTACGTTTGAAGTTTGAGGTGGCAAGACAAGCAAGCAGCCCCATTCTCTGTGCCTCTATGCGAACAGTGCCATGGGCAGATGAGGCTGAGCAACAGCTTTCCAGGCTAGCACCTTCTGGCTGCCAGCTGTCTGCAGACGTTCGCATTTTAAGAGCAGGGCTGCGAAAGGAGCCTGGCTGGGACACCATCTTTCCCAGGCTACGTTTGAAGTTTTAGTTGGCAAGACAAGCAAGGAGCCCCATTCTCTGTGCCTCTGTGCGAGCACTGCCATGGGCAGATGAGGCTGAGCAACAGCTTTCCAGGCTAGCCCCTTCTGGCTGCCAGCTATCTGCAGACGTTCGCATTTCAAGAGCAGGGCTGCGAAAGGAGCCTAGCAGGTACACCATCTTTGCCAGGCTACGTTTGAAGTTTGAGGTGGCAAGACAAGCAAGCAGCCCCATTCTCTGTGCCTCTATGCGAACAGTGCCATGGGCAGATGAGGCTGAGCAACAGCTTTCCAGGCTAGCACCTTCTGGCTGCCAGCTATCTGCAGACGTTCGCACTTTCGGAGCAGGGCTGCGAAAGGAGCCTGGCTGGGACACCAACTTTCCCAGGCTACTTTTGAAGTTTTAGTTGGCAAGACAAGCAAGGAGCCCCATTCTCTGTGCCTCTGTGGGAGCACTGCCATGGGCAGATGAGGCTGAGCAACAGCTTTCCAGGCTAGCCCCTTCTGGCTGCCAGCTATCTGCAGACGTTCGCACTTTCGGAGCAGGGCTGTGATAGGAGCCTGGCAGGGACACCACCATTCCCAGCATGCGTTTGAAGTTTCAAGTGGCAAGATAAGCAAGCAGCCCCATTCTCTGTGCCTCTATGCGAACAGTGCCATGGGCAGATGAGGCTGAGCAACAGCTTTCCAGGCTAGCCTCTTCTGGCTGCCAGCTATCTGCAGACATTCGCATTTCAAGAGCAGGGCTCCGAAAGGAGCCTAGCAGGTACACCATCTTTCCCAGGCTACGTTTGAAGTTTGAGGTGGCAAGACAAGCAAGCAGTCCCATTCTCTGTGCCTCTATGCGAACAGTGCCATGGGCAGATGAGGCTGAGCAACAGCTTTCCAGGCTAGCCCCTTCTGGCTGCCAGCTATCTGCAGACGTTCGCATTTTAAGAGCAGGGCTGCGAAAGGAGCCTGGCTGGGACACCATCTTTCCCAGGCTACGTTTGAAGTTTTAGTTGGCAAGACAAGCAAGGAGCCCCATTCTCTGTGCCTCTGTGCGAGCACTGCCATGGGCAGATGAGGCTGAGCAACAGCTTTCCAGGCTAGCCCCTTCTGGCTGCCAGCTATCTGCAGACGTTCGCATTTCAAGAGCAGGGCTGCGAAAGGAGCCTAGCAGGAACACCAAGTTTCCCAGGTTACGTTTGAAGTTTGAGATGGCAAGACAAGCAAGCAGCCCCATTCTCTTTGCCTCTGTGCGAGCACTGCCATGGGCAGATGAGGCTGAGCATCAGCTTTCCAGGATAGCCCCTTCTGCCTGCCAGCTATCTGCAGACGTTCGAACTTTCGGAGCAGGGCTGTGATAGGAGCCTGGCTGGGACACCACCATTCGTAGAATGCGTTTGAAGTTTCAAGTGGCAAGACAAGCAAGCAGCCCCATTCTCTGTGCCTCTGTGCGAGCACTGCCATGGGCAGATGAGGCTGAGCAACAGGTTTCCAGGATAGCCCCTTCTGGCTGCCAGCTATCTGCAGACGTTCGCATTTCAAGAGCAGGGCTGCGAAAGGAGCCTGGCTGGGACACCAACTTTCCCAGGCTACTTTTGAAGTTTGAGGTGGCAAGACAAGCAAGCAGCCCCATTCTCTGTGCCTCTATGCGAACAGTGCCATGGGCAGATGAGGCTGAGCAACAGCTTTCCAGGCTAGCCCCTTCTGGCTGCCAGCTATCTGCAGACGTTCGCATTTCAAGAGCAGGGCTGCGAAAGGAGCCTAGCAGGTACACCAACTTTCCCAGGCTACGTTTGAAGTTTGAGGTGGCAAGAGAAGCAAGGAGCCCCATGCTCTGTGCCTCTGTGCGAGCAGTGCCATGGGCAGATGAGGCTGAGCAACAGCTTTCCAGGGTAGCCTCTTCTGGCTGCCAGCTATCTGCAGACGTTCGCACTTTTGGAGCAGGGCTGCGAAAGGAACCTGGCTGGGACACCATCTTTCCCTGGCTACGTTTGAAGTTTGAGGTGGCAAGACAAGCAAGCAGCCCCATTCTCTGTGCCTCTGTGCGAGCACTGCCATGGGCAGATGAGGCTGAGCAACAGCTTTCCAGGCTAGCCCCTTCTGGCTGCCAGCTATCTGCAGACGTTCGCATTTTAAGAGCAGGGCTGCGAAAGGAGCCTGGCTGGGACACCATCTTTCCCAGGCTACGTTTGAAGTTTTAGTTGGCAAGACAAGCAAGGAGCCCCATTCTCTGTGCCTCTGTGCGAGCACTGCCATGGGCAGATGAGGCTGAGCAACAGCTTTCCAGGCTAGCCCCTTCTGGCTGCCAGCTATCTGCAGACGTTCGCATTTCAAGAGCAGGGCTGCGAAAGGAGCCTAGCAGGAACACCAAGTTTCCCAGGTTACGTTTGAAGTTTGAGATGGCAAGACAAGCAAGCAGCCCCATTCTCTTTGCCTCTGTGCGAGCACTGCCATGGGCAGATGAGGCTGAGCATCAGCTTTCCAGGATAGCCCCTTCTGCCTGCCAGCTATCTGCAGACGTTCGAACTTTCGGAGCAGGGCTGTGATAGGAGCCTGGCTGGGACACCACCATTCGTAGAATGCGTTTGAAGTTTCAAGTGGCAAGACAAGCAAGCAGCCCCATTCTCTGTGCCTCTGTGCGAGCACTGCCATGGGCAGATGAGGCTGAGCAACAGGTTTCCAGGATAGTAACTTCTGGCTGCCAGCTATCTGCAGACGTTCGCATTTCAAGAGCAGGGCTGCGAAAGGAGCCTGGCTGGGACACCAACTTTCCCAGGCTACTTTTGAAGTTTGAGGTGGCAAGACAAGCAAGCAGCCCCATTCTCTGTGCCTCTATGCGAACAGTGCCATGGGCAGATGAGGCTGAGCAACAGCTTTCCAGGCTAGCCCCTTCTGGCTGCCAGCTATCTGCAGACGTTCGCATTTCAAGAGCAGGGCTGCGAAAGGAGCCTAGCAGGTACACCAACTTTCCCAGGCTACGTTTGAAGTTTGAGGTGGCAAGAGAAGCAAGGAGCCCCATTCTCTGTGCCTCTGTGCGAGCAGTGCCATGGGCAGATGAGGCTGAGCAACAGCTTTCCAGGGTAGCCTCTTCTGGCTGCCAGCTATCTGCAGACGTTCGCACTTTTGGAGCAGGGCTGCGAAATGAACCTGGCTGGGACACCATCTTTCCCTGGCTACGTTTGAAGTTTGAGGTGGCAAGACAAGCAAGCAGCCCCATTCTCTGTGCCTCTGTGCGAGCACTGCCATGGGCAGATGAGGCTGAGCAACAGCTTTCCAGGCTAGCCCCTTCTGGCTGCCAGATATCTGCAGATGTTCGTACTTTCGGAGCAGGGCTGCGAAAGGAGCCTGGCTTGGACACCAACTTTCCAGGCTACGTTTGAAGTTTGAGGTGGCAAGAGAAGCAAGCAGCCTCATTCTCTGTGCCTCTGTGGGAGCACTGCCATGGGCAGATGAGGCTGAGCATCAGCTTTCCAGGATAGCCCCTTCTGGCTGCCAGCTATCTGCAGACGTTCGCACTTTCGGAGCAGGGCTGTGATAGGAGCCTGGCAGGGACACCAACATTCCCAGCATGCGTTTGAAGTTTCAAGTGGCAAGATAAGCAAGCAGCCCCGTTCTCTGTGCCTCTATGCGAACAGTGCCATGGGCAGATGAGGCTGAGCAACAGCTTTCCAGGCTAGCCCCTTCTGGCTGCCAGCTATCTGCAGACGTTGACATTTCAAGAGCAGGGCTGCGAAAGGATCCTAGCAGGTACACCATCTTTCCCAGGCTACGTTTGAAGTTTGAGGTGGCAAGACAAGCAAGCAGCCCCATTCTCTGTGCCTCTGTGGGAGCACTGCCATGGGCAGATGAGGCTGAGCAACAGCTTTCCAGGATAGCCCCTTCTGCCTGCCAGCTATCTGCAGACGTCCGCACTTTCAGAGCAGGGCTGTGATAGGAGCCTGGCAGGGACACCACCATTCCCAGCATGCGTTTGAAGTTTCAAGTGGCAAGATAAGCAAGCAGCCCCATTCTCTGTGCCTCTGTGCGAGCAGTGCCATGGGCAGATGAGGCTGAGCAACAGCTTTCCAGGCTAGCCCCTTCTGGCTGCCAGCTATCTGCAGACGTTCGCACTTTCGGAGCAGGGCTGCGAAAGGAGCCTGGCTGGGACACCAACTTTCCCAGGCTACGTTTGAAGTTTGAGGTAGCAAGACAAGCAAGCAGCCCCATTCTCTTTGCCTCTGTGCGAGCACTGCCATGGGCAGATGAGGCTGAGCAACAGCTTTCCAGGCTAGACCCTTCTGGCTGCCAGCTATCTGCAGACATTCGCACTTTCGGAGCAGGGCTGTGATAGGAGCCTAGCAGGGACACCACCATTCCCAGCATGCGTTTGAAGTTTGAGGTGGCAAGACAAGCAAGCAGCCCCATTCTCTGTGCCTCTATGCGAACAGTGCCATGGGCAGATGAGGCTGAGCAACAGCTTTCCAGGCTAGCCCCTTCTGGCTGCCAGCTGTCTGCAGACGTTCGCATTTTAAGAGCAGGGCTGCGAAAGGAGCCTGGCTGGGACACCATCTTTCCCAGGCTACGTTTGAAGTTTTAGTTGGCAAGACAAGCAAGGAGCCCCATTCTCTGTGCCTCTGTGCGAGCACTGCCATGGGCAGATGAGGCTGAGCAACAGCTTTCCAGGCTAGCCCCTTCTGGCTGCCAGCTATCTGCAGACGTTCGCATTTCAAGAGCAGGGCTGCGAAAGGAGCCTAGCAGGTACACCATCTTTCCCAGGCTACGTTTGAAGTTTGAGGTGGCAAGACAAGCAAGCAGCCCCATTCTCTGTGCCTCTGTGCGAGCAGTGCCATGGGCAGATGAGGCTGAGCAACAGCTTTCCAGGCTAGCCCCTTCTGGCTGCCAGCTATCTGCAGACGTTCGCACTTTCGGAGCAGGGCTGCGAAAGGAGCCTGGCTGGGACACCAACTTTCCCAGGCTACGTTTGAAGTTTGAGGTAGCAAGACAAGCAAGCAGCCCCATTCTCTTTGCCTCTGTGCGAGCACTGCCATGGGCAGATGAGGCTGAGCAACAGCTTTCCAGGCTAGACCCTTCTGGCTGCCAGCTATCTGCAGACGTTCGCACTTTCGGAGCAGGGCTGTGATAGGAGCCTGGCAGGGACACCAACATTCCCAGCATGCGTTTGAAGTTTCAAGTGGCAAGATAAGCAAGCAGCCCCATTCTCTGTGCCTCTATGCGAACAGTGCCATGGGCAGATGAGGCTGAGCAACAGCTTTCCAGGCTAGCCTCTTCTGGCTGCCAGCTATCTGCAGACATTCGCATTTCAAGAGCAGGGCTCCGAAACGAGCCTAGCAGGTACACCATCTTTCCCAGGCTACGTTTGAAGTTTGAGGTGGCAAGACAAGCAAGCAGCCCCATTCTCTGTGCCTCTATGCGAACAGTGCCATGGGCAGATGAGGCTGAGCAACAGCTTTCCAGGCTAGCCCCTTCTGCCTGCCAGCTATCTGCAGACGTTCGCATTTTAAGAGCAGGGCTGCGAAAGGAGCCTGGCTGGGACACCATCTTTCCCAGGCTACGTTTGAAGTTTTACTTGGCAAGACAAGCAAGGAGCCCCATTCTCTGTGCCTCTGTGCGAGCACTGCCATGGGCAGATGAGGCTGAGCAACAGCTTTCCAGGCTAGCCCCTTCTGGCTGCCAGCTATCTGCAGACGTTCGCATTTCAAGAGCAGGGCTGCGAAAGGAGCCTAGCAGGAACACCAAGTTTCCCAGGTTACGTTTGAAGTTTGAGATGGCAAGACAAGCAAGCAGCCCCATTCTCTTTGCCTCTGTGCGAGCACTGCCATGGGCAGATGAGGCTGAGCATCAGCTTTCCAGGATAGCCCCTTCTGCCTGCCAGCTATCTGCAGACGTTCGAACTTTCGGAGCAGGGCTGTGATAGGAGCCTGGCAGGGACACCACCATTCGTAGCATGCGTTTGAAGTTTCAAGTGGCAAGACAAGAAAGCAGCCCCATTCTCTGTGCCTCTGTGCGAGCACTGCCATGGGCAGATGAGGCTGAGCAACAGGTTTCCAGGATAGTAACTTCTGGCTGCCAGCTATCTGCAGACGTTCGCATTTCAAGAGCAGGGCTGCGAAAGGAGCCTGGCTGGGACACCAACTTTCCCAGGCTACTTTTGAAGTTTGAGGTGGCAAGACAAGCAAGCAGCCCCATTCTCTGTGCCTCTATGTGAACAGTGCCATGGGCAGATGAGGCTGAGCAACAGCTTTCCAGGCTAGCCCCTTCTGGCTGCCAGCTATCTGCAGACGTTCGCATTTCAAGAGCAGGGCTGCGAAAGGAGCCTAGCAGGTACACCAACTTTCCCAGGCTACGTTTGAAGTTTGAGGTGGCAAGAGAAGCAAGGAGCCCCATTCTCTGTGCCTCTGTGCGAGCAGTGCCATGGGCAGATGAGGCTGAGCAACAGCTTTCCAGGGTAGCCTCTTCTGGCTGCCAGCTATCTGCAGACGTTCGCACTTTTGGAGCAGGGCTGCGAAAGGAACCTGGCTGGGACACCATCTTTCCCTGGCTACGTTTGAAGTTTGAGGTGGCAAGACAAGCAAGCAGCCCCATTCTCTGTGCCTCTGTGCGAGCACTGCCATGGGCAGATGAGGCTGAGCAACAGCTTTCCAGGCTAGCCCCTTCTGCCTGCCAGCTATCTGCAGACGTTCGCATTTCAAGAGCAGGGCTGCGAAAGGAGCCTGGCTGGGACACCATCTTTCCCAGGCTACGTTTGAAGTTTGAGGTGGCAAGACAAGTGAGGAGCCCCATTCTCTGTGCGAGCAATGCCATGGGCAGATGAGGCTGAGCAACAGCTTTCCAGGCTAGCCCCTTCTGGCTGCCAGATATCTGCAGACGTTCGCACTTTCGGAGCAGGGCTGCGAAAGGAGCCTCGCTTGGACACCAACTTTCCCAGGCTACGTTTGAAGTTTGAGGTGGCAAGAGAAGCAAGCAGCCTCATTCTCTGTGCCTCTGTGGGAGCACTGCCATGGGCAGATGAGGCTGAGCATCAGCTTTCCAGGATAGCCCCTTCTGGCTGCCAGCTATCTGCAGACGTTCGCACTTTCGGAGCAGGGCTGTGATAGGAGCCTGGCAGGGACACCACCATTCCCAGCATGTGTTTGAAGTTTCAAGTGGCAAGATAAGCAAGCAGCCCCGTTCTCTGTGCCTCTATGCGAACAGTGCCATGGGCAGATGAGGCTGAGCAACAGCTTTCCAGGCTAGCCCCTTCTGGCTGCCAGCTATCTGCAGACGTTGACATTTCAAGAGCAGGGCTGCGAAAGGATCCTAGCAGGTACACCATCTTTCCCAGGCTACGTTTGAAGTTTGAGGTGGCAAGACAAGCAAGCAGCCCCATTCTCTGTGCCTCTGTGGGAGCACTGCCATGGGCAGATGAGGCTGAGCAACAGCTTTCCAGGATAGCCCCTTCTGGCTGCCAGCTATCTGCAGACGTTCGCACTTTCGGAGCAGGGCTGTGATAGGAGCCTGGCAGGGACACCACCATTCCCAGCATGCGTTTGAAGTTTCAAGTGGCAAGATAAGCAAGCAGCCCCATTCTCTGTGCCTCTGTGCGAGCCGTGCCATGGGCAGATGAGGCTGAGCAACAGCTTTCCAGGATAGCCACTTCTGCCTGCCAGCTATCTGCAGACGTTCGCACTTTCGGAGCAGGGCTGTGATAGGAGCCTGGCAGGGACACCACCATTCCCAGCATGCGTTTGAAGTTTCAAGTGGCAAGATAAGCAAGCAGCCCCATTCTCTGTGCCTCTATGCGAACAGTGACATGGGCAGATGAGGCTGAGCAACAGCTTTCCAGGATAGCCCCTTCTGGCTGCCAGCTATCTGCAGACGTTCGCACTTTCGGAGCATGGCTGCGAAAGGAGCCTGGCTGGGACACCAACTTTCCCAGGCTACGTTTGAAGTTTGAGGTGGCAAGACAAGCAAGCAGCCCCATTCTCTGTGCCTCTGTGCGAGCACTGCCATGGGCAGATGAGGCTGAGCAACAGCTTTCCAGGCTAGCCCCTTCTGCCTGCCAGCTATCTGCAGACGTTCGCACTTTCGGAGCAGGGCTGTGATAGGAGCCTGGCAGGGACACCACCATTCCCAGCATGCGTTTGAAGTTTCAAGTGGCAAGATAAGCAAGCAGCCCCATTCTCTGTGCCTCTATGCGAACAGTGCCATGGGCAGATGAGGCTGAGCAACAGCTTTCCAGGCTAGCCCCTTCTGGCTGCCAGCTATCTGCAGACGTTCGCATTTCAAGAGCAGGGCTGCGAAAGGAGCCTAGCAGGTACAACATCTTTCCCAGGCTACGTTTGAAGTTTGAGGTGGCAAGAGAAGCAAGGAGCCCCATTCTCTGTGCCTCTGTGCGAGCAGTGCCATAAGCAGATGAGGCTGAGCAACAGCTTTCCAGGCTAGCCCCTTCTGGCTGCCAGCTATCTGCAGACGTTCGCATTTCAAGAGCAGGGCTGCGAAAGGAGCCTAGCAGGTACACCATCTTTCCCAGGCTACGTTTGAAGTTTGAGGTGGCAAGACAAGCAAGCAGCCCCATTCTCTGTGCCTCTGTGCGAGCACTGCCATGGGCAGATGAGGCTGAGCAACAGCTTTCCAGGATAGCACCTTCTGCCTGCCAGCTATCTGCAGACGTTCGCACTTTTGGAGCAGGGCTGCGAAAGGAACCTGGCTGGGACACCATCTTTCCCTGGCTACGTTTGAAGTTTGAGGTGGCAAGACAAGCAAGCAGCCCCATTCTCTGTGCCTCTGTGCGAGCACTGCCATGGGCAGATGAGGCTGAGCAACAGCTTTCCAGGCTAGCCCCTTCTGGCTGCCAGATATCTGCAGACGTTCGCATTTCAAGAGCAGGGCTGCGAAAGGAGCCTGGCTGGGACACCATCTTTCCCAGGCTACGTTTGAAGTTTGAGGTGGCAAGACAAGCGAGGAGCCCCATTCTCTGTGCGAGCAATGCCATGGGCAGATGAGGCTGAGCAACAGCTTTCCAGGATAGCCCCTTCTGGCTGCCAGCTATCTGCAGACGTTCGCACTTTCGGAGCAGGGCTGTGATAGGAGCCTGGCAGGGACACCACCATTCCCAGCATGCGTTTGAAGTTTCAAGTGGCAAGATAAGCAAGCAGCCCCATTCTCTGTGCCTCTATGCGAACAGTGCCATGGGCAGATGAGGCTGAGCAACAGCTTTCCAGGATAGCCCCTTCTGGCTGCCAGCTATCTGCAGACGTTCGCACTTTCGGAGCATGGCTGCGAAAGGAGCCTGGCTGGGACACCAACTTTCCCAGGCTACGTTTGAAGTTTGAGGTGGCAAGACAAGCAAGCAGCCCCATTCTCTGTGCCTCTGTGCGAGCACTGCCATGGGCAGATGAGGCTGAGCAACAGCTTTCCAGGCTAGCCCCTTCTGGCTGCCAGCTATCTGCAGACGTTCGCACTTTCGGAGCAGGGCTGTGATAGGAGCCTGGCAGGGACACCACCATTCCCAGCATGCGTTTGAAGTTTCAAGTGGCAAGATAAGCAAGCAGCCCCATTCTCTGTGCCTCTATGCGAACAGTGCCATGGGCAGATGAGGCTGAGCAACAGCTTTCCAGGCTAGCCCCTTCTGGCTGCCAGCTATCTGCAGACGTTCGCATTTCAAGAGCAGGGCTGCGAAAGGAGCCTAGCAGGTACAACATCTTTCCCAGGCTACGTTTGAAGTTTGAGGTGGCAAGAGAAGCAAGGAGCCCCATTCTCTGTGCCTCTGTGCGAGCAGTGCCATAAGCAGATGAGGCTGAGCAACAGCTTTCCAGGCTAGCCCCTTCTGGCTGCCAGCTATCTGCAGACGTTCGCATTTCAAGAGCAGGGCTGCGAAAGGAGCCTAGCAGGTACACCATCTTTCCCAGGCTACGTTTGAAGTTTGAGGTGGCAAGACAAGCAAGCAGCCCCATTCTCTGTGCCTCTGTGCGAGCACTGCCATGGGCAGATGAGGCTGAGCAACAGCTTTCCAGGCTAGCCCCTTCTGGCTGCCAGCTATCTGCAGACGTTCGCACTTTCGGAGCAGGGCTGCGAAAGGAGCCTGGCAGGGACACCACCATTCCCAGCATGCGTTTGAAGTTTGAGGTGGCAAGACAAGCAAGCAGCCCCATTCTCTGTGCCTCTATGCGAACAGTGCCATGGGCAGATGAGGCTGAGCAACAGCTTTCCAGGCTAGCCCCTTCTGGCTGCCAGCTGTCTGCAGACGTTCGCATTTTAAGAGCAGGGCTGCGAAAGGAGCCTGGCTGGGACACCATCTTTCCCAGGCTACGTTTGAAGTTTTAGTTGGCAAGACAAGCAAGGAGCCCCATTCTCTGTGCCTCTGTGCGAGCACTGCCATGGGCAGATGAGGCTGAGCAACAGCTTTCCAGGATAGCCCCTTCTGGCTGCCAGCTATCTGCAGACGTTCGCATTTCAAGAGCAGGGCTGCGAAAGGAGCCTAGCAGGAACACCAAGTTTCCCAGGTTACGTTTGAAGTTTGAGATGGCAAGACAAGCAAGCAGCCCCATTCTCTTTGCCTCTGTGCGAGCACTGCCATGGGCAGATGAGGCTGAGCATCAGCTTTCCAGGATAGCCCCTTCTGCCTGCCAGCTATCTGCAGACGTTCGAACTTTCGGAGCAGGGCTGTGATAGGAGCCTGGCAGGGACACCACCATTCGTAGCATGCGTTTGAAGTTTCAAGTGGCAAGACAGGAAAGCAGCCCCATTCTCTGTGCCTCTGTGCGAGCACTGCCATGGGCAGATGAGGCTGAGCAATAGCTTTCCAGGATAGTAACTTCTGGCTGCCAGCTATCTGCAGACGTTCGCATTTCAAGAGCAGGGCTGCGAAAGGAGCCTGGCTGGGACACCAACTTTCCCAGGCTACTTTTGAAGTTTGAGGTGGCAAGACAAGCAAGCAGCCCCATTCTCTGTGCCTCTATGCGAACAGTGCCATGGGCAGATGAGGCTGAGCAACAGCTTTCCAGGCTAGCCCCTTCTGGCTGCCAGCTATCTGCAGACGTTCGCATTTCAAGAGCAGGGCTGCGAAAGGAGCCTAGCAGGTACACCAACTTTCCCAGGCTACGTTTGAAGTTTGAGGTGGCAAGACAAGCAAGCAGCCCCATTCTCTGTGCCTCTGTGCGAGCAGTGCCATGGGCAGATGAGGCTGAGCAACAGCTTTCCAGGGTAGCCTCTTCTGGCTGCCAGCTATCTGCAGACGTTCGCACTTTCGGAGCAGGGCTGTGATAGGAGCCTGGCAGGGACACCACCATTCCCAGCATGCGTTTGAAGTTTGAGGTGGCAAGATAAGCAAGCAGCCCCATTCTCTGTGCCTCTATGCGAACAGTGCCATGGGCAGATGAGGCTGAGCAACAGCTTTCCAGGATAGCCCCTTCTGGCTGCCAGCTATCTGCAGACGTTCGCACTTTCGGAGCATGGCTGCGAAAGGAGCCTGGCTGGGACACCAACTTTCCCAGGCTACGTTTGAAGTTTGAGGTGGCAAGACAAGCAAGCAGCCCCATTCTCTGTGCCTCTGTGCGAGCACTGCCATGGGCAGATGAGGCTGAGCAACAGCTTTCCAGGCTAGCCCCTTCTGGCTGCCAGATATCTGCAGACGTTCGCACTTTCGGAGCAGGGCTGCGAAAGGAGCCTGGCTTGGACACCAACTTTCCCAGGCTACGTTTGAAGTTTGAGGTGGCAAGAGAAGCAAGCAGCCCCATTCTCTGTGCCTCTGTGCGAGCACTGCCATGGGCAGATGAGGCTGAGCATCAGCTTTCCAGGATAGCCCCTTCTGGCTGCCAGATATCAGCACACGTTCGCACTTTCGGAGCAGGGCTGTGATAGGAGCCTGGCAGGGACACCACCATTCCCAGCATGCGTTTGAAGTTTCAAGTGGCAAGATAAGCAAGCAGCCCCATTCTCTGTGCCTCTATGCGAACAGTGCCATGGGCAGATGAGGCTGAGCAACAGCTTTCCAGGCTAGCCCCTTCTGGCTGCCAGCTATCTGCAGACGTTCGCATTTCAAGAGCAGGGCTGCGAAAGGAGCCTAGCAGGTACAACATCTTTCCCAGGCTACGTTTGAAGTTTGAGGTGGCAAGAGAAGCAAGGAGCCCCATTCTCTGTGCCTCTGTGCGAGCAGTGCCATAAGCAGATGAGGCTGAGCAACAGCTTTCCAGGCTAGCCCCTTCTGGCTGCCAGCTATCTGCAGACGTTCGCATTTCAAGAGCAGGGCTGCGAAAGGAGCCTAGCAGGTACACCATCTTTCCCAGGCTACGTTTGAAGTTTGAGGTGGCAAGACAAGCAAGCAGCCCCATTCTCTGTGCCTCTGTGCGAGCACTGCCATGGGCAGATGAGGCTGAGCAACAGCTTTCCAGGCTAGCCCCTTCTGGCTGCCAGCTATCTGCAGACGTTCGCACTTTTGGAGCAGGGCTGCGAAAGGAACCTGGCTGGGACACCATCTTTCCCTGGCTACGTTTGAAGTTTGAGGTGGCAAGACAAGCAAGCAGCCCCATTCTCTGTGCCTCTGTGCGAGCACTGCCATGGGCAGATGAGGCTGAGCAACAGCTTTCCAGGCTAGCCCCTTCTGGCTGCCAGATATCTGCAGACGTTCGCATTTCAAGAGCAGGGCTGCGAAAGGAGCCTGGCTGGGACACCATCTTTCCCAGGCTACGTTTGAAGTTTGAGGTGGCAAGACAAGCGAGGAGCCCCATTCTCTGTGCGAGCAATGCCATGGGCAGATGAGGCTGAGCAACAGCTTTCCAGGCTAGCCCCTTCTGGCTGCCAGATATCTGCAGACGTTCGCACTTTCGGAGCAGGGCTGCGAAAGGAGCCTGGCTTGGACACCAACTTTCCCAGGCTACGTTTGAAGTTTGAGGTGGCAAGAGAAGCAAGCAGCCTCATTCTCTGTGCCTCTGTGGGAGCACTGCCATGGGCAGATGAGGCTGAGCATCAGCTTTCCAGGATAGCCCCTTCTGGCTGCCAGCTATCTGCAGACGTTCGCACTTTCGGAGCAGGGCTGTGATAGGAGCCTGGCAGGGACACCACCATTCCCAGCATGTGTTTGAAGTTTCAAGTGGCAAGATAAGCAAGCAGCCCCGTTCTCTGTGCCTCTATGCGAACAGTGCCATGGGCAGATGAGGCTGAGCAACAGCTTTCCAGGCTAGCCCCTTCTGGCTGCCAGCTATCTGCAGACGTTGACATTTCAAGAGCAGGGCTGCGAAAGGATCCTAGCAGGTACACCATATTTCCCAGGCTACGTTTGAAGTTTGAGGTGGCAAGACAAGCAAGCAGCCCCATTCTCTGTGCCTCTGTGCGAGCACTGCCATGGGCAGATGAGGCTGAGCAACAGCTTTCCAGGATAGCCCCTTCTGGCTGCCAGCTATCTGCAGACGTTCGCACTTTCGGAGCAGGGCTGTGATAGGAGCCTGGCAGGGACACCACCATTCCCAGCATGCGTTTGAAGTTTCAAGTGGCAAGATAAGCAAGCAGCCCCATTCTCTGTGCCTCTATGCGAACAGTGCCATGGGCAGATGAGGCTGAGCAACAGCTTTCCAGGCTAGCCCCTTCTGGCTGCCAGCTATCTGCAGACGTTCGCATTTCAAGAGCAGGGCTGCGAAAGGAGCCTAGCAGGTACAACATCTTTCCCAGGCTACGTTTGAAGTTTGAGGTGGCAAGACAAGCAAGCAGCCCCATTCTCTGTGCCTCTGTGCGAGCACTGCCATGGGCAGATGAGGCTGAGCAACAGCTTTCCAGGCTAGCCCCTTCTGGCTGCCAGCTATCTGCAGACGTTCGCACTTTCGGAGCAGGGCTGCGAAAGGAGCCTGGCTGGGACACCAACTTTCCCAGGCTACGTTTGAAGTTTGAGGTAGCAAGACAAGCAAGCAGCCCCATTCTCTTTGCCTCTGTGCGAGCACTGCCATGGGCAGATGAGGCTGAGCAACAGCTTTCCAGGCTAGACCCTTCTGGCTGCCAGCTATCTGCAGACATTCGCACTTTCGGAGCAGGGCTGTGATAGGAGCCTGGCAGGGACACCACCATTCCCAGCATGCGTTTGAAGTTTCAAGTGGCAAGATAAGCAAGCAGCCCCATTCTCTGTGCCTCTATGCGAACAGTGCCATGGGCAGATGAGGCTGAGCAACAGCTTTCCAGGCTAGCCCCTTCTGGCTGCCAGCTGTCTGCAGACGTTCGCATTTTAAGAGCAGGGCTGCGAAAGGAGCCTGGCTGGGACACCATCTTTCCCAGGCTACGTTTGAAGTTTTAGTTGGCAAGACAAGCAAGGAGCCCCATTCTCTGTGCCTCTGTGCGAGCACTGCCATGGGCAGATGAGGCTGAGCAACAGCTTTCCAGGCTAGCCCCTTCTGGCTGCCAGCTATCTGCAGACGTTCGCATTTCAAGAGCAGGGCTGCGAAAGGAGCCTAGCAGGTACACCATCTTTCCCAGGCTACGTTTGAAGTTTGAGGTGGCAAGACAAGCAAGCAGCCCCATTCTCTGTGCCTCTATGCGAACAGTGCCATGGGCAGATGAGGCTGAGCAACAGCTTTCCAGAATAGCCCCTTCTGGCTGCCAGCTATCTGCAGACGTTCGCACTTTCGGAGCAGGGCTGCGAAAGGAGCCTGGCTGGGACACCAACTTTCCCAGGCTACTTTTGAAGTTTTAGTTGGCAAGACAAGGAAGGAGCCCCATTCTCTGTGCCTCTGTGGGAGCACTGCCATGGGCAGATGAGGCTGAGCAACAGCTTTCCAGGCTAGCCCCTTCTGGCTGCCAGCTATCTGCAGACGTTCGCACTTTCGGAGCAGGGCTGTGATAGGAGCCTGGCAGGGACACCACCATTCCCAGCATGCGTTTGAAGTTTCAAGTGGCAAGATAAGCAAGCAGCCCCATTCTCTGTGCCTCTATGCGAACAGTGCCATGGGCAGATGAGGCTGAGCAACAGCTTTCCAGGCTAGCCTCTTCTGGCTGCCAGCTATCTGCAGACATTCGCATTTTAAGAGCAGGGCTGCGAAAGGAGCCTGGCTGGGACACCATCTTTCCCAGGCTACGTTTGAAGTTTGAGGTGGCAAGACAAGCAAGGAGCCCCATTCTCTGTGCCTCTGTGCGAGCACTGCCATGGGCAGATGAGGCTGAGCAACAGCTTTCCAGGATAGCCCCTTCTGGCTGCCAGCTATCTGCAGACGTTCGCATTTCAAGAGCAGGGCTGCGAAAGGAGCCTAGCAGGAACACCAAGTTTCCCAGGCTACGTTTGAAGTTTGAGGTGGCAAGACAAGCAAGCAGCCCCATTCTCTTTGCCTCTGTGCGAGCACTGCCATGGGCAGATGAGGCTGAGCATCAGCTTTCCAGG
The DNA here is from genome assembly GCF_030867145.1 of Opisthocomus hoazin. Taxonomy (NCBI): domain Eukaryota; kingdom Metazoa; phylum Chordata; class Aves; order Opisthocomiformes; family Opisthocomidae; genus Opisthocomus; species Opisthocomus hoazin. The sequence goes on along the minus strand of NC_134430.1, from coordinate 16,631,272 downwards.
ATAGCCCCTTCTGCCTGCCAGCTATCTGCAGACGTTCGAACTTTCGGAGCAGGGCTGTGATAGGAGCCTGGCAGGGACACCACCATTCGTAGCATGCGTTTGAAGTTTCAAGTGGCAAAACAAGAAAGCAGCCCCATTCTCTGTGCCTCTGTGCGAGCACTGCCATGGGCAGATGAGGCTGAGCAATAGCTTTCCAGGATAGTAACTTCTGGCTGCCAGCTATCTGCAGACGTTCGCATTTCAAGAGCAGGGCTGCGAAAGGAGCCTGGCTGGGACACCAACTTTCCCAGGCTACTTTTGAAGTTTGAGGTGGCAAGACAAGCAAGCAGCCCCATTCTCTGTGCCTCTATGCGAACAGTGCCATGGGCAGATGAGGCTGAGCAACAGCTTTCCAGGCTAGCCCCTTCTGGCTGCCAGCTATCTGCAGACGTTCGCATTTCAAGAGCAGGGCTGCGAAAGGAGCCTAGCAGGTACACCAACTTTCCCAGGCTACGTTTGAAGTTTGAGGTGGCAAGACAAGCAAGCAGCCCCATTCTCTGTGCCTCTGTGCGAGCAGTGCCATGGGCAGATGAGGCTGAGCAACAGCTTTCCAGGGTAGCCTCTTCTGGCTGCCAGCTATCTGCAGACGTTCGCACTTTTGGAGCAGGGCTGCGAAAGGAACCTGGCTGGGACACCATCTTTCCCTGGCTACGTTTGAAGTTTGAGGTGGCAAGACAAGCAAGCAGCCCCATTCTCTGTGCCTCTGTGCGAGCACTGCCATGGGCAGATGAGGCTGAGCAACAGCTTTCCAGGCTAGCCCCTTCTGCCTGCCAGCTATCTGCAGACGTTCGCATTTCAAGAGCAGGGCTGCGAAAGGAGCCTGGCTGGGACACCATCTTTCCCAGGCTACGTTTGAAGTTTGAGGTGGCAAGACAAGCGAGGAGCCCCATTCTCTGTGCGAGCAATGCCATGGGCAGATGAGGCTGAGCAACAGCTTTCCAGGCTAGCCCCTTCTGGCTGCCAGATATCTGCAGACATTCGCACTTTCGGAGCAGGGCTGCGAAAGGAGCCTGGCTTGGACACCAACTTTCCCAGGCTACGTTTGAAGTTTGAGGTGGCAAGAGAAGCAAGCAGCCCCATTCTCTGTGCCTCTGTGCGAGCACTGCCATGGGCAGATGAGGCTGAGCATCAGCTTTCCAGGATAGCCCCTTCTGGCTGCCAGCTATCAGCAGACGTTCGCACTTTCGGAGCAGGGCTGTGATAGGAGCCTGGCAGGGACACCACCATTCCCAGCATGCGTTTGAAGTTTCAAGTGGCAAGATAAGCAAGCAGCCCCGTTCTCTGTGCCTCTATGCGAACAGTGCCATGGGCAGATGAGGCTGAGCAACAGCTTTCCAGGCTAGCCCCTTCTGGCTGCCAGCTATCTGCAGACGTTGACATTTCAAGAGCAGGTCTGCGAAAGGATCCTAGCAGGTACACCATCTTTCCCAGGCTACGTTTGAAGTTTGAGGTGGCAAGACAAGCAAGCAGCCCCATTCTCTGTGCCTCTGTGCGAGCACTGCCATGGGCAGATGAGGCTGAGCAACAGCTTTCCAGGCTAGCACCTTCTGGCTGCCAGCTATCTGCAGACGTTCGCACTTTCGGAGCAGGGCTGCGAAAGGAGCCTGGCTGGGACACCAACTTTCCTAGGCTACGTTTGAAGTTTGAGATGGCAAGACAAGCAAGCAGCCCCATTCTCTGTGCCTCTGTGCGAGCACTGCCATGGGCAGAAGAGGCTGAGCAACAGCTTTCCAGGCTAGCCCCTTCTGGCTGCCAGCTGTCTGCAGACGTTCACATTTCAAGAGCAGGGCTGCGAAAGGATCCTAGCAGGTACACCATCTTTCCCAGGCTACGTTTGAAGTTTGAGGTGGCAAGACAAGCAAGCAGCCCCATTCTCTGTGCCTCTATGCGAACAGTGCCATGGGCAGATGAGGCTGAACAACAGCTTTCCAGGCTAGCCCCTTCTGGCTGCCAGCTATCTGCAGACGTTCGCATTTCAAGAGCAGGGCTGCGAAAGGAGCCTGGCTGGGACACCAACTTTCCCAGGCTACTTTTGAAGTTTTAGTTGGCAAGACAAGCAAGGAGCCCCATTCTCTGTGCCTCTGTGCGAGCACTGCCATGGGCAGATGAGGCTGAGCAACAACTTTCCAGGCTAGCCCCTTCTGGCTGCCAGCTATCTGCAGACGTTCGCACTTTCGGAGCAGGGCTGCGAAAGGAGCCTGGCTGGGACACCAACTTTCCCAGGCTACGTTTGAAGTTTGAGGTGGCAAGAGAAGCAAGCAGCCCCATTCTCTGTGCCTCTGTGCGAGCAGTGCCATGGGCAGATGAGGCTGAGCAACAGCTTTCCAGGATAGCCCCTTCTGGCTGCCAGCTATCTGCAGACGTTCGCACTTTCGGAGCAGGGCTGTGATAGGAGCCTGGCAGGGACACCACCATTCCCAGCATGCGTTTGAAGTTTTAGTTGGCAAGATAAGCAAGCAGCCCCATTCTCTGTGCCTCTATGCGAACAGTGCCATGGGCAGATGAGGCTGAGCAACAGCTTTCCAGGATAGCCCCTTCTGGCTGCCAGCTATCTGCAGACGTTCGCACTTTTGGAGCAGGGCTGCGAAAGGAACCTGGCTGGGACACCATCTTTCCCTGGCTACGTTTGAAGTTTGAGGTGGCAAGACAAGCAAGCAGCCCCATTCTCTGTGCCTCTGTGCGAGCACTGCCATGGGCAGATGAGGCTGAGCAACAGCTTTCCAGGCTAGCCCCTTCTGCCTGCCAGCTATCTGCAGACGTTCGCATTTCAAGAGCAGGGCTGCGAAAGGAGCCTGGCTGGGACACCATCTTTCCCAGGCTACGTTTGAAGTTTGAGGTGGCAAGACAAGCGAGGAGCCCCATTCTCTGTGCGAGCAATGCCATGGGCAGATGAGGCTGAGCAACAGCTTTCCAGGCTAGCCCCTTCTGGCTGCCAGATATCTGCAGACATTCGCACTTTCGGAGCAGGGCTGCGAAAGGAGCCTGGCTTGGACACCAACTTTCCCAGGCTACGTTTGAAGTTTGAGGTGGCAAGAGAAGCAAGCAGCCCCATTCTCTGTGCCTCTGTGCGAGCACTGCCATGGGCAGATGAGGCTGAGCATCAGCTTTCCAGGATAGCCCCTTCTGGCTGCCAGCTATCAGCAGACGTTCGCACTTTCGGAGCAGGGCTGTGATAGGAGCCTGGCAGGGACACCACCATTCCCAGCATGCGTTTGAAGTTTCAAGTGGCAAGATAAGCAAGCAGCCCCGTTCTCTGTGCCTCTATGCGAACAGTGCCATGGGCAGATGAGGCTGAGCAACAGCTTTCCAGGCTAGCCCCTTCTGGCTGCCAGCTATCTGCAGACGTTGACATTTCAAGAGCAGGTCTGCGAAAGGATCCTAGCAGGTACACCATCTTTCCCAGGCTACGTTTGAAGTTTGAGGTGGCAAGACAAGCAAGCAGCCCCATTCTCTGTGCCTCTGTGCGAGCACTGCCATGGGCAGATGAGGCTGAGCAACAGCTTTCCAGGCTAGCACCTTCTGGCTGCCAGCTATCTGCAGACGTTCGCACTTTCGGAGCAGGGCTGCGAAAGGAGCCTGGCTGGGACACCAACTTTCCTAGGCTACGTTTGAAGTTTGAGATGGCAAGACAAGCAAGCAGCCCCATTCTCTGTGCCTCTGTGCGAGCACTGCCATGGGCAGAAGAGGCTGAGCAACAGCTTTCCAGGCTAGCCCCTTCTGGCTGCCAGCTGTCTGCAGACGTTCACATTTCAAGAGCAGGGCTGCGAAAGGATCCTAGCAGGTACACCATCTTTCCCAGGCTACGTTTGAAGTTTGAGGTGGCAAGACAAGCAAGCAGCCCCATTCTCTGTGCCTCTATGCGAACAGTGCCATGGGCAGATGAGGCTGAACAACAGCTTTCCAGGCTAGCCCCTTCTGGCTGCCAGCTATCTGCAGACGTTCGCACTTTCGGAGCAGGGCTGCGAAAGGAGCCTGGCAGGGACACCAACTTTCCCAGGCTACGTTTGAAGTTTGAGGTGGCAAGAGAAGCAAGCAGCCCCATTCTCTGTGCCTCTGTGCGAGCAGTGCCATGGGCAGATGAGGCTGAGCAACAGCTTTCCAGGATAGCCCCTTCTGGCTGCCAGCTATCTGCAGACGTTCGCACTTTCGGAGCAGGGCTGTGATAGGAGCCTGGCAGGGACACCACCATTCCCAGCATGCGTTTGAAGTTTTAGTTGGCAAGATAAGCAAGCAGCCCCATTCTCTGTGCCTCTATGCGAACAGTGCCATGGGCAGATGAGGCTGAGCAACAGCTTTCCAGGATAGCCCCTTCTGGCTGCCAGCTATCTGCAGACGTTCGCACTTTCGGAGCAGGGCTGTGATAGGAGCCTGGCAGGGACACCACCATTCCCAGGATGCCTTTGAAGTTTCAAGTGGCAAGATAAGCAAGCAGCCCCATTCTCTGTGCCTCTATGCGAACAGTGCCATGGGCAGATGAGGCTGAGCAACAGCTTTCCAGGCTAGCCCCTTCTGGCTGCCAGCTATCTGCAGACGTTCGCATTTCAAGAGCAGGGCTGCGAAAGGAGCCTAGCAGGTACAACATCTTTCCCAGGCTACGTTTGAAGTTTGAGGTGGCAAGACAAGCAAGGAGCCCCATTCTCTGTGCCTCTGTGCGAGCAGTGCCATAGGCAGATGAGGCTGAGCAACAGCTTTCCAGGCTAGCCCCTTCTGGCTGCCAGCTATCTGCAGACGTTCGCATTTCAAGAGCAGGGCTGCGAAAGGAGCCTAGCAGGTACACCATCTTTCCCAGGCTACGTTTGAAGTTTGAGGTGGCAAGACAAGCAAGCAGCCCCATTCTCTGTGCCTCTGTGCGAGCACTGCCATGGGCAGATGAGGCTGAGCAACAGCTTTCCAGGATAGCCCCTTCTGGCTGCCAGCTATCTGCAGACGTTCGCACTTTCGGAGCAGGGCTGCGAAAGGAGCCTGGCTGGGTCACCAACTTTCCCAGGTTACGTTTGAAGTTTGAGGTGGCAAGACAAGCAAGCAGCCCCATTCTCTGTGCCTCTGTGCGAGCACTGCCATGGGCAGATGAGGCTGAGCAACAGCTTTCCAGGCTAGCCCCTTCTGCCTGCCAGCTATCTGCAGACGTTCGCACTTTCGGAGCAGGGCTGTGATAGGAGCCTGGCAGGGACACCACCATTCCCAGCATGCGTTTGAAGTTTCAAGTGGCAAGATAAGCAAGCAGCCCCATTCTCTGTGCCTCTATGCGAACAGTGCCATGGGCAGATGAGGCTGAGCAACAGCTTTCCAGGCTAGCACCTTCTGGGTGCCAGCTATCTGCAGACGTTCGCATTTCAAGAGCAGGGCTGCGAAAGGAGCCTAGCAGGTACAACATCTTTCCCAGGCTACGTTTGAAGTTTGAGGTGGCAAGAGAAGCAAGGAGCCTCATTCTCTGTGCCTCTGTGCGAGCAGTGCCATAGGCAGATGAGGCTGAGCAACAGCTTTCCAGGCTAGCCCCTTCTGGCTGCCAGCTATCTGCAGACGTTCGCATTTCAAGAGCAGGGCTGCGAAAGGAGCCTAGCAGGTACACCATCTTTCCCAGGCTACGTTTGAAGTTTGAGGTGGCAAGACAAGCAAGCAGCCCCATTCTCTGTGCCTCTGTGCGAGCACTGCCATGGGCAGATGAGGCTGAGCAACAGCTTTCCAGGCTAGCCCCTTCTGCCTGCCAGCTATCTGCAGACGTTCGCACTTTCGGAGCAGGGCTGCGAAAGGAGCCTGGCTGGGACACCAACTTTCCCAGGCTACGTTTGAAGTTTGAGGTGGCAAGACAAGCAAGCAGCCCCATTCTCTTTGCCTCTGTGCGAGCACTGCCATGGGCAGATGAGGCTGAGCAACAGCTTTCCAGGCTAGCCCCTTCTGGCTGCCAGCTGTCTGCAGACGTTCGCATTTTAAGAGCAGGGCTGCGAAAGGAGCCTGGCTGGGACACCATCTTTCCCAGGCTACGTTTGAAGTTTTAGTTGGCAAGACAAGCAAGGAGCCCCATTCTCTGTGCCTCTGTGCGAGCACTGCCATGGGCAGATGAGGCTGAGCAACAGCTTTCCAGGCTAGCCCCTTCTGGCTGCCAGCTATCTGCAGACGTTGACATTTCAAGAGCAGGGCTGCGAAAGGAGCCTGGCTGGGACACCAACTTTCCCAGGCTACTTTTGAAGTTTGAGGTGGCAAGACAAGCAAGCAGCCCCATTCTCTGTGCCTCTATGCGAACAGTGCCATGGGCAGATGAGGCTGAGCAACAGCTTTCCAGGCTAGCCCCTTCTGGCTGCCAGCTGTCTGCAGACGTTCGCATTTCAAGAGCAGGGCTGCGAAAGGAGCCTAGCAGGTACACCAACTTTCCCAGGCTACGTTTGAAGTTTGAGGTGGCAAGAGAAGCAAGGAGCCCCATTCTCTGTGCCTCTGTGCGAGCAGTGCCATGGGCAGATGAGGCTGAGCAACAGCTTTGCAGGGTAGCCTCTTCTGGCTGCCAGCTATCTGCAGACGTTCGCACTTTTGGAGCAGGGCTGCGAAAGGAACCTGGCTGGGACACCATCTTTCCCTGGCTACGTTTGAAGTTTGAGGTGGCAAGACAAGCAAGCAGCCCCATTCTCTGTGCCTCTGTGCGAGCACTGCCATGGGCAGATGAGGCTGAGCAACAGCTTTCCAGGCTAGCCCCTTCTGCCTGCCAGCTATCTGCAGACGTTCGCATTTCAAGAGCAGGGCTGCGAAAGGAGCCTGGCTGGGACACCATCTTTCCCAGGCTACGTTTGAAGTTTGAGGTGGCAAGACAAGCGAGGAGCCCCATTCTCTGTGCGAGCAATGCCATGGGCAGATGAGGCTGAGCAACAGCTTTCCAGGCTAGCCCCTTCTGGCTGCCAGCTATCTGCAGACGTTCGCACTTTCGGAGCAGGGCTGCGAAAGGAGCCTGGCTTGGACACCAACTTTCCCAGGCTACGTTTGAAGTTTGAGGTGGCAAGATAAGCAAGCAGCCCCATTCTCTGTGCCTCTGTGGGAGCACTGCCATGGGCAGATGAGGCTGAGCATCAGCTTTCCAGGATAGCCCCTTCTGGCTGCCAGCTATCTGCAGACGTTCGCACTTTCGGAGCAGGGCTGTGATAGGAGCCTGGCAGGGACACCACCATTCCCAGCATGCGTTTGAAGTTTCAAGTGGCAAGATAAGCAAGCAGCCCCGTTCTCTGTGCCTCTATGCGAACAGTGCCATGGGCAGATGAGGCTGAGCAACAGCTTTCCAGGCTAGCCCCTTCTGGCTGCCAGCTATCTGCAGACGTTGACATTTCAAGAGCAGGGCTGCGAAAGGATCCTAGCAGGTACACCATCTTTCCCAGGCTACGTTTGAAGTTTGAGGTGGCAAGACAAGCAAGCAGCCCCATTCTCTGTGCCTCTATGCGAACAGTGCCATGGGCAGATGAGGCTGAGCAACAGCTTTCCAGGCTAGCCCCTTCTGGCTGCCAGCTATCTGCAGACGTTCGCATTTCAAGAGCAGGGCTGCGAAAGGAGCCTGGCTGGGACACCAACTTTCCCAGGCTACGTTTGAAGTTTTAGTTGGCAAGACAAGCAAGGAGCCCCATTCTCTGTGCCTCTGTGCGAGCACTGCCATGGGCAGATGAGGCTGAGCAACAGGTTTCCAGGCTAGCCCCTTCTGGCTGCAAGCTATCTGCAGACTTTCTCACTTTCGGAGCAGGGCTGCGAAAGGAGCCTGGCTGGGACACCAACTTTCCCAGGCTACGTTTGAAATTTGAGGTGGCAAGACAAGCAAGCAGCCCCATTCTCTGTGCCTCTGTGCGAGCACTGCCATGGGCAGATGAGGCTGAGCAACAGCTTTCCAGGATAGCCCCTTCTGCCTGCCAGCTATCTGCAGACGTTCGCACTTTCGGAGCAGGGCTGCGAAAGGAGCCTAGCTGGGACACCAACTTTCCCAGGCTACGTTTGAAGTTTGAGGTGGCAAGACAAGCAAGCAGCCCCATTCTCTGTGCCTCTGTGCGAGCACTGCCATGGGCAGATGAGGCTGAGCAACAGCTTTCCAGGATAGCCCCTTCTGCCTGCCAGCTATCTGCAGACGTTCGCACTTTCGGAGCAGGGCTGTGATAGGAGCCTGGCAGGGACACCACCATTCCCAGCATGCGTTTGAAGTTTCAAGTGGCAAGATAAGCAAGCAGCCCCATTCTCTGTGCCTCTATGCGAACAGTGCCATGGGCAGATGAGGCTGAGCAACAGCTTTCCAGGCTAGCCCCTTCTGGCTGCCAGCTATCTGCAGACGTTCGCATTTCAAGAGCAGGGCTGCGAAAGGAGCCTAGCAGGTACACCATCTTTCCCGGGCTACGTTTGAAGTTTCAGGTGGCAAGACAAGCAAGCAGCCCCATTCTCTGTGCCTCTATGCGAGCAGTGCCATGGGCAGATGAGGCTGAGCAACAGCTTTCCAGGCTAGCCCCTTTTGACTGCCAGCTATCTGCAGACGTTCGCATTTCAAGAGCAGGGCTGTGAAAGGAGCCTGGCTGGGACACCAACTTTCCCAGGCTATGTTTGAAATTTGAGGTGGCAAGACAAGCAAGCAGCCCCATTCTCTGTGCCTCTGTGCGAGCACTGCCATGGGCAGATGAGGCTGAGCAACAGGTTTCCAGGCTAGCCCCTTCTGGCTGCCAGCTATCTGCAGACGTTCGCACTTTCGGAGCAGGGCTGTGATAGGAGCCTGGCAGGGACACCACCATTCCCAGCATGCGTTTGAAGTTTCAAGTGGCAAGATAAGCAAGCAGCCCCATTCTCTGTGCCTCTATGCGAACAGTGCCATGGGCAGATGAGGCTGAGCAACAGCTTTCCAGGCTAGCCCCTTCTGGCTGCCAGCTATCTGCAGACGTTCGCATTTCAAGAGCAGGGATGCGAAAGGAGCCTAGCAGGTACACCATCTTTCCCAGGCTACGTTTGAAGTTTGAGGTGGCAAGACAAGCAAGCAGCCCCATTCTCTGTGCCTCTGTGCGAGCACTGCCATGGGCAGATGAGGCTGAGCAACAGCTTTCCAGGATAGCCCCTTCTGCCTGCCAGCTATCTGCAGACGTTCGCACTTTCGGAGCAGGGCTGTGATAGGAGCCTGGCAGGTACACCATCTTTCCCAGCATGCGTTTGAAGATTCAAGTGGCAAGATAAGCAAGCAGCCCCATTCTCTGTGCCTCTATGCGAACAGTGCCATGGGCAGATGAGGCTGAGCAACAGCTTTCCAGGATAGCCCCTTCTGGCTGCCAGCTATCTGCAGACATTCGCACTTTCGGAGCAGGGCTGCGAAAGGAGCCTGGCTGGGACACCAACTTTCCCAGGCTACGTTTGAAGTTTGAGGTGGCAAGACAAGCAAGCAGCCCCATTCTCTGTGCCTCTGTGCGAGCACTGCCATGGGCAGATGAGGCTGAGCAACAGCTTTCCAGGATAGCCCCTTCTGCCTGCCAGCTATCTGCAGACGTTAGCACTTTCGGAGCAGGGCTTTGATAGGAGCCTGGCAGGGACACCACCATTCCCAGCATGCGTTTGAAGTTTCAAGGGGCAAGATAAGCAAGCAGCCCCATTCTCTGTGCCTCTATGCGAACAGTGCCATGGGCAGATGAGGCTGAGCAACAGCTTTCCAGGCTAGCCCCTTCTGGCTGCCAGCTATCTGCAGACGTTCGCATTTCAAGAGCAGGGCTGCGAAAGGAGCCTAGCAGGTACACCATCTTTCCCAGGCTACGTTTGAAGTTTGAGGTGGCAAGACAAGCAAGCAGCCCCATTCTCTGTGCCTCTGTGCGAGCACTGCCATGGGCAGATGAGGCTGAGCAACAGCTTTCCAGGCTAGCACCTTCTGGCTGCCAGCTATCTGCAGACGTTCGCACTTTCGGAGCAGGGCTGCGAAAGGAGCCTGGCTGGGACACCAACTTTCCCAGGTTACGTTTGAAGTTTGAGGTGGCAAGACAAGCAAGCAGCCCCATTCTCTGTGCCTCTGTGCGAGCACTGCCATGGGCAGATGAGGCTGAGCAACAGCTTTCCAGGCTAGCCCCTTCTGCCTGCCAGCTGTCTGCAGACGTTCACATTTCAAGAGCAGGGCTGCGAAAGGATCCTAGCAGGTACACCATCTTTCCCAGGCTACGTTTGAAGTTTGAGGTGGCAAGACAAGCAAGCAGCCCCATTCTCTGTGCCTCTATGCGAACAGTGCCATGGGCAGATGAGGCTGAGCAACAGCTTTCCAGGATAGCCCCTTTTGGATGCCAGCTATCTGCAGACGTTCACATTTCAAGAGCAGGGCTGCGAAAGGAGCCTAGCAGGTACACCATCTTTCCCTGGCTACGTTTGAAGTTTGAGGTGGCAAGACAAGCAATCAGCCCCATTCTCTGTGCCTCTATGCGAACAGTGCCATGTGCAGATGAGGCTGAGCAACAGCTTTCCAGGCTAGCCCCTTCTGCCTGCCAGCTATCTGCAGACGTTCGCACTTTCGGAGCAGGGCTGTGATAGGAGCCTGCAGGGACACCACCATTCCCAGCATGCGTTTGAAGTTTCAAGTGGCAAGATAAGCAAGCAGCCCCATTCTCTGTGCCTCTATGCGAACAGTGCCATGGGCAGATGAGGCTGAGCAACAGCTTTCCAGGCTAGCCCCTTCTGGCTGCCAGCTATCTGCAGACGTTCACATTTCAAGAGCAGGGCTGCGAAAGGAGCCTAGCAGGTACACCATATTTCCCTGGCTACGTTTGAAGTTTGAGGTGGCAAGACAAGCAATCAGCCCCATTCTCTGTGCCTCTATGCGAACAGTGCCATGGGCAGATGAGGCTGAGCAACAGCTTTCCAGGCTAGCCCCTTCTGCCTGCCAGCTATCTGCAGACGTTCGCATTTCAAGAGCAGGGCTGCGAAAGGAGCCTGGCTGGGACACCATCTTTCCCAGGATACGTTTGAAGTTTTAGTTGGCAAGACAAGCAAGGAGCCCCATTCTCTGTGCCTCTGTGCGAGCACTGCCATGGGCAGATGAGGCTGAGCATCAGCTTTCCAGGATAGCCCCTTCTGCCTGCCAGCTATCTGCAGACGTTCGCACTTTCGGAGCAGGGCTGTGATAGGAGACTGCAGGGACACCACCATTCCCAGCATGCGTTTGAAGTTTCAAGTGGCAAGATAAGCAAGCAGCCCCATTCTCTGTGCCTCTATGCGAACAGTGCCATGGGCAGATGAGGCTGAGCAACAGCTTTCCAGGCTAGCCCCTTCTGGCTGCCAGCTATCTGCAGACGTTCACATTTCAAGAGCAGGGCTGCGAAAGGAGCCTAGCAGGTACACCATATTTCCCTGGCTACGTTTGAAGTTTGAGGTGGCAAGACAAGCAATCAGCCCCATTCTCTGTGCCTCTATGCGAACAGTGCCATGGGCAGATGAGGCTGAGCAACAGCTTTCCAGGCTAGCCCCTTCTGCCTGCCAGCTATCTGCAGACGTTCGCATTTCAAGAGCAGGGCTGCGAAAGGAGCCTGGCTGGGACACCATCTTTCCCAGGATACGTTTGAAGTTTTAGTTGGCAAGACAAGCAAGGAGCCCCATTCTCTGTGCCTCTGAGCGAGCACTGCCATGGGCAGATGAGGCTGAGCAACAGCTTTCCAGGCTAGCCCCTTCTGGCTGCCAGCTATCTGCAGACGTTCGCATTTCAAGAGCAGGGCTGCGAAAGGAGCCTAGCAGGTACACCATCTTTCCCAGGCTACGTTTGAAGTTTGAGGTGGCAAGACAAGCAAGCAGCCCCATTCTCTGTGCCTCTGTGCGAGCACTGCCATGGGCAGATGAGGCTGAGCAACAGCTTTCCAGGCTAGCCCCTTCTGGCTGCCAGCTATCTGCAGACGTTCGCACTTTCGGATCAGGGCTGCGAAAGGAGCCTGGCTGGGACACCAACTTTCCCAGGCTACGTTTGAAGTTTGAGGTGGCAAGAGAAGCAAGCAGCCCCATTCTCTGTGCCTCTGTGCGAGCAGTGCCATGGGCAGATGAGGCTGAGCATCAGCTTTCCAGGATAGCCCCTTCTGGCTGCCAGCTATCTGCAGACGTTTGCACTTTCGGAGCAGGGCTGCGAAAGGAGCCTGGCTGGGACACCAACTTTCCCAGGCTACGTTTGAAGTTTTAGTTGACAAGACAAGCAAGGAGCCCCATTCTCTGTGCCTCTGTGCGAGCACTGCCATGGGCAGATGAGGCTGAGCAACAGCTTTCCAGGCTAGCACCTTCTGGCTGCCAGCTATCTGCAGACGTTCGCACTTTCGGAGCAGGGCTGCGAAAGGAGCCTGGCTGGGACACCAACTTTCCCAGGTTACGTTTGAAGTTTGAGGTGGCAAGACAAGCAAGCAGCCCCATTCTCTGTGCCTCTGTGCGAGCACTGCCATGGGCAGATGAGGCTGAGCAACAGCTTTCCAGGCTAGCCCCTTCTGGCTGCCAGCTGTCTGCAGACGTTCACATTTCAAGAGCAGGGCTGCGAAAGGATCCTAGCAGGTACACCATCTTTCCCAGGCTACGTTTGAAGTTTGAGGTGGCAAGACAAGCAAGCAGCCCCATTCTCTGTGCCTCTATGCGAACAGTGCCATGGGCAGATGAGGCTGAGCAACAGCTTTCCAGGATAGCCCCTTTTGGATGCCAGCTATCTGCAGACGTTCACATTTCAAGAGCAGGGCTGCGAAAGGAGCCTAGCAGGTACACCATCTTTCCCTGGCTACGTTTGAAGTTTGAGGTGGCAAGACAAGCAATCAGCCCCATTCTCTGTGCCTCTATGCGAACAGTGCCATGTGCAGATGAGGCTGAGCAACAGCTTTCCAGGCTAGCCCCTTCTGCCTGCCAGCTATCTGCAGACGTTCGCACTTTCGGAGCAGGGCTGTGATAGGAGCCTGCAGGGACACCACCATTCCCAGCATGCGTTTGAAGTTTCAAGTGGCAAGATAAGCAAGCAGCCCCATTCTCTGTGCCTCTATGCGAACAGTGCCATGGGCAGATGAGGCTGAGCAACAGCTTTCCAGGCTAGCCCCTTCTGGCTGCCAGCTATCTGCAGACGTTCACATTTCAAGAGCAGGGCTGCGAAAGGAGCCTAGCAGGTACACCATATTTCCCTGGCTACGTTTGAAGTTTGAGGTGGCAAGACAAGCAATCAGCCCCATTCTCTGTGCCTCTATGCGAACAGTGCCATGGGCAGATGAGGCTGAGCAACAGCTTTCCAGGCTAGCCCCTTCTGCCTGCCAGCTATCTGCAGACGTTCGCATTTCAAGAGCAGGGCTGCGAAAGGAGCCTGGCTGGGACACCATCTTTCCCAGGATACGTTTGAAGTTTTAGTTGGCAAGACAAGCAAGGAGCCCCATTCTCTGTGCCTCTGTGCGAGCACTGCCATGGGCAGATGAGGCTGAGCATCAGCTTTCCAGGATAGCCCCTTCTGCCTGCCAGCTATCTGCAGACGTTCGCACTTTCGGAGCAGGGCTGTGATAGGAGACTGCAGGGACACCACCATTCCCAGCATGCGTTTGAAGTTTCAAGTGGCAAGATAAGCAAGCAGCCCCATTCTCTGTGCCTCTATGCGAACAGTGCCATGGGCAGATGAGGCTGAGCAACAGCTTTCCAGGCTAGCCCCTTCTGGCTGCCAGCTATCTGCAGACGTTCACATTTCAAGAGCAGGGCTGCGAAAGGAGCCTAGCAGGTACACCATATTTCCCTGGCTACGTTTGAAGTTTGAGGTGGCAAGACAAGCAATCAGCCCCATTCTCTGTGCCTCTATGCGAACAGTGCCATGGGCAGATGAGGCTGAGCAACAGCTTTCCAGGCTAGCCCCTTCTGCCTGCCAGCTATCTGCAGACGTTCGCATTTCAAGAGCAGGGCTGCGAAAGGAGCCTGGCTGGGACACCATCTTTCCCAGGATACGTTTGAAGTTTTAGTTGGCAAGACAAGCAAGGAGCCCCATTCTCTGTGCCTCTGAGCGAGCACTGCCATGGGCAGATGAGGCTGAGCAACAGCTTTCCAGGCTAGCCCCTTCTGGCTGCCAGCTATCTGCAGACGTTCGCATTTCAAGAGCAGGGCTGCGAAAGGAGCCTAGCAGGTACACCATCTTTCCCAGGCTACGTTTGAAGTTTGAGGTGGCAAGACAAGCAAGCAGCCCCATTCTCTGTGCCTCTGTGCGAGCACTGCCATGGGCAGATGAGGCTGAGCAACAGCTTTCCAGGCTAGCCCCTTCTGGCTGCCAGCTATCTGCAGACGTTCGCACTTTCGGATCAGGGCTGCGAAAGGAGCCTGGCTGGGACACCAACTTTCCCAGGCTACGTTTGAAGTTTGAGGTGGCAAGAGAAGCAAGCAGCCCCATTCTCTGTGCCTCTGTGCGAGCAGTGCCATGGGCAGATGAGGCTGAGCATCAGCTTTCCAGGATAGCCCCTTCTGGCTGCCAGCTATCTGCAGACGTTTGCACTTTCGGAGCAGGGCTGCGAAAGGAGCCTGGCTGGGACACCAACTTTCCCAGGCTACGTTTGAAGTTTTAGTTGACAAGACAAGCAAGGAGCCCCATTCTCTGTGCCTCTGTGCGAGCACTGCCATGGGCAGATGAGGCTGAGCAACAGCTTTCCAGGCTAGCACCTTCTGGCTGCCAGCTATCTGCAGACGTTTGCACTTTCGGAGCAGGGCTGCGAAAGGAGCCTGGCTGGGACACCAACTTTCCCAGGCTACGTGTGAAGTTTGAGGTGGCAAGACAAGCAAGCAGCCCCATTCTCTGTGCCTCTGTGCGAGCACTGCCATGGGCAGATGAGGCTGAGCATCAGCTTTCCAGGATAGCCCCTTCTGCCTGCCAGCTATCTGCAGACGTTCGCACTTTCGGAGCAGGGCTGTGATAGGAGCCTGGCAGGGACACCACCATTCCCAGCATGCGTTTGAAGTTTCAAGTGGCAAGATAAGCAAGCAGCCCCATTCTCTGTGCCTCTATGCGAACAGTGCCATGGGCAGATGAGGCTGAGCAACAGCTTTCCAGGCTAGCCCCTTCTGGCTGCCAGCTATCTGCAGACGTTCACATTTCAAGAGCAGGGCTGCGAAAGGAGCCTAGCAGGTACACCATCTTTCCCTGGCTACGTTTGAAGTTTGAGGTGGCAAGACAAGCAATCAGCCCCATTCTCTGTGCCTCTATGCGAACAGTGCCATGGGCAGATGAGGCTGAGCAACAGCTTTCCAGGATAGCCCCTTCTGGCTGCCAGCTATCTGCAGACGTTCGCATTTCAAGAGCAGGGCTGCGAAAGGAGCCTAGCAGGTACACCATCTTTCCCAGGCTACGTTTGAAGTTTGAGGTGGCAAGACAAGCAAGGAGCCCCATTCTCTGTGCCTCTGTGCGAGCACTGCCATGGGCAGATGAGGCTGAGCAACAGCTTTCCAGGCTAGCACCTTCTGGCTGCCAGCTATCTGCAGACGTTCGCACTTTCGGAGCAGGGCTGCGAAAGGAGCCTGGCTGGGACACCAACATTCCCAGGCTACGTTTGAAGTTTGAGGTGGCAAGACAAGCAAGCAGCCCCATTCTCTGTGCCTCTGTGCGAGCACTGCCATGGGCAGATGAGGCTGAGCATCAGCTTTCCAGGATAGCCCCTTCTGCCTGCCAGCTATCTGCAGACGTTCGCACTTTCGGAGCAGGGCTGTGATAGGAGCCTGGCAGGGACACCACCATTCCCAGCATGCGTTTGAAGTTTCAAGTGGCAAGATAAGCAAGCAGCCCCATTCTCTGTGCCTCTATGCGAACAGTGCCATGGGCAGATGAGGCTGAGCAACAGCTTTCCAGGCTAGCCCCTTCTGGCTGCCAGCTATCTGCAGACGTTCACATTTCAAGAGCAGGGCTGCGAAAGGAGCCTAGCAGGTACACCATCTTTCCCAGGCTACGTTTGAAGTTTGAGGTGGCAAGACAAGCAAGGAGCCCCATTCTCTGTGCCTCTGTGCGAGCACTGCCATGGGCAGATGAGGCTGAGCAACAGCTTTCCAGGCTAGCACCTTCTGGCTGCCAGCTATCTGCAGACGTTTGCATTTCAAGAGCAGGGCTGCGAAAGGAGCCTGGCTGGGACACCAACTTTCCCAGGCTACGTTTGAAGTTTGAGGTGGCAAGACAAGCAAGCAGCCCCATTCTCTGTGCCTCTGTGCGAGCACTGCCATGGGCAGATGAGGCTGAGCATCAGCTTTCCAGGCTAGCCCCTTCTGCCTGCCAGCTATCTGCAGACGTTCGCACTTTCGGAGCAGGGCTGTGATAGGAGCCTGGCAGGGACACCAACATTCCCAGCATGCGTTTGAAGTTTCAAGTGGCAAGATAAGCAAGCAGCCCCATTCTCTGTGCCTCTATGCGAACAGTGCCATGGGCAGATGAGGCTGAGCAACAGCTTTCCAGGCTAGCCCCTTCTGGCTGCCAGCTATCTGCAGACGTTCACATTTCAAGAGCAGGGCTGCGAAAGGAGCCTGGCTGGGACACCAACTTTCCCAGGCTACGTTTGAAGTTTGAGGTGGCAAGACAAGCAAGCAGCCCCATTCTCTGTGCCTCTATGCGAACAGTGCCATGGGCAGATGAGGCTGAGCAACAGCTTTCCAGGCTAGCCCCTTCTGGCTGCCAGCTATCTGCAGACGTTCGCATTTCAAGAGCAGGGCTGCGAAAGGAGCCTAGCAGGTACACCATCTTTCCCAGGCTACGTTTGAAGTTTGAGGTGGCAAGACAAGCAAGGAGCCCCATTCTCTGTGCCTCTGTGCGAGCACTGCCATGGGCAGATGAGGCTGAGCAACAGCTTTACAGGCTAGCCCCTTCTGGCTGCCAGCTATCTGCAGACGTTCGCACTTTCGGAGCAGGGCTGCGAAAGGAGCCTGGCTGGGACACCAACATTCCCAGGCTACGTTTGAAGTTTGAGGTGGCAAGACAAGCAAGCAGCCCCATTCTCTGTGCCTCTGTGCGAGCACTGCCATGGGCAGATGAGGCTGAGCATCAGCTTTCCAGGATAGCCCCTTCTGCCTGCCAGCTATCTGCAGACGTTCGCACTTTCGGAGCAGGGCTGTGATAGGAGCCTGGCAGGGACACCACCATTCCCAGCATGCGTTTGAAGTTTCAAGTGGCAAGATAAGCAAGCAGCCCCATTCTCTGTGCCTCTATGCGAACAGTGCCATGGGCAGATGAGGCTGAGCAACAGCTTTCCAGGCTAGCCCCTTCTGGCTGCCAGCTATCTGCAGACGTTCGCACTTTCGGATCAGGGCTGCGAAAGGAGCCTGGCTGGGACACCAACTTTCCCAGGCTACGTTTGAAGTTTGAGGTGGCAAGAGAAGCAAGCAGCCCCATTCTCTGTGCCTCTGTGCGAGCAGTGCCATGGGCAGATGAGGCTGAGCATCAGCTTTCCAGGATAGCCCCTTCTGGCTGCCAGCTATCTGCAGACGTTTGCACTTTCGGAGCAGGGCTGCGAAAGGAGCCTGGCTGGGACACCAACTTTCCCAGGCTACGTTTGAAGTTTTAGTTGACAAGACAAGCAAGGAGCCCCATTCTCTGTGCCTCTGTGCGAGCACTGCCATGGGCAGATGAGGCTGAGCAACAGCTTTCCAGGCTAGCACCTTCTGGCTGCCAGCTATCTGCAGACGTTTGCACTTTCGGAGCAGGGCTGCGAAAGGAGCCTGGCTGGGACACCAACTTTCCCAGGCTACGTTTGAAGTTTGAGGTGGCAAGACAAGCAAGCAGCCCCATTCTCTGTGCCTCTGTGCGAGCACTGCCATGGGCAGATGAGGCTGAGCATCAGCTTTCCAGGATAGCCCCTTCTGCCTGCCAGCTATCTGCAGACGTTCGCACTTTCGGAGCAGGGCTGTGATAGGAGCCTGGCAGGGACACCACCATTCCCAGCATGCGTTTGAAGTTTCAAGGGGCAAGATAAGCAAGCAGCCCCATTCTCTGTGCCTCTATGCGAACAGTGCCATGGGCAGATGAGGCTGAGCAACAGCTTTCCAGGCTAGACCCTTCTGGCTGCCAGCTATCTGCAGACGTTCACATTTCAAGAGCAGGGCTGCGAAAGGATCCTAGCAGGTACACCATCTTTCCCTGGCTACGTTTGAAGTTTGAGGTGGCAAGACAAGCAATCAGCCCCATTCTCTGTGCCTCTATGCGAACAGTGCCATGGGCAGATGAGGCTGAGCAACAGCTTTCCAGGATAGCCCCTTCTGGCTGCCAGCTATCTGCAGACGTTCGCATTTCAAGAGCAGGGCTGCGAAAGGAGCCTAGCAGGTACACCATCTTTCCCAGGCTACGTTTGAAGTTTGAGGTGGCAAGACAAGCAAGGAGCCCCATTCTCTGTGCCTCTGTGCGAGCACTGCCATGGGCAGATGAGGCTGAGCAACAGCTTTCCAGGCTAGCACCTTCTGGCTGCCAGCTATCTGCAGACGTTCGCACTTTCGGAGCAGGGCTGCGAAAGGAGCCTGGCTGGGACACCAACATTCCCAGGCTACGTTTGAAGTTTGAGGTGGCAAGACAAGCAAGCAGCCCCATTCTCTGTGCCTCTGTGCGAGCACTGCCATGGGCAGATGAGGCTGAGCATCAGCTTTCCAGGATAGCCCCTTCTGCCTGCCAGCTATCTGCAGACGTTCGCACTTTCGGAGCAGGGCTGTGATAGGAGCCTGGCAGGGACACCACCATTCCCAGCATGCGTTTGAAGTTTCAAGTGGCAAGATAAGCAAGCAGCCCCATTCTCTGTGCCTCTATGCGAACAGTGCCATGGGCAGATGAGGCTGAGCAACAGCTTTCCAGGCTAGCCCCTTCTGGCGGCCAGCTATCTGCAGACGTTCACATTTCAAGAGCAGGGCTGCGAAAGGAGCCTAGCAGGTACACCATCTTTCCCAGGCTACGTTTGAAGTTTGAGGTGGCAAGAGAAGCAAGGAGCCCCATTCTCTGTGCCTCTGTGCGAGCACTGCCATGGGCAGATGAGGCTGAGCAACAGCTTTCCAGGCTAGCACCTTCTGGCTGCCAGCTATCTGCAGACGTTCGCATTTCAAGAGCAGGGCTGCGAAAGGAGCCTGGCTGGGACACCAACTTTCCCAGGCTACGTTTGAAGTTTGAGGTGGCAAGACAAGCAAGCAGCCCCATTCTCTGTGCCTCTGTGCGAGCACTGCCATGGGCAGATGAGGCTGAGCATCAGCTTTCCAGGCTAGCCCCTTCTGCCTGCCAGCTATCTGCAGACGTTCGCACTTTCGGAGCAGGGCTGTGATAGGAGCCTGGCAGGGACACCAACATTCCCAGCATGCGTTTGAAGTTTCAAGTGGCAAGATAAGCAAGCAGCCCCATTCTCTGTGCCTCTATGCGAACAGTGCCATGGGCAGATGAGGCTGAGCAACAGCTTTCCAGGCTAGCCCCTTCTGGCTGCCAGCTATCTGCAGACGTTCACATTTCAAGAGCAGGGCTGCGAAAGGAGCCTGGCTGGGACACCAACTTTCCCAGGCTACGTTTGAAGTTTGAGGTGGCAAGACAAGCAAGCAGCCCCATTCTCTGTGCCTCTGTGCGAGCACTGCCATGGGCAGATGAGGCTGAGCAACAGCTTTCCAGGCTAGCCCCTTCTGGCTGCCAGCTATCTGCAGACGTTCGCACTTTCGGATCAGGGCTGCGAAAGGAGCCTGGCTGGGACACCAACTTTCCCAGGCTACGTTTGAAGTTTGAGGTGGCAAGAGAAGCAAGCAGCCCCATTCTCTGTGCCTCTGTGCGAGCAGTGCCATGGGCAGATGAGGCTGAGCATCAGCTTTCCAGGATAGCCCCTTCTGGCTGCCAGCTATCTGCAGACGTTTGCACTTTCGGAGCAGGGCTGCGAAAGGAGCCTGGCTGGGACACCAAATTTCCCAGGCTACGTTTGAAGTTTTAGTTGACAAGACAAGCAAGGAGCCCCATTCTCTGTGCCTCTGTGCGAGCACTGCCATGGGCAGATGAGGCTGAGCAACAGCTTTCCAGGCTAGCACCTTCTGGCTGCCAGCTATCTGCAGACGTTTGCACTTTCGAAGCAGGGCTGCGAAAGGAGCCTGGCTGGGACACCAACTTTCCCAGGCTACGTTTGAAGTTTGAGGTGGCAAGACAAGCAAGCAGCCCCATTCTCTGTGCCTCTGTGCGAGCACTGCCATGGGCAGATGAGGCTGAGCATCAGCTTTCCAGGATAGCCCCTTCTGCCTGCCAGCTATCTGCAGACGTTCGCACTTTCGGAGCAGGGCTGTGATAGGAGCCTGGCAGGGACACCACCATTCCCAGCATGCGTTTGAAGTTTCAAGTGGCAAGATAAGCAAGCAGCCCCATTCTCTGTGCCTCTATGCGAACAGTGCCATGGGCAGATGAGGCTGAGCAACAGCTTTCCAGGCTAGACCCTTCTGGCTGCCAGCTATCTGCAGACGTTCACATTTCAAGAGCAGGGCTGCGAAAGGAGCCTAGCAGGTACACCATCTTTCCCTGGCTACGTTTGAAGTTTGAGGTGGCAAGACAAGCAATCAGCCCCATTCTCTGTGCCTCTATGCGAACAGTGCCATGGGCAGATGAGGCTGAGCAACAGCTTTCCAGGATAGCCCCTTCTGGCTGCCAGCTATCTGCAGACGTTCGCATTTCAAGAGCAGGGCTGCGAAAGGAGCCTAGCAGGTACACCATCTTTCCCAGGCTACGTTTGAAGTTTGAGGTGGCAAGACAAGCAAGGAGCCCCATTCTCTGTGCCTCTGTGCGAGCACTGCCATGGGCAGATGAGGCTGAGCAACAGCTTTCCAGGCTAGCACCTTCTGGCTGCCAGCTATCTGCAGACGTTCGCACTTTCGGAGCAGGGCTGCGAAAGGAGCCTGGCTGGGACACCAACATTCCCAGGCTACGTTTGAAGTTTGAGGTGGCAAGACAAGCAAGCAGCCCCATTCTCTGTGCCTCTGTGCGAGCACTGCCATGGGCAGATGAGGCTGAGCATCAGCTTTCCAGGATAGCCCCTTCTGCCTGCCAGCTATCTGCAGACGTTCGCACTTTCGGAGCAGGGCTGTGATAGGAGCCTGGCAGGGACACCACCATTCCCAGCATGCGTTTGAAGTTTCAAGTGGCAAGATAAGCAAGCAGCCCCATTCTCTGTGCCTCTATGCGAACAGTGCCATGGGCAGATGAGGCTGAGCAACAGCTTTCCAGGCTAGCCCCTTCTGGCTGCCAGCTATCTGCAGACGTTCACATTTCAAGAGCAGGGCTGCGAAAGGAGCCTAGCAGGTACACCATCTTTCCCAGGCTACGTTTGAAGTTTGAGGTGGCAAGACAAGCAAGGAGCCCCATTCTCTGTGCCTCTGTGCGAGCACTGCCATGGGCAGATGAGGCTGAGCAACAGCTTTCCAGGCTAGCACCTTCTGGCTGCCAGCTATCTGCAGACGTTCGCATTTCAAGAGCAGGGCTGCGAAAGGAGCCTGGCTGGGACACCAACTTTCCCAGGCTACGTTTGAAGTTTGAGGTGGCAAGACAAGCAAGCAGCCCCATTCTCTGTGCCTCTGTGCGAGCACTGCCATGGGCAGATGAGGCTGAGCATCAGCTTTCCAGGCTAGCCCCTTCTGCCTGCCAGCTATCTGCAGACGTTCGCACTTTCAAGAGCAGGGCTGTGATAGGAGCCTGGCAGGGACACCAACATTCCCAGCATGCGTTTGAAGTTTCAAGTGGCAAGATAAGCAAGCAGCCCCATTCTCTGTGCCTCTATGCGAACAGTGCCATGGGCAGATGAGGCTGAGCAACAGCTTTCCAGGCTAGCCCCTTCTGGCTGCCAGCTATCTGCAGACGTTCACATTTCAAGAGCAGGGCTGCGAAAGGAGCCTGGCTGGGACACCAACTTTCCCAGGCTACGTTTGAAGTTTGAGGTGGCAAGACAAGCAAGCAGCCCCATTCTCTGTGCCTCTATGCGAACAGTGCCATGGGCAGATGAGGCTGAGCAACAGCTTTCCAGGCTAGCCCCTTCTGGCTGCCAGCTATCTGCAGACGTTCGCATTTCAAGAGCAGGGCTGCGAAAGGAGCCTAGCAGGTACACCATCTTTCCCAGGCTACGTTTGAAGTTTGAGGTGGCAAGACAAGCAAGGAGCCCCATTCTCTGTGCCTCTGTGCGAGCACTGCCATGGGCAGATGAGGCTGAGCAACAGCTTTCCAGGCTAGCACCTTCTGGCTGCCAGCTATCTGCAGACGTTCGCACTTTCGGAGCAGGGCTGCGAAAGGAGCCTGGCTGGGACACCAACATTCCCAGGCTACGTTTGAAGTTTGAGGTGGCAAGACAAGCAAGCAGCCCCATTCTCTGTGCCTCTGTGCGAGCACTGCCATGGGCAGATGAGGCTGAGCATCAGCTTTCCAGGATAGCCCCTTCTGCCTGCCAGCTATCTGCAGACGTTCGCACTTTCGGAGCAGGGCTGTGATAGGAGCCTGGCAGGGACACCACCATTCCCAGCATGCGTTTGAAGTTTCAAGTGGCAAGATAAGCAAGCAGCCCCATTCTCTGTGCCTCTATGCGAACAGTGCCATGGGCAGATGAGGCTGAGCAACAGCTTTCCAGGCTAGCCCCTTCTGGCTGCCAGCTATCTGCAGACGTTCACATTTCAAGAGCAGGGCTGCGAAAGGAGCCTAGCAGGTACACCATCTTTCCCAGGCTACGTTTGAAGTTTGAGGTGGCAAGACAAGCAAGGAGCCCCATTCTCTGTGCCTCTGTGCGAGCACTGCCATGGGCAGATGAGGCTGAGCAACAGCTTTCCAGGATAGCACCTTCTGGCTGCCAGCTATCTGCAGACGTTCGCATTTCAAGAGCAGGGCTGCGAAAGGAGCCTAGCAGGAACACCATCTTTCCCAGGCTACGTTTGAAGTTTGAGGTGGCAAGACAAGCAAGCAGCCCCATTCTCTGTGCCTCTGTGCGAGCACTGCCATGGGCAGATGAGGCTGAGCAACAGCTTTCCAGGCTAGACCCTTCTGCCTGCCAGCTATCTGCAGACATTCGCACTTTCGGAGCAGGGCTGTGAAAGAGGCCTGGCAGGGACACCACCATTCCCAGCATGCGTTTGAAGTTTCAAGTGGCAAGATAAGCAAGCAGCCCCATTCTCTGTGCCTCTATGCGAACAGTGCCATGGGCAGATGAGGCTGAGCAACAGCTTTCCAGGCTAGCCCCTTCTGCCTGCCAGCTATCTGCAGACGTTCGCATTTCAAGAGCAGGGCTGCGAAAGGAGCCTAGCAGGTACACCATCTTTCCCGGGCTACGTTTGAAGTTTGAGGTGGCAAGACAAGCAAGCAGCCCCATTCTCTGTGCCTCTATGCGAGCAGTGCCATGGGCAGATGAGGCTGAGCAACAGCTTTCCAGGCTAGCCCCTTTTGGCTGCCAGCTATCTGCAGACGTTTGCATTTCAAGAGCAGGGCTGCGAAAGGAGCCTGGCTGGGACACCAACTTTCCCAGGCTACGTTTGAAATTTGAGGTGGCAAGACAAGCAAGCAGCCCCATTCTCTGTGCCTCTGTGCGAGCACTGCCATGGGCAGATGAGGCTGAGCAACAGCTTTCCAGGATAGCCCCTTCTGCCTGCCAGCTATCTGCAGACGTTCGCACTTTCGGAGCAGGGCTGTGATAGGAGCCTGGCAGGTACACCATCTTTCCCAGCATGCGTTTGAAGATTCAAGTGGCAAGATAAGCAAGCAGCCCCATTCTCTGTGCCTGTATGCGAACAGTGCCATGGGCAGATGAGGCTGAGCAACAGCTTTCCAGGATAGCCCCTTCTGGCTGCCAGCTATCTGCAGACATTCGCACTTTCGGAGCAGGGCTGCGAAAGGAGCCTGGCTGGGACACCAACTTTCCCAGGCTACGTTTGAAGTTTGAGGTGGCAAGACAAGCAAGCAGCCCCATTCTCTGTGCCTCTGTGCGAGCACTGCCATGGGCAGATGAGGCTGAGCAACAGCTTTCCAGGATAGCCCCTTCTGCCTGCCAGCTATCTGCAGACGTTAGCACTTTCGGAGCAGGGCTTTGATAGGAGCCTGGCAGGGACACCACCATTCCCAGCATGCGTTTGAAGTTTCAAGGGGCAAGATAAGCAAGCAGCCCCATTCTCTGTGCCTCTATGCGAACAGTGCCATGGGCAGATGAGGCTGAGCAACAGCTTTCCAGGCTAGCCCCTTCTGGCTGCCAGCTATCTGCAGACGTTCGCATTTCAAGAGCAGGGCTGCGAAAGGAGCCTAGCAGGTACACCATCTTTCCCAGGCTACGTTTGAAGTTTGAGGTGGCAAGACAAGCAAGCAGCCCCATTCTCTGTGCCTCTGTGCGAGCACTGCCATGGGCAGATGAGGCTGAGCAACAGCTTTCCAGGCTAGCACCTTCTGGCTGCCAGCTATCTGCAGACGTTCGCACTTTCGGAGCAGGGCTGCGAAAGGAGCCTGGCTGGGACACCAACTTTCCCAGGCTACGTTTGAAGTTTGAGGTGGCAAGACAAGCAAGCAGCCCCATTCTCTGTGCCTCTGTGCGAGCACTGCCATGGGCAGATGAGGCTGAGCAACAGCTTTCCAGGCTAGCCCCTTCTGCCTGCCAGCTGTCTGCAGACGTTCACATTTCAAGAGCAGGGCTGCGAAAGGATCCTAGCAGGTACACCATCTTTCCCAGGCTACGTTTGAAGTTTGAGGTGGCAAGACAAGCAAGCAGCCCCATTCTCTGTGCCTCTATGCGAACAGTGCCATGGGCAGATGAGGCTGAGCAACAGCTTTCCAGGCTAGCCCCTTCTGGCTGCCAGCTATCTGCAGACGTTCGCATTTCAAGAGCAGGGCTGCGAAAGGAGCCTGGCAGGGACACCAACTTTCCCAGGCTACGTTTGAAGTTTTAGTTGGCAAGACAAGCAATGAGCCCAATTCTCTGTGCCTCTGTGTGAGCACTGCCATGGGCAGATGAGGCTGAGCAACAGCTTTCCAGGATAGCCCCTTTTGGATGCCAGCTATCTGCAGACGTTCACATTTCAAGAGCAGGGCTGCGAAAGGAGCCTAGCAGGTACACCATCTTTCCCTGGCTACGTTTGAAGTTTGAGGTGGCAAGACAAGCAATCAGCCCCATTCTCTGTGCCTCTATGCGAACAGTGCCATGTGCAGATGAGGCTGAGCAACAGCTTTCCAGGATAGCCCCTTCTGGCTGCCAGCTATCTGCAGACGTTTGCATTTCAAGAGCAGGGCTGCGAAAGGAGCCTGGCTGGGACACCATCTTTCCCAGGCTACGTTTGAAGTTTTAGTTGACAAGACAAGCAAGGAGCCCCATTCTCTGTGCCTCTGTGCGAGCACTGCCATGGGCAGATGAGGCTGAGCAACAGCTTTCCAGGATAGCACCTTCTGGCTGCCAGCTATCTGCAGACGTTCACATTTCAAGAGCAGGGCTGCGAAAGGAGCCTGGCTGGGAGACCAACTTTCCCAGGCTACGTTTGAAGTTTGAGGTGGCAAGACAAGCAATCAGCCCCATTCTCTGTGCCTCTATGCGAACAGTGCCATGGGCAGATGAGGCTGAGCAACAGCTTTCCAGGCTAGCCCCTTCTGGCTGCCAGCTATCTGCAGACGTTCCCATTTCAAGAGCAGGGCTGCGAAAGGAGCCTAGCAGGTACACCATCTTTCCCAGGCTACGTTTGAAGTTTGAGGTGGCAAGACAAGCAAGGAGCCCCATTCTCTGTGCCTCTGTGCGAGCACTGCCATGGGCAGATGAGGCTGAGCAACAGCTTTCCAGGCTAGCACCTTCTGGCTGCCAGCTATCTGCAGACGTTCGCACTTTCGGAGCAGGGCTGCGAAAGGAGCCTGGCTGGGACACCAACTTTCCCAGGCTACGTTTGAAGTTTGAGGTGGCAAGACAAGCAAGCAGCCCCATTCTCTGTGCCTCTGTGCGAGCACTGCCATGGGCAGATGAGGCTGAGCATCAGCTTTCCAGGATAGCCCCTTCTGCCTGCCAGCTATCTGCAGACGTTCGCACTTTCGGAGCAGGGCTGTGATAGGAGCCTGGCAGGGACACCACCATTCCCAGCATGCGTTTGAAGTTTCAAGTGGCAAGATAAGCAAGCAGCCCCATTCTCTGTGCCTCTATGCGAACAGTGCCATGGGCAGATGAGGCTGAGCAACAGCTTTCCAGGCTAGCCCCTTCTGGCTGCCAGCTATCTGCAGACGTTCCCATTTCAAGAGCAGGGCTGCGAAAGGAGCCTAGCAGGTACACCATCTTTCCCAGGCTACGTTTGAAGTTTGAGGTGGCAAGACAAGCAAGGAGCCCCATTCTCTGTGCCTCTGTGCGAGCACTGCCATGGGCAGATGAGGCTGAGCAACAGCTTTCCAGGCTAGCACCTTCTGGCTGCCAGATATCTGCAGACATTCGCATTTCAAGAGCAGGGCTGCGAAAGGAGCCTGGCAGGAACACCATCTTTCCCAGGCTACGTTTGAAGTTTGAGGTGGCAAGACAAGCAAGCAGCCCCATTCTCTGTGCCTCTGTGCGAGCACTGCCATGGGCAGATGAGGCTGAGCAACAGCTTTCCAGGATAGCCCCTTCTGCCTGCCAGCTATCTGCAGACTTTCGCACTTTCGGAGCAGGGCTGTGAAAGGAGCCTGGCAGGGACACCACCATTCCCAGCATGCGTTTGAAGTTTCAAGTGGCAAGATAAGCAAGCAGCCCCATTCTCTGTGCCTCTATGCGAACAGTGCCATGGGCAGATGAGGCTGAGCAACAGCTTTCCAGGCTAGCCCCTTCTGGCTGCCAGCTATCTGCAGACGTTCGCACTTTCGGAGCAGGGCTGCGAAAGGAGCCTGGCTGGGACACTAACTTTCCCAGGCTACGTTTGAAGTTTGAGGTGACAAGACAAGCAAGCAGCCCCATTCTCTGTGCCTCTGTGCGAGCACTGCCATGGGCAGATGAGGCTGAGCAACAGCTTTCCAGGATAGCCCCTTCTGCCTGCCAGCTATCTGCAGACGTTAGCACTTTCGGAGCAGGGCTGTGATAGGAGCCTGGCTGGGACACCACCATTCCCAGCATGCGTTTGAAGTTTCAAGGGGCAAGATAAGCAAGCAGCCCCATTCTCTGTGCCTCTATGCGAACAGTGCCATGGGCAGATGAGGCTGAGCAACAGCTTTCCAGGCTAGCCCGTTCTGGCTGCCAGCTATCTGCAGACGTTCGCATTTCAAGAGCAGGGCTGCGAAAGGAGCCTAGCAGGTACACCATCTTTCCCAGGCTACGTTTGAAGTTTGAGGTGGCAAGACAAGCAAGCAGCCCCATTCTCTGTGCCTCTATGCGAACAGTGCCATGGGCAGATGAGGCTGAGCAACAGCTTTCCAGGCTAGCCCCTTCTGGCTGCCAGCTATCTGCAGACGTTCGCATTTCAAGAGCAGGGCTGCGAAAGGAGCCTAGCAGGTACACCATCTTTCCCAGGCTACGTTTGAAGTTTGAGGTGGCAAGACAAGCAAGGAGCCCCATTCTCTGTGCCTCTGTGCGAGCACTGCCATGGGCAGATGAGGCTGAGCAACAGCTTTCCAGGCTAGCACCTTCTGGCTGCCAGCTATCTGCAGACGTTCGCACTTTCGGAGCAGGGCTTTGATAGGAGCCTGGCTGGGACACCAACTTTCCCAGGCTACGTTTGAAGTTTGAGGTGGCAAGACAAGCAAGCAGCCCCATTCTCTGTGCCTCTGTGCGAGCACTGCCATGGGCAGATGAGGCTGAGCATCAGCTTTCCAGGATAGCCCCTTCTGGCTGCCAGCTATCTACAGACGTTCGCACTTTCGGAGCAGGGCTGTGATAGGAGCCTGGCAGGGACACCACCATTCCCAGCATGCGTTTGAAGTTTCAAGTGGCAAGATAAGCAAGCAGCCCCATTCTCTGTGCCTCTATGCGAACAGTGCCATGGGCAGATGAGGCTGAGCAACAGCTTTCCAGGCTAGCCCCTTCTGGCTGCCAGCTATCTGCAGACGTTCACATTTCAAGAGCAGGGCTGCGAAAGGAGCCTAGCAGGTACACCATCTTTCCCAGGCTACGTTTGAAGTTTGAGGTGGCAAGACAAGCAAGGAGCCCCATTCTCTGTGCCTCTGTGCGAGCACTGCCATGGGCAGATGAGGCTGAGCAACAGCTTTCCAGGCTAGCCCCTTCTGGCTGCCAGCTATCTGCAGACGTTCACATTTCAAGAGCAGGGCTGCGAAAGGAGCCTAGCAGGAACACCATCTTTCCCAGGCTACGTTTGAAGTTTGAGGTGGCAAGACAAGCAAGCAGCCCCATTCTCTGTGCTTCTGTGCGAGCACTGCCATGGGCAGATGAGGCTGAGCAACAGCTTTCCAGGCTAGCCCCTTCTGGCTGCCAGCTGTCTGCAGACGTTCACATTTCAAGAGCAGGGCTGTGAAAGGAGCCTGGCAGGGACACCACCATTCCCAGCATGCGTTTGAAGTTTCAAGTGGCAAGATAAGCAAGCAGCCCCATTCTCTGTGCCTCTATGCGAACAGTGCCATGGGCAGATGAGGCTGAGCAACAGCTTTCCAGGCTAGCCCCTTCTGGCTGCCAGCTATCTGCAGACGTTCGCATTTCAAGAGCAGGGCTGCGAAAGGAGCCTAGCAGGTACACCATCTTTCCCGGGCTACGTTTGAAGTTTGAGGTGGCAAGACAAGCAAGCAGCCCCATTCTCTGTGCCTGTATGCGAGCAGTGCCATGGGCAGATGAGGCTGAGCAACAGCTTTCCAGGCTAGCCCCTTTTGGCTGCCAGCTATCTGCAGACGTTCGCATTTCAAGAGCAGGGCTGCGAAAGGAGCCTGGCTGGGACACCAACTTTCCCAGGCTACGTTTGAAATTTGAGGTGGCAAGACAAGCAAGCAGCCCCATTCTCTGTGCCTCTGTGCGAGCACTGCCATGGGCAGATGAGGCTGAGCAACAGCTTTCCAGGATAGCCCCTTCTGGCTGCCAGCTATCTGCAGACGTTCGCACTTTCGGAGCAGGGCTGTGATAGGAGCCTGGCAGGGACACCATCTTTCCCAGCATGCGTTTGAAGATTCAAGTGGCAAGATAAGCAAGCAGCCCCATTCTCTGTGCCTCTATGCGAACAGTGCCATGGGCAGATGAGGCTGAGCAACAGCTTTCCAGGATAGCCCCTTCTGGCTGCCAGCTATCTGCAGACATTCGCACTTTCGGAGCTGGGCTGCGAAAGGAGCCTGGCTGGGACACTAAATTTCCCAGGCTACGTTTGAAGTTTGAGGTGACAAGACAAGCAAGCAGCCCCATTCTCTGTGCCTCTGTGCGAGCACTGCCATGGGCAGATGAGGCTGAGCAACAGCTTTCCAGGATAGCCCCTTCTGCCTGCCAGCTATCTGCAGACGTTAGCACTTTCGGAGCAGGGCTTTGATAGGAGCCTGGCAGGGACACCACCATTCCCAGCATGCGTTTGAAGTTTCAAGGGGCAAGATAAGCAAGCAGCCCCATTCTCTGTGCCTCTATGCGAACAGTGCCATGGGCAGATGAGGCTGAGCAACAGCTTTCCAGGCTAGCCCCTTCTGGCTGCCAGCTATCTGCAGACGTTCGCATTTCAAGAGCAGGGCTGCGAAAGGAGCCTAGCAGGTACACCATCTTTCCCAGGCTACGTTTGAAGTTTGAGGTGGCAAGACAAGCAAGCAGCCCCATTCTCTGTGCTTCTGTGCGAGCACTGCCATGGGCAGATGAGGCTGAGCAACAGCTTTCCAGGCTAGCACCTTCTGGCTGCCAGCTATCTGCAGACGTTCGCACTTTCGGAGCAGGGCTGCGAAAGGAGCCTGGCTGGGACACCATCTTTCCCAGGCTACGTTTGAAGTTTGAGGTGGCAAGACAAGCAAGCAGCCCCATTCTCTGTGCCTCTGTGCGAGCACTGCCATGGGCAGATGAGGCTGAGCAACAGCTTTCCAGGCTAGCCCCTTCTGGCTGCCAGCTGTCTGCAGACGTTCACATTTCAAGAGCAGGGCTGCGAAAGGAGCCTGGCAGGGACACCAACTTTCCCAGGCTACGTTTGAAGTTTTAGTTGGCAAGACAAGATATGAGCCCAATTCTCTGTGCCTCTCTGTGAGCACTGCCATGGGCAGATGAGGCTGAGCAACAACTTTCCAGGCTAGCCCCTTCTGGCTGCCAGCTATCTGCAGACGTTCGCATTTCAAGAGCAGGGCTGCGAAAGGAGCCTAGCAGGTACACCATCTTTCCCAGGCTACGTTTGAAGTTTGAGGTGGCAAGACAAGCAAGCAGCCCCATTCTCTGTGCCTCTGTGCGAGCACTGCCATGGGCAGATGAGGCTGAGCAACAGCTTTCCAGGCTAGCCCCTTCTGGCTGCCAGCTATCTACAGACGTTCGCACTTTCGGAGCAGGGCTGCGAAAGGAGCCTGGCTGGGACACCAACTTTCCCAGGCTACGTTTGAAGTTTGAGGTGGCAAGACAAGCAAGCAGCCCCATTCTCTGTGCCTCTGTGCGAGCACTGCCATGGGCAGATGAGGCTGAGCAACAGCTTTCCAGGATAGCCCCTTCTGCCTGCCAGCTATCTGCAGACGTTCGCACTTTCGGAGCAGGGCTGTGATAGGAGCCTGGCAGGGACACCAACATTCCCAGCATGCGTTTGAAGTTTCAAGTGGCAAGATAAGCAAGCAGCCCCATTCTCTGTGCCTCTATGCGAACAGTGCCATGGGCAGATGAGGCTGAGCAACAGCTTTCCAGGCTAGCCCCTTCTGCCTGCCAGCTATCTGCAGACGTTCGCATTTCAAGAGCAGGGCTGCGAAAGGAGCCTAGCAGGTACAACATCTTTCCCAGGCTACGTTTGAAGTTTGAGGTGGCAAGAGAAGCAAGGAGCCCCATTCTCTGTGCCTCTGTGCGAGCAGTGCCATAGGCAGATGAGGCTGAGCAACAGCTTTCCAGGCTAGCCCCTTCTGGCTTTCAGCTATCTGCAGACGTTCGCATTTCAAGAGCAGGGCTGCGAAAGGAGCCTAGCAGGTACACCATCTTTCCCAGGCTACGTTTGAAGTTTGAGGTGGCAAGACAAGCAAGCAGCCCCATTCTCTGTGCCTCTGTGCGAGCACTGCCATGGGCAGATGAGGCTGAGCAACAGCTTTCCAGGCTAGCCCCTTCTGGCTGCCAGCTATCTGCAGACGTTCGCACTTTCGGAGCAGGGCTGCGAAAGGATCCTGGCTGGGACACCAACTTTCCCAGGTTACGTTTGAAGTTTGAGGTGGCAAGACAAGCAAGCAGCCCCATTCTCTGTGCCTCTGTGCGAGCAGTGCCATGGGCAGATGAGGCTGAGCAACAGCTTTCCAGGCTAGCCCCTTCTCCCTGCCAGCTATCTGCAGACATTCGCACTTTCGGAGCAGGGCTGTGATAGGAGCCTGGCAGGGACACCACCATTCCCAGCATGCGTTTGAAGTTTCAAGTGGCAAGATAAGCAAGCAGCCTCATTCTCTGTGCCTCTATGCGAACAGTGCATGGGCAGATGAGGCTGAGCAACAGCTTTCCAGGCTAGCCCCTTCTGGCTGCCAGCTATCTACAGACGTTCGCACTTTCGTAGCAGGGCTGCGATAGGAGCCTGGCAGGGACACCACCATTCCCAGCATGCGTTTGAAGTTTCAAGTGGCAAGATAAGCAAGCAGCCCCATTCTCTGTGCCTCTATGCGAACAGTGCCATGGGCAGATGAGGCTGAGCAACAGCTTTCCAGGCTAGCCCCTTCTGGCTGCCAGCTATCTGCAGACGTTCACATTTCAAGAGCAGGGCTGCGAAAGGAGCCTAGCAGGTACACCATGTTTCCCAGGCTACGTTTGAAGTTTGAGGTGGCAAGACAAGCAAGCAGCCCCATTCTCTGTGCCTCTATGCGAACAGTGCCATGGGCAGATGAGGCTGAGCAACAGCTTTCCAGGCTAGCCCGTTCTGCCTGCCAGCTATCTGCAGACGTTCGCATTTCAAGAGCAGGGCTGCGAAAGGAGCCTAGCAGGTACACCATCTTTCCCAGGCTACGTTTGAAGTTTGAGGTGGCAAGACAAGCAAGCAGCCCCATTCTCTGTGCCTCTGTGCGAGCACTGCCATGGGCAGATGAGGCTGAGCAACAGCTTTGCAGGCTAGCCCCTTCTGGCTGCCAGCTATCTGCAGACGTTCGCACTTTCGGAGCAGGGCTGCGAAAGGATCCTGGCTGGGACACCAACTTTCCCAGGATATGTTTGAAGTTTGAGGTGGCAAGACAAGCAAGCAGCCCCATTCTCTGTGCCTCTGTGCGAGCAGTGCCATGGGCAGATGAGGCTGAGCAACAGCTTTCCAGGCTAGCCCCTTCTGCCTGCCAGCTATCTGCAGACATTCGCACTTTCGGAGCAGGGCTGTGATAGGAGCCTGGCAGGGACACCACCATTCCCAGCATGCGTTTGAAGTTTCAAGTGGCAAGATAAGCAAGCAGCCTCATTCTCTGTGCCTCTATGCGAACAGTGCATGGGCAGATGAGGCTGAGCAACAGCTTTCCAGGCTAGCCCCTTCTGGCTGCCAGCTATCTGCAGACGTTCGCACTTTCGTAGCAGGGCTGCGATAGGAGCCTGGCAGGGACACCACCATTCCCAGCATGCGTTTGAAGTTTCAAGTGGCAAGATAAGCAAGCAGCCCCATTCTCTGTGCCTCTATGCGAACAGTGCCATGGGCAGATGAGGCTGAGCAACAGCTTTCCAGGCTAGCCCCTTCTGGCTGCCAGCTATCTGCAGACGTTCACATTTCAAGAGCAGGGCTGCGAAAGGAGCCTAGCAGGTACACCATCTTTCCCAGGCTACGTTTGAAGTTTGAGGTGGCAAGACAAGCAAGGAGCCCCATTCTCTGTGCCTCTGTGCGAGCACTGCCATGGGCAGATGAGGCTGAGCAACAGCTTTCCAGGCTAGCCCCTTCTGGCTTTCAGCTATCTGCAGACGTTCGCATTTCAAGAGCAGGGCTGCGAAAGGAGCCTGGCTGGGACACCAACTTTCCCAGGCTACGTTTGAAGTTTGAGGTGGCAAGACAAGCAAGGAGCCCCATTCTCTGTGCCTCTATGCGAACAGTGCCATGGGCAGATGAGGCTTAGCAACAGCTTTCCAGGCTAGCCCCTTCTGGCTGCCAGCTATCTGCAGACGTTCGCATTTCAAGAGCAGGGCTGCGAAAGGAGCCTAGCAGGTACACCATCTTTCCCAGGCTACGTTTGAAGTTTGAGGTGGCAAGACAAGCAAGCAGCCCCATTCTCTGTGCCTCTGTGCGAGCACTGCCATGGGCAGATGAGGCTGAGCAACAGCTTTCCAGGCTAGCCCCTTCTGGCTGCCAGCTATCTGCAGACGTTCACATTTCAAGAGCAGGGCTGCGAAAGGAGCCTAGCAGGTACACCATCTTTCCCAGGCTACGTTTGAAGTTTGAGGTGGCAAGACAAGCAAGCAGCCCCATTCTCTGTGCCTCTGTGCGAGCACTGCCATGGGCAGATGAGGCTGAGCAACAGCTTTCCAGGATAGCCCCTTTTGCCTGCCAGCTATCTGCAGACATTCGCACTTTCGGAGCAGGGCTGTGAAAGGAGCCTGGCAGGGACAGCACCATTCCCAGCATGCGTTTGAAGTTTCAAGTGGCAAGATAAGCAAGCAGCCCCATTCTCTGTGCCTCTATGCGAGCACTGCCATGGGCAGATGAGGCTGAGCAACAGCTTTCCAGGCTAGCCCCTTCTGCCTGCCAGCTATCTGCAGACGTTCGCATTTCAAGAGCAGGGCTGCGAAAGGAGCCTGGCTGGGACACCAACTTTCCCAGGCTACGTTTGAAGTTTTAGTTGGCAAGACAAGCAAGGAGCCCCATTCTCTGTGCCTCTGTGTGAGCACTGCCATGGGCAGATGAGGCTGAGCAACAACTTTCCAGGCTAGCCCCTTCTGGCTGCCAGCTATCTGCAGACGTTCGCATTTCAAGAGCAGGGCTGTGAAAGGAGCCTAGCAGGTACACCATCTTTCCCAGGCTACGTTTGAAGTTTGAGGTGGCAAGACAAGCAAGCAGCCCCATTCTCTGTGCCTCTGTGCGAGCACTGCCATGGGCAGATGAGGCTGAGCAACAACTTTCCAGGCTAGCCCCTTCTGGCTGCCAGCTATCTGCAGACGTTCGCATTTCAAGAGCAGGGCTGCGAAAGGAGCCTAGCAGGTACACCATCTTTCCCAGGCTACGTTTGAAGTTTGAGGTGGCAAGACAAGCAAGCAGCCCCATTCTCTGTGCCTCTGTGCGAGCACTGCCATGGGCAGATGAGGCTGAGCAACAGCTTTCCAGGCTAGCCCCTTCTGGCTGCCAGCTATCTACAGACGTTCGCACTTTCGGAGCAGGGCTGCGAAAGGAGCCTGGCTGGGACACCAACTTTCCCAGGCTACGTTTGAAGTTTGAGGTGGCAAGACAAGCAAGCAGCCCCATTCTCTGTGCCTCTGTGCGAGCACTGCCATGGGCAGATGAGGCTGAGCAACAGCTTTCCAGGATAGCCCCTTCTGCCTGCCAGCTATCTGCAGACGTTCGCACTTTCGGAGCAGGGCTGTGATAGGAGCCTGGCAGGGACACCACCATTCCCAGCATGCGTTTGAAGTTTCAAGTGGCAAGATAAGCAAGCAGCCCCATTCTCTGTGCCTCTATGCGAACAGTGCCATGGGCAGATGAGGCTGAGCAACAGCTTTCCAGGCTAGCCCCTTCTGCCTGCCAGCTATCTGCAGACGTTCGCATTTCAAGAGCAGGGCTGCGAAAGGAGCCTAGCAGGTACAACATCTTTCCCAGGCTACGTTTGAAGTTTGAGGTGGCAAGAGAAGCAAGGAGCCCCATTCTCTGTGCCTCTGTGCGAGCAGTGCCATAGGCAGATGAGGCTGAGCAACAGCTTTCCAGGCTAGCCCCTTCTGGCTTTCAGCTATCTGCAGACGTTCGCATTTCAAGAGCAGGGCTGCGAAAGGAGCCTAGCAGGTACACCATCTTTCCCAGGCTACGTTTGAAGTTTGAGGTGGCAAGACAAGCAAGCAGCCGCATTCTCTGTGCCTCTGTGCGAGCACTGCCATGGGCAGATGAGGCTGAGCAACAGCTTTCCAGGCTAGCCCCTTCTGGCTGCCAGCTATCTGCAGACGTTCGCACTTTCGGAGCAGGGCTGCGAAAGGATCCTGGCTGGGACACCAACTTTCCCAGGTTACGTTTGAAGTTTGAGGTGGCAAGACAAGCAAGCAGCCCCATTCTCTGTGCCTCTGTGCGAGCAGTGCCATGGGCAGATGAGGCTGAGCAACAGCTTTCCAGGCTAGCCCCTTCTGCCTGCCAGCTATCTGCAGACATTCGCACTTTCGGAGCAGGGCTGTGATAGGAGCCTGGCAGGGACACCACCATTCCCAGCATGCGTTTGAAGTTTCAAGTGGCAAGATAAGCAAGCAGCCTCATTCTCTGTGCCTCTATGCGAACAGTGCATGGGCAGATGAGGCTGAGCAACAGCTTTCCAGGCTAGCCCCTTCTGGCTGCCAGCTATCTGCAGACGTTCGCACTTTCGTAGCAGGGCTGCGATAGGAGCCTGGCAGGGACAACACCATTCCCAGCATGCGTTTGAAGTTTCAAGTGACAAGATAAGCAAGCAGCCCCATTCTCTGTGCCTCTATGCGAACAGTGCCATGGGCAGATGAGGCTGAGCAACAGCTTTCCATGCTAGCCCCTTCTGCCTGCCAGCTATCTGCAGACGTTCGCATTTCAAGAGCAGGGCTGCGAAAGGAGCCTAGCAGGTACACCATCTTTCCCAGGCTACGTTTGAAGTTTGAGGTGGCAAGAGAAGCAAGGAGCCCCATTCTCTGTGCCTCTGTGCGAGCAGTGCCATAGGCAGATGAGGCTGAGCAACAGCTTTCCAGGCTAGCCCCTTCTGGCTGCCAGCTATCTGCAGACGTTCGCATTTCAAGAGCAGGGCTGCGAAAGGAGCCTAGCAGGTACACCATCTTTCCCAGGCTACGTTTGAAGTTTGAGGTGGCAAGACAAGCAAGCAGCCCCATTCTCTGTGCCTCTGTGCGAGCACTGCCATGGGCAGATGAGGCTGAGCAACAGCTTTGCAGGCTAGCCCCTTCTGGCTGCCAGCTATCTGCAGACGTTCGCACTGTCGGAGCAGGGCTGCGAAAGGATCCTGGCTGGGACACCAACTTTCCCAGGATATGTTTGAAGTTTGAGGTGGCAAGACAAGCAAGCAGCCCCATTCTCTGTGCCTCTGTGCGAGCAGTGCCATGGGCAGATAAGGCTGAGCAACAGCTTTCCAGGCTAGCCCCTTCTGCCTGCCAGCTATCTGCAGACATTCGCACTTTCGGAGCAGGGCTGTGATAGGAGCCTGGCAGGGACACCACCATTCCCAGCATGCGTTTGAAGTTTCAAGTGGCAAGATAAGCAAGCAGCCTCATTCTCTGTGCCTCTATGCGAACAGTGCATGGGCAGATGAGGCTGAGCAACAGCTTTCCAGGCTAGCCCCTTCTGGCTGCCAGCTATCTGCAGACGTTCGCACTTTCGTAGCAGGGCTGCGATAGGAGCCTGGCAGGGACACCACCATTCCCAGCATGCGTTTGAAGTTTCAAGTGGCAAGATAAGCAAGCAGCCCCATTCTCTGTGCCTCTATGCGAACAGTGCCATGGGCAGATGAGGCTGAGCAACAGCTTTCCAGGCTAGCCCCTTCTGGCTGCCAGCTATCTGCAGACGTTCACATTTCAAGAGCAGGGCTGCGAAAGGAGCCTAGCAGGTACACCATCTTTCCCAGGCTACGTTTGAAGTTTGAGGTGGCAAGACAAGCAAGGAGCCCCATTCTCTGTGCCTCTGTGCGAGCACTGCCATGGGCAGATGAGGCTGAGCAACAGCTTTCCAGGCTAGTCCCTTCTGGCTGCCAGCTATCTGCAGACGTTCGCATTTCAAGAGCAGGGCTGCGAAAGGAGCCTGGCTGGGACACCAACTTTAACAGGCTACGTTTGAAGTTTGAGGTGGCAAGACAAGCAAGGAGCCCCATTCTCTGTGCCTCTGTGCGAGCACTGCCATGGGCAGATGAGGCTGAGCAACAGCTTTCCAGGCTAGCCCCTTCTGGCTGCCAGCTATCTACAGACGTTCGCACTTTCGGAGCAGGGCTGCGAAAGGAGCCTGGCTGGGACACCAACTTTCCCAGGCTACGTTTGAAGTTTGAGGTGGCAAGACAAGCAAGCAGCCCCATTCTCTGTGCCTCTGTGCGAGCACTGCCATGGGCAGATGAGGCTGAGCAACAGCTTTCCAGGCTAGCCCCTTCTGCCTGCCAGCTATCTGCAGACGTTCGCACTTTCGGAGCAGGGCTGTGATAGGAGCCTGGCAGGGACACCAACATTCCCAGCATGCGTTTGAAGTTTCAAGTGGCAAGATAAGCAAGCAGCCCCATTCTCTGTGCCTCTATGCGAACAGTGCCATGGGCAGATGAGGCTGAGCAACAGCTTTCCAGGCTAGCCC
Organism: Opisthocomus hoazin; assembly: GCF_030867145.1. NCBI lineage: Eukaryota > Metazoa > Chordata > Aves > Opisthocomiformes > Opisthocomidae > Opisthocomus > Opisthocomus hoazin. Next base: position 16,593,874 of record NC_134430.1, on the reverse strand, counting down.
CTTCTGCCTGCCAGCTATCTGCAGACGTTCGCATTTCAAGAGCAGGGCTGCGAAAGGAGCCTAGCAGGTACAACATCTTTCCCAGGCTACGTTTGAAGTTTGAGGTGGCAAGAGAAGCAAGGAGCCCCATTCTCTGTGCCTCTGTGCGAGCAGTGCCATAGGCAGATGAGGCTGAGCAACAGCTTTCCAGGCTAGCCCCTTCTGGCTTTCAGCTATCTGCAGACGTTCGCATTTCAAGAGCAGGGCTGCGAAAGGAGCCTAGCAGGTACACCATCTTTCCCAGGCTACGTTTGAAGTTTGAGGTGGCAAGACAAGCAAGCAGCCCCATTCTCTGTGCCTCTGTGCGAGCACTGCCATGGGCAGATGAGGCTGAGCAACAGCTTTGCAGGCTAGCCCCTTCTGGCTGCCAGCTATCTGCAGACGTTCGCACTTTCGGAGCAGGGCTGCGAAAGGATCCTGGCTGGGACACCAACTTTCCCAGGATATGTTTGAAGTTTGAGGTGGCAAGACAAGCAAGCAGCCCCATTCTCTGTGCCTCTGTGCGAGCAGTGCCATGGGCAGATGAGGCTGAGCAACAGCTTTCCAGGCTAGCCCCTTCTGCCTGCCAGCTATCTGCAGACATTCGCACTTTCGGAGCAGGGCTGTGATAGGAGCATGGCAGGGACACCACCATTCCCAGCATGCGTTTGAAGTTTCAAGTGGCAAGATAAGCAAGCAGCCTCATTCTCTGTGCCTCTATGCGAACAGTGCATGGGCAGATGAGGCTGAGAAACAGCTTTCCAGGCTAGCCCCTTCTGGCTGCCAGCTATCTGCAGACGTTCGCACTTTCGTAGCAGGGCTGCGATAGGAGCCTGGCAGGGACACCACCATTCCCAGCATGCGTTTGAAGTTTGAAGTGGCAAGATAAGCAAGCAGCCCCATTCTCTGTGCCTCTATGCGAACAGTGCCATGGGCAGATGAGGCTGAGCAACAGCTTTCCAGGCTAGCCCCTTCTGGCTGCCAGCTATCTGCAGACGTTCACATTTCAAGAGCAGGGCTGCGAAAGGAGCCTAGCAGGTACACCATCTTTCCCAGGCTACGTTTGAAGTTTGAGGTGGCAAGACAAGCAAGGAGCCCCATTCTCTGTGCCTCTGTGCGAGCACTGCCATGGGCAGATGAGGCTGAGCAACACCTTTCCAGGCTAGTCCCTTCTGGCTGCCAGCTATCTGCAGACGTTCGCATTTCAAGAGCAGGGCTGCGAAAGGAGCCTGGCTGGGACACCAACTTTCCCAGGCTACGTTTGAAGTTTGAGGTGGCAAGACAAGCAAGGAGCCCCATTCTCTGTGCCTCTATGCGAACAGTGCCATGGGCAGATGAGGCTTAGCAACAGCTTTCCAGGCTAGCCCCTTCTGGCTGCCAGCTATCTGCAGACGTTCGCATTTCAAGAGCAGGGCTGCGAAAGGAGCCTAGCAGGTACACCATCTTTCCCAGGCTACGTTTGAAGTTTGAGGTGGCAAGACAAGCAAGCAGCCCCATTCTCTGTGCCTCTGTGCGAGCACTGCCATGGGCAGATGAGGCTGAGCAACAGCTTTCCAGGCTAGCCCCTTCTGGCTGCCAGCTATCTGCAGACGTTCACATTTCAAGAGCAGGGCTGCGAAAGGAGCCTAGCAGGTACACCATCTTTCCCAGGCTACGTTTGAAGTTTGAGGTGGCAAGACAAGCAAGCAGCCCCATTCTCTGTGCCTCTGTGCGAGCACTGCCATGGGCAGATGAGGCTGAGCAACAGCTTTCCAGGATAGCCCCTTTTGCCTGCCAGCTATCTGCAGACATTCGCACTTTCGGAGCAGGGCTGTGAAAGGAGCCTGGCAGGGACAGCACCATTCCCAGCATGCGTTTGAAGTTTCAAGTGGCAAGATAAGCAAGCAGCCCCATTCTCTGTGCCTCTATGCGAACAGTGCCATGGGCAGATGAGGCTGAGCAACAGCTTTCCAGGCTAGCCCCTTCTGCCTGCCAGCTATCTGCAGACGTTCGCATTTCAAGAGCAGGGCTGCGAAAGGAGCCTGGCTGGGACACCAACTTTCCCAGGCTACGTTTGAAGTTTTAGTTGGCAAGACAAGCAAGGAGCCCCATTCTCTGTGCCTCTGTGTGAGCACTGCCATGGGCAGATGAGGCTGAGCAACAACTTTCCAGGCTAGCCCCTTCTGGCTGCCAGCTATCTGCAGACGTTCGCATTTCAAGAGCAGGGCTGTGAAAGGAGCCTAGCAGGTACACCATCTTTCCCAGGCTACGTTTGAAGTTTGAGGTGGCAAGACAAGCAAGCAGCCCCATTCTCTGTGCCTCTGTGCGAGCACTGCCATGGGCAGATGAGGCTGAGCAACAACTTTCCAGGCTAGCCCCTTCTGGCTGCCAGCTATCTGCAGACGTTCGCATTTCAAGAGCAGGGCTGCGAAAGGAGCCTAGCAGGTACACCATCTTTCCCAGGCTACGTTTGAAGTTTGAGGTGGCAAGACAAGCAAGCAGCCCCATTCTCTGTGCCTCTGTGCGAGCACTGCCATGGGCAGATGAGGCTGAGCAACAGCTTTCCAGGCTAGCCCCTTCTGGCTGCCAGCTATCTACAGACGTTCGCACTTTCGGAGCAGGGCTGCGAAAGGAGCCTGGCTGGGACACCAACTTTCCCAGGCTACGTTTGAAGTTTGAGGTGGCAAGACAAGCAAGCAGCCCCATTCTCTGTGCCTCTGTGCGAACAGTGCCATGGGCAGATGAGGCTGAGCAACAGCTTTCCAGGATAGCCCCTTCTGCCTGCCAGCTATCTGCAGACGTTCGCACTTTCGGAGCAGGGCTGTGATAGGAGCCTGGCAGGGACACCACCATTCCCAGCATGCGTTTGAAGTTTCAAGTGGCAAGATAAGCAAGCAGCCCCATTCTCTGTGCCTCTATGCGAACAGTGCCATGGGCAGATGAGGCTGAGCAACAGCTTTCCAGGCTAGCCCCTTCTGCCTGCCAGCTATCTGCAGACGTTCGCATTTCAAGAGCAGGGCTGCGAAAGGAGCCTAGCAGGTACAACATCTTTCCCAGGCTACGTTTGAAGTTTGAGGTGGCAAGAGAAGCAAGCAGCCCCATTCTCTGTGCCTCTGTGCGAGCAGTGCCATAGGCAGATGAGGCTGAGCAACAGCTTTCCAGGCTAGCCCCTTCTGGCTTTCAGCTATCTGCAGACGTTCGCATTTCAAGAGCAGGGCTGCGAAAGGAGCCTAGCAGGTACACCATCTTTCCCAGGCTACGTTTGAAGTTTGAGGTGGCAAGACAAGCAAGCAGCCCCATTCTCTGTGCCTCTGTGCGAGCACTGCCATGGGCAGATGAGGCTGAGCAACAGCTTTCCAGGCTAGCCCCTTCTGGCTGCCAGCTATCTGCAGACGTTCGCACTTTCGGAGCAGGGCTGCGAAAGGATCCTGGCTGGGACACCAACTTTCCCAGGTTACGTTTGAAGTTTGAGGTGGCAAGACAAGCAAGCAGCCCCATTCTCTGTGCCTCTGTGCGAGCAGTGCCATGGGCAGATGAGGCTGAGCAACAGCTTTCCAGGCTAGCCCCTTCTGCCTGCCAGCTATCTGCAGACATTCGCACTTTCGGAGCAGGGCTGTGATAGGAGCCTGGCAGGGACACCACCATTCCCAGCATGCGTTTGAAGTTTCAAGTGGCAAGATAAGCAAGCAGCCTCATTCTCTGTGCCTCTATGCGAACAGTGCATGGGCAGATGAGGCTGAGCAACAGCTTTCCAGGCTAGCCCCTTCTGGCTGCCAGCTATCTGCAGACGTTCGCACTTTCGTAGCAGGGCTGCAATAGGAGCCTGGCAGGGACAACACCATTCCCAGCATGCGTTTGAAGTTTCAAGTGGCAAGATAAGCAAGCAGCCCCATTCTCTGTGCCTCTATGCGAACAGTGCCATGGGCAGATGAGGCTGAGCAACAGCTTTCCATGCTAGCCCCTTCTGCCTGCCAGCTATCTGCAGACGTTCGCATTTCAAGAGCAGGGCTGCGAAAGGAGCCTAGCAGGTACAACATCTTTCCCAGGCTACGTTTGAAGTTTGAGGTGGCAAGAGAAGCAAGGAGCCCCATTCTCTGTGCCTCTGTGCGAGCAGTGCCATAGGCAGATGAGGCTGAGCAACAGCTTTCCAGGCTAGCCCCTTCTGGCTGCCAGCTATCTGCAGACGTTCGCATTTCAAGAGCAGGGCTGCGAAAGGAGCCTAGCAGGTACACCATCTTTCCCAGGCTACGTTTGAAGTTTGAGGTGGCAAGACAAGCAAGCAGCCCCATTCTCTGTGCCTCTGTGCGAGCACTGCCATGGGCAGATGAGGCTGAGCAACAGCTTTGCAGGCTAGCCCCTTCTGGCTGCCAGCTATCTGCAGACGTTCGCACTGTCGGAGCAGGGCTGCGAAAGGATCCTGGCTGGGACACCAACTTTCCCAGGATATGTTTGAAGTTTGAGGTGGCAAGACAAGCAAGCAGCCCCATTCTCTGTGCCTCTGTGCGAGCAGTGCCATGGGCAGATAAGGCTGAGCAACAGCTTTCCAGGCTAGCCCCTTCTGCCTGCCAGCTATCTGCAGACATTCGCACTTTCGGAGCAGGGCTGTGATAGGAGCCTGGCAGGGACACCACCATTCCCAGCATGCGTTTGAAGTTTCAAGTGGCAAGATAAGCAAGCAGCCTCATTCTCTGTGCCTCTATGCGAACAGTGCATGGGCAGATGAGGCTGAGCAACAGCTTTCCAGGCTAGCCCCTTCTGGCTGCCAGCTATCTGCAGACGTTCGCACTTTCGTAGCAGGGCTGCGATAGGAGCCTGGCAGGGACACCACCATTCCCAGCATGCGTTTGAAGTTTCAAGTGGCAAGATAAGCAAGCAGCCCCATTCTCTGTGCCTCTATGCGAACAGTGCCATGGGCAGATGAGGCTGAGCAACAGCTTTCCAGGCTAGCCCCTTCTGGCTGCCAGCTATCTGCAGATGTTCACATTTCAAGAGCAGGGCTGCGAAAGGAGCCTAGCAGGTACACCATCTTTCCCAGGCTACGTTTGAAGTTTGAGGTGGCAAGACAAGCAAGGAGCCCCATTCTCTGTGCCTCTGTGCGAGCACTGCCATGGGCAGATGAGGCTGAGCAACAGCTTTCCAGGCTAGTCCCTTCTGGCTGCCAGCTATCTGCAGACGTTCGCATTTCAAGAGCAGGGCTGCGAAAGGAGCCTGGCTGGGACACCAACTTTCCCAGGCTACGTTTGAAGTTTGAGGTGGCAAGACAAGCAAGGAGCCCCATTCTCTGTGCCTCTGTGCGAGCACTGCCATGGGCAGATGAGGCTGAGCAACAGCTTTCCAGGCTAGCCCCTTCTGGCTGCCAGCTATCTACAGACGTTCGCACTTTCGGAGCAGGGCTGCGAAAGGAGCCTGGCTGGGACACCAACTTTCCCAGGCTACGTTTGAAGTTTGAGGTGGCAAGACAAGCAAGCAGCCCCATTCTCTGTGCCTCTGTGCGAGCACTGCCATGGGCAGATGAGGCTGAGCAACAGCTTTCCAGGATAGCCCCTTCTGGCTGCCAGCTATCTGCAGACGTTCGCACTTTCGGAGCAGGGCTGTGATAGGAGCCTGGCAGGGACACCAACATTCCCAGCATGCGTTTGAAGTTTCAAGTGGCAAGATAAGCAAGCAGCCCCATTCTCTGTGCCTCTATGCGAACAGTGCCATGGGCAGATGAGGCTGAGCAACAGCTTTCCAGGCTAGCCCCTTCTGCCTGCCAGCTATCTGCAGACGTTCGCATTTCAAGAGCAGGGCTGCGAAAGGAGCCTAGCAGGTACAACATCTTTCCCAGGCTACGTTTGAAGTTTGAGGTGGCAAGAGAAGCAAGGAGCCCCATTCTCTGTGCCTCTGTGCGAGCAGTGCCATAGGCAGATGAGGCTGAGCAACAGCTTTCCAGGCTAGCCCCTTCTGGCTTTCAGCTATCTGCAGACGTTCGCATTTCAAGAGCAGGGCTGCGAAAGGAGCCTAGCAGGTACACCATCTTTCCCAGGCTACGTTTGAAGTTTGAGGTGGCAAGACAAGCAAGCAGCCCCATTCTCTGTGCCTCTGTGCGAGCACTGCCATGGGCAGATGAGGCTGAGCAACAGCTTTCCAGGCTAGCCCCTTCTGGCTGCCAGCTATCTGCAGACGTTCGCACTTTCGGAGCAGGGCTGCGAAAGGATCCTGGCTGGGACACCAACTTTCCCAGGTTACGTTTGAAGTTTGAGGTGGCAAGACAAGCAAGCAGCCCCATTCTCTGTGCCTCTGTGCGAGCAGTGCCATGGGCAGATGAGGCTGAGCAACAGCTTTCCAGGCTAGCCCCTTCTCCCTGCCAGCTATCTGCAGACATTCGCACTTTCGGAGCAGGGCTGTGATAGGAGCCTGGCAGGGACACCACCATTCCCAGCATGCGTTTGAAGTTTGAGGTGGCAAGATAAGCAAGCAGCCTCATTCTCTGTGCCTCTATGCGAACAGTGCATGGGCAGATGAGGCTGAGCAACAGCTTTCCAGGCTAGCCCCTTCTGGCTGCCAGCTATCTGCAGACGTTCGCACTTTCGGAGCAGGGCTGCGATAGGAGCCTGGCAGGGACACCACCATTCCCAGCATGCGTTTGAAGTTTCAAGTGGCAAGATAAGCAAGCAGCCCCATTCTCTGTGCCTCTATGCGAACAGTGCCATGGGCAGATGAGGCTGAGCAACAGCTTTCCAGGCTAGCCCCTTCTGCCTGCCAGCTATCTGCAGACATTCGCACTTTCGGAGCAGGGCTGTGATAGGAGCCTGGCAGGGACACCACCATTCCCAGCATGCGTTTGAAGTTTCAAGTGGCAAGATAAGCAAGCAGCCTCATTCTCTGTGCCTCTATGCGAACAGTGCATGGGCAGATGAGGCTGAGCAACAGCTTTCCAGGCTAGCCCCTTCTGGCTGCCAGCTATCTGCAGACGTTCGCACTTTCGTAGCAGGGCTGCGATAGGAGCCTGGCAGGGACAACACCATTCCCAGCATGCGTTTGAAGTTTCAAGTGGCAAGATAAGCAAGCAGCCCCATTCTCTGTGCCTCTATGCGAACAGTGCCATGGGCAGATGAGGCTGAGCAACAGCTTTCCATGCTAGCCCCTTCTGCCTGCCAGCTATCTGCAGACGTTCGCATTTCAAGAGCAGGGCTGCGAAAGGAGCCTAGCAGGTACAACATCTTTCCCAGGCTACGTTTGAAGTTTGAGGTGGCAAGAGAAGCAAGGAGCCCCATTCTCTGTGCCTCTGTGCGAGCAGTGCCATAGGCAGATGAGGCTGAGCAACAGCTTTCCAGGCTAGCCCCTTCTGGCTGCCAGCTATCTGCAGACGTTCGCATTTCAAGAGCAGGGCTGCGTAAGGAGCCTAGCAGGTACACCATCTTTCCCAGGCTACGTTTGAAGTTTGAGGTGGCAAGACAAGCAAGCAGCCCCATTCTCTGTGCCTCTGTGCGAGCACTGCCATGGGCAGATGAGGCTGAGCAACAGCTTTCCAGGCTAGCCCCTTCTGGCTGCCAGCTATCTGCAGACGTTCGCACTTTCGGAGCAGGGCTGCGAAAGGATCCTGGCTGGGACACCAACTTTCCCAGGATATGTTTGAAGTTTGAGGTGGCAAGACAAGCAAGCAGCCCCATTCTCTGTGCCTCTGTGCGAGCAGTGCCATGGGCAGATAAGGCTGAGCAACAGCTTTCCAGGCTAGCCCCTTCTGCCTGCCAGCTATCTGCAGACATTCGCACTTTCGGAGCAGGGCTGTGATAGGAGCCTGGCAGGGACACCACCATTCCCAGCATGCGTTTGAAGTTTCAAGTGGCAAGATAAGCAAGCAGCCTCATTCTCTGTGCCTCTATGCGAACAGTGCATGGGCAGATGAGGCTGAGCAACAGCTTTCCAGGCTAGCCCCTTCTGGCTGCCAGCTATCTGCAGACGTTCGCACTTTCGTAGCAGGGCTGCGATAGGAGCCTGGCAGGGACACCACCATTCCCAGCATGCGTTTGAAGTTTCAAGTGGCAAGATAAGCAAGCAGCCCCATTCTCTGTGCCTCTATGCGAACAGTGCCATGGGCAGATGAGGCTGAGCAACAGCTTTCCAGGCTAGCCCCTTCTGGCTGCCAGCTATCTGCAGACGTTCACATTTCAAGAGCAGGGCTGCGAAAGGAGCCTAGCAGGTACACCATCTTTCCCAGGCTACGTTTGAAGTTTGAGGTGGCAAGACAAGCAAGCAGCCCCATTCTCTGTGCCTCTGTGCGAGCACTGCCATGGGCAGATGAGGCTGAGCAACAGCTTTCCAGGCTAGTCCCTTCTGGCTGCCAGCTATCTGCAGACGTTCGCATTTCAAGAGCAGGGCTGCGAAAGGAGCCTGGCTGGGACACCAACTTTCCCAGGCTACGTTTGAAGTTTGAGGTGGCAAGACAAGCAAGGAGCCCCATTCTCTGTGCCTCTGTGCGAGCACTGCCATGGGCAGATGAGGCTGAGCAACAGCTTTCCAGGCTAGCCCCTTCTGGCTGCCAGCTATCTACAGACGTTCGCACTTTCGGAGCAGGGCTGCGAAAGGAGCCTGGCTGGGACACCAACTTTCCCAGGCTACGTTTGAAGTTTGAGGTGGCAAGAGAAGCAAGCAGCCCCATTCTCTGTGCCTCTGTGCGAGCAGTGCCATGGGCAGATGAGGCTGAGCAACAGCTTTCCAGGCTAGCCCCTTCTGCCTGCCAGCTATCTGCAGACGTTCGCACTTTCGGAGCAGGGCTGTGATAGGAGCCTGGCAGGGACACCAACATTCCCAGCATGCGTTTGAAGTTTCAAGTGGCAAGATAAGCAAGCAGCCCCATTCTCTGTGCCTCTATGCGAACAGTGCCATGGGCAGATGAGGCTGAGCAACAGCTTTCCAGGCTAGCCCCTTCTGCCTGCCAGCTATCTGCAGACGTTCGCATTTCAAGAGCAGGGCTGCGAAAGGAGCCTAGCAGGTACAAAATCTTTCCCAGGCTACGTTTGAAGTTTGAGGTGGCAAGAGAAGCAACGAGCCCCATTCTCTGTGCCTCTGTGCGAGCAGTGCCATAGGCAGATGAGTCTGAGCAACAGCTTTCCAGGCTAGCCCCTTCTGGCTTTCAGCTATCTGCAGACGTTCGCATTTCAAGAGCAGGGCTGCGAAAGGAGCCTAGCAGGTACACCATCTTTCCCAGGCTACGTTTGAAGTTTGAGGTGGCAAGACAAGCAAGCAGCCCCATTCTCTTTGCCTCTGTGCGAGCACTGCCATGGGCAGATGAGGCTGAGCAACAGCTTTCCAGGCTAGCCCCTTCTGGCTGCCAGCTATCTGCAGACGTTCGCACTTTCGGAGCAGGGCTGCGAAAGGATCCTGGCTGGGACACCAACTTTCCCAGGTTACGTTTGAAGTTTGAGGTGGCAAGACAAGCAAGCAGCCCCATTCTCTGTGCCTCTGTGCGAGCAGTGCCATGGGCAGATGAGGCTGAGCAACAGCTTTCCAGGCTAGCCCCTTCTGCCTGCCAGCTATCTGCAGACATTCGCACTTTCGGAGCAGGGCTGTGATAGGAGCCTGGCAGGGACACCACCATTCCCAGCATGCGTTTGAAGTTTCAAGTGGCAAGATAAGCAAGCAGCCTCATTCTCTGTGCCTCTATGCGAACAGTGCATGGGCAGATGAGGCTGAGCAACAGCTTTCCAGGCTAGCCCCTTCTGGCTGCCAGCTATCTGCAGACGTTCGCACTTTCGTAGCAGGGCTGCGATAGGAGCCTGGCAGGGACACCACCATTCCCAGCATGCGTTTGAAGTTTCAAGTGGCAAGATAAGCAAGCAGCCCCATTCTCTGTGCCTCTATGCGAACAGTGCCATGGGCAGATGAGGCTGAGCAACAGCTTTCCAGGCTAGCCCCTTCTGGCTGCCAGCTATCTGCAGACGTTCGCATTTCAAGAGCAGGGCTGCGAAAGGAGCCTAGCAGGTACAACATCTTTCCCAGGCTACGTTTGAAGTTTGAGGTGGCAAGAGAAGCAAGGAGCCCCATTCTCTGTGCCTCTGTGCGAGCAGTGCCATAGGCAGATGAGGCTGAGCAACAGCTTTCCAGGCTAGCCCCTTCTGGCTTTCAGCTATCTGCAGACGTTCGCATTTCAAGAGCAGGGCTGCGAAAGGAGCCTAGCAGGTACACCATCTTTCCCAGGCTACGTTTGAAGTTTGAGGTGGCAAGACAAGCAAGCAGCCCCATTCTCTGTGCCTCTGTGCGAGCACTGCCATGGGCAGATGAGGCTGAGCAACAGCTTTGCAGGCTAGCCCCTTCTGGCTGCCAGCTATCTGCAGACGTTCGCACTTTCGGAGCAGGGCTGCGAAAGGATCCTGGCTGGGACACCAACTTTCCCAGGATATGTTTGAAGTTTGAGGTGGCAAGACAAGCAAGCAGCCCCATTCTCTGTGCCTCTGTGCGAGCAGTGCCATGGGCAGATGAGGCTGAGCAACAGCTTTCCAGGCTAGCCCCTTCTGCCTGCCAGCTATCTGCAGACATTCGCACTTTCGGAGCAGGGCTGTGATAGGAGCCTGGCAGGGACACCACCATTCCCAGCATGCGTTTGAAGTTTCAAGTGGCAAGATAAGCAAGCAGCCTCATTCTCTGTGCCTCTATGCGAACAGTGCATGGGCAGATGAGGCTGAGCAACAGCTTTCCAGGCTAGCCCCTTCTGGCTGCCAGCTATCTGCAGACGTTCGCACTTTCGTAGCAGGGCTGCGATAGGAGCCTGGCTGGGACACCACCATTCCCAGCATGCGTTTGAAGTTTCAAGTGGGAAGATAAGCAAGCAGCCCCATTCTCTGTGCCTCTATGCGAACAGTGCCATGGGCAGATGAGGCTGAGCAACAGCTTTCCAGGCTAGCCCCTTCTGGCTGCCAGCTATCTGCAGACGTTCACATTTCAAGAGCAGGGCTGCGAAAGGAGCCTAGCAGGTACACCATCTTTCCCAGGCTACGTTTGAAGTTTGAGGTGGCAAGACAAGCAAGGAGCCCCATTCTCTGTGCCTCTGTGCGAGCACTGCCATGGGCAGATGAGGCTGAGCAACACCTTTCCAGGCTAGTCCCTTCTGGCTGCCAGCTATCTGCAGACGTTCGCATTTCAAGAGCAGGGCTGCGAAAGGAGCCTGGCTGGGACACCAACTTTCCCAGGCTACGTTTGAAGTTTGAGGTGGCAAGACAAGGAAGGAGCCCCATTCTCTGTGCCTCTATGCGAACATTGCCATGGGCAGATGAGGCTTAGCAACAGCTTTCCAGGCTAGCCCCTTCTGGCTGCCAGCTATCTGCAGACGTTCGCATTTCAAGAGCAGGGCTGCGAAAGGAGCCTGGCTGGGACACCAACTTTCCCAGGCTACGTTTGAAGTTTTAGTTGGCAAGACAAGCAAGGAGCCCCATTCTCTGTGCCTCTGTGTGAGCACTGCCATGGGCAGATGAGGCTGAGCAACAACTTTCCAGGCTAGCCCCTTCTGGCTGCCAGCTATCTGCAGACGTTCGCATTTCAAGAGCAGGGCTGCGAAAGGAGCCTAGCAGGTACACCATCTTTCCCAGGCTACGTTTGAAGTTTGAGGTGGCAAGACAAGCAAGCAGCCCCATTCTCTGTGCCTCTGTGCGAGCACTGCCATGGGCAGATGAGGCTGAGCAACAGCTTTCCAGGCTAGCCCCTTCTGGCTGCCAGCTATCTACAGACGTTCGCACTTTCGGAGCAGGGCTGCGAAAGGAGCCTGGCTGGGACACCAACTTTCCCAGGCTACGTTTGAAGTTTGAGGTGGCAAGACAAGCAAGCAGCCCCATTCTCTGTGCCTCTGTGCGAGCACTGCCATGGGCAGATGAGGCTGAGCAACAGCTTTACAGGATAGCCCCTTCTGCCTGCCAGCTATCTGCAGACGTTCGCACTTTCGGAGCAGGGCTGTGATAGGAGCCTGGCAGGGACACCACCATTCCCAGCATGCGTTTGAAGTTTCAAGTGGCAAGATAAGCAAGCAGCCCCATTCTCTGTGCCTCTATGCGAACAGTGCCATGGGCAGATGAGGCTGAGCAACAGCTTTCCAGGCTAGCCCCTTCTGCCTGCCAGCTATCTGCAGACGTTCGCATTTCAAGAGCAGGGCTGCGAAAGGAGCCTAGCAGGTACAACATCTTTCCCAGGCTACGTTTGAAGTTTGAGGTGGCAAGAGAAGCAAGGAGCCCCATTCTCTGTGCCTCTGTGCGAGCAGTGCCATAGGCAGATGAGGCTGAGCAACAGCTTTCCAGGCTAGCCCCTTCTGGCTTTCAGCTATCTGCAGACGTTCGCATTTCAAGAGCAGGGCTGCGAAAGGAGCCTAGCAGGTACACCATCTTTCCCAGGCTACTTTTGAAGTTTGAGGTGGCAAGACAAGCAAGCAGCCCCATTCTCTGTGCCTCTGTGCGAGCAGTGCCATGGGCAGATGAGGCTGAGCAACAGCTTTCCAGGCTAGCCCCTTCTGGCTGCCAGCTATCTGCAGACGTTCGCACTTTCGGAGCAGGGCTGCGAAAGGATCCTGGCTGGGACACCAACTTTCCCAGGTTACGTTTGAAGTTTGAGGTGGCAAGACAAGCAAGCAGCCCCATTCTCTGTGCCTCTGTGCGAGCAGTGCCATGGGCAGATGAGGCTGAGCAACAGCTTTCCAGGCTAGCCCCTTCTGCCTGCCAGCTATCTGCAGACATTCGCACTTTCGGAGCAGGGCTGTGATAGGAGCCTGGCAGGGACACCACCATTCCCAGCATGCGTTTGAAGTTTCAAGTGGCAAGATAAGCAAGCAGCCTCATTCTCTGTGCCTCTATGCGAACAGTGCATGGTCAGATGAGGCTGAGCAACAGCTTTCCAGGCTAGCCCCTTCTGCCTGCCAGCTATCTGCAGACGTTCGCACTTTCGGAGCAGGGCTGCGATAGGAGCCTGGCAGGGACACCACCATTCCCAGCATGCGTTTGAAGTTTCAAGTGGCAAGATAAGCAAGCAGCCCCATTCTCTGTGCCTCTATGCGAACAGTGCCATGGGCAGATGAGGCTGAGCAACAGCTTTCCAGGCTAGCCCCTTCTGCCTGCCAGCTATCTGCAGACGTTCGCATTTCAAGAGCAGGGCTGCGAAAGGAGCCTGGCAGGTACAACATCTTTCCCAGGCTACGTTTGAAGTTTGAGGTGGCAAGAGAAGCAAGGAGCCCCATTCTCTGTGCCTCTGTGCGAGCAGTGCCATAGGCAGATGAGGCTGAGCAACAGCTTTCCAGGCTAGCCCCTTCTGGCTGCCAGCTATCTGCAGACGTTCGCATTTCAAGAGCAGGGCTGCGAAAGGAGCCTAGCAGGTACACCATCTTTCCCAGGCTACGTTTGAAGTTTGAGGTGGCAAGACAAGCAAGGAGCCCCATTCTCTGTGCCTCTGTGCGAGCACTGCCATGGGCAGATGAGGCTGAGCAACAGCTTTGCAGGCTAGCCCCTTCTGGCTGCCAGCTATCTGCAGACGTTCGCACTTTCGGAGCAGGGCTGCGAAAGGATCCTGGCTGGGACACCAACTTTCCCAGGATATGTTTGAAGTTTGAGGTGGCAAGACAAGCAAGCAGCCCCATTCTCTGTGCCTCTGTGCGAGCAGTGCCATGGGCAGATGAGGCTGAGCAACAGCTTTCCAGGCTAGCCCCTTCTGCCTGCCAGCTATCTGCAGACATTCGCACTTTCGGAGCAGGGCTGTGATAGGAGCCTGGCAGGGACACCACCATTCCCAGCATGCGTTTGAAGTTTCAAGTGGCAAGATAAGCAAGCAGCCTCATTCTCTGTGCCTCTATGCGAACAGTGCATGGTCAGATGAGGCTGAGCAACAGCTTTCCAGGCTAGCCCCTTCTGGCTGCCAGCTATCTGCAGACGTTCGCACTTTCGTAGCAGGGCTGCGATAGGAGCCTGGCAGGGACACCACCATTCCCAGCATGCGTTTGAAGTTTCAAGTGGCAAGATAAGCAAGCAGCCCCATTCTCTGTGCCTCTATGCGAACAGTGCCATGGGCAGATGAGGCTGAGCAACAGCTTTCCAGGCTAGCCCCTTCTGGCTGCCAGCTATCTGCAGACGTTCACATTTCAAGAGCAGGGCTGCGAAAGGAGCCTAGCAGGTACACCATCTTTCCCAGGCTACGTTTGAAGTTTGAGGTGGCAAGACAAGCAAGGAGCCCCATTCTCTGTGCCTCTGTGCGAACACTGCCATGGGCAGATGAGGCTGAGCAACAGCTTTCCAGGCTAGTCCCTTCTGGCTGCCAGCTATCTGCAGACGTTCGCATTTCAAGAGCAGGGCTGCGAAAGGAGCCTGGCTGGGACACCAACTTTCCCAGGCTACGTTTGAAGTTTGAGGTGGCAAGACAAGCAAGGAGCCCCATTCTCTGTGCCTCTATGCGAACAGTGCCATGGGCAGATGAGGCTTAGCAACAGCTTTCCAGGCTAGCCCCTTCTGGCTGCCAGCTATCTGCAGACGTTCGCATTTCAAGAGCAGGGCTGCGAAAGGAGCCTAGCAGGTACACCATCTTTCCCAGGCTACGTTTGAAGTTTGAGGTGGCAAGACAAGCAAGCAGCCCCATTCTCTGTGCCTCTGTGCGAGCACTGCCATGGGCAGATGAGGCTGAGCAACAGCTTTCCAGGCTAGCCCCTTCTGGCTGCCAGCTATCTGCAGACGTTCACATTTCAAGAGCAGGGCTGCGAAAGGAGCCTAGCAGGTACACCATCTTTCCCAGGCTACGTTTGAAGTTTGAGGTGGCAAGACAAGCAAGCAGCCCCATTCTCTGTGCCTCTGTGCGAGCACTGCCATGGGCAGATGCGGCTGAGCAACAGCTTTCCAGGATAGCCCCTTTTGCCTGCCAGCTATCTGCAGACATTCGCACTTTCGGAGCAGGGCTGTGAAAGGAGCCTGGCAGGGACACCACCATTCCCAGCATGCGTTTGAAGTTTCAAGTGGCAAGATAAGCAAGCAGCCCCATTCTCTGTGCCTCTATGCGAACAGTGCCATGGGCAGATGAGGCTGAGCAACAGGTTTCCAGGCTAGCCCCTTCTGGCTGCCAGCTATCTGCAGACGTTCGCATTTCAAGAGCAGGGCTGCGAAAGGAGCCTAGCAGGTACACCATCTTTCCCGGGCTACGTTTGAAGTTTGAGGTGGCAAGACAAGCAAGCAGCCCCATTCTCTGTGCCTCTATGCGAGCAGTGCCATGGGCAGATGAGGCTGAGCAACAGCTTTCCAGGCTAGCCCCTTCTGGCTGCCAGCTATCTGCAGACGTTCGCATTTCAAGAGCAGGGCTGCGAAAGGAGCCTGGCTGGGACACCAACTTTCCCAGGCTACGTTTGAAATTTGAGGTGGCAAGACAAGCAAGGAGCCCCATTCTCTGTGCCTCTGTGCGAGCACTGCCATGGGCAGATGAGGCTGAGCAACAGCTTTCCAGGCTAGCCCCTTCTGGCTGCCAGCTATCTGCAGACGTTCGCATTTCAAGAGCAGGGCTGCGAAAGGAGCCTGGCTGGGACACCAACTTTCCCAGGTTACGTTTGAAGTTTGAGGTGGCAAGACAAGCAAGGAGCCCCATTCTCTGTGCCTCTATGCGAACATTGCCATGGGCAGATGAGGCTTAGCAACAGCTTTCCAGGCTAGCCCCTTCTGCCTGCCAGCTATCTGCAGACGTTCGCATTTCAAGAGCAGGGCTGCGAAAGGAGCCTAGCAGGTACACCATCTTTCCCAGGCTACGTTTGAAGTTTGAGGTGGCAAGACAAGCAAGCAGCCCCATTCTCTGTGCCTCTGTGCGAGCACTGCCATGGGCAGATGAGGCTGAGCAACAGCTTTCCAGGCTAGCCCCTTCTGCCTGCCAGCTATCTGCAGACGTTCACATTTCAAGAGCAGGGCTGCGAAAGGAGCCTAGCAGGTACACCATCTTTCCCAGGCTACGTTTGAAGTTTGAGGTGGCAAGACAAGCAAGCAGCCCCATTCTCTGTGCCTCTGTGTGAGCACTGCCATGGGCAGATGAGGCTGAGCAACAGCTTTCCAGGATAGCCCCTTTTGCCTGCCAGCTATCTGCAGACATTCGCACTTTCGGAGCAGGGCTGTGAAAGGAGCCTGGCAGGGACACCACCATTCCCAGCATGCGTTTGAAGTTTCAAGTGGCAAGATAAGCAAGCAGCCCCATTCTCTGTGCCTCTATGCGAACAGTGCCATGGGCAGATGAGGCTGAGCAACAGCTTTCCAGGCTAGCCCCTTCTGCCTGCCAGCTATCTGCAGACGTTCGCATTTCAAGAGCAGGGCTGCGAAAGGAGCCTGGCTGGGACACCAACTTTCCCAGGCTACGTTTGAAGTTTTAGTTGGCAAGACAAGCAAGGAGCCCCATTCTCTGTGCCTCTGTGTGAGCACTGCCATGGGCAGATGAGGCTGAGCAACAACTTTCCAGGCTAGCCCCTTCTGGCTGCCAGCTATCTGCAGACGTTCGCATTTCAAGAGCAGGGCTGCGAAAGGAGCCTAGCAGGTACACCATCTTTCCCAGGCTACGTTTGAAGTTTGAGGTGGCAAGACAAGCAAGCAGCCCCATTCTCTGTGCCTCTGTGCGAGCACTGCCATGGGCAGATGAGGCTGAGCAACAGCTTTGCAGGCTAGCCCCTTCTGGCTGCCAGCTATCTACAGACGTTCGCACTTTCGGAGCAGGGCTGTGATAGGAGCCTGGCAGGGACACCACCATTCCCAGCATGCGTTTGAAGTTTCAAGTGGCAAGATAAGCAAGCAGCCCCATTCTCTGTGCCTCTATGCGAACAGTGCCATGGGCAGATGAGGCTGAGCAACAGCTTTCCAGGCTAGCCCCTTCTGCCTGCCAGCTATCTGCAGACGTTCGCATTTCAAGAGCAGGGCTGCGAAAGGAGCCTAGCAGGTACAACATCTTTCCCAGGCTACGTTTGAAGTTTGAGGTGGCAAGAGAAGCAAGGAGCCCCATTCTCTGTGCCTCTGTGCGAGCAGTGCCATAGGCAGATGAGGCTGAGCAACAGCTTTCCAGGCTAGCCCCTTCTGGCTTTCAGCTATCTGCAGACGTTCGCATTTCAAGAGCAGGGCTGCGAAAGGAGCCTAGCAGGTACACCATCTTTCCCAGGCTACGTTTGAAGTTTGAGGTGGCAAGACAAGCAAGCAGCCCCATTCTCTGTGCCTCTGTGCGAGCACTGCCATGGGCAGATCAGGCTGAGCAACAGCTTTCCAGGCTAGCCCCTTCTGGCTGCCAGCTATCTGCAGACGTTCGCACTTTCGGAGCAGGGCTGCGAAAGGAGCCTGGCTGGGACACCAACTTTCCCAGGTTACGTTTGAAGTTTGAGGTGGCAAGACAAGCAAGCAGCCCCATTCTCTGTGCCTCTGTGCGAGCAGTGCCATGGGCAGATGAGGCTGAGCAACAGCTTTCCAGGCTAGCCCCTTCTGCCTGCCAGCTATCTGCAGACATTCGCACTTTCGGAGCAGGGCTGTGATAGGAGCCTGGCAGGGACACCACCATTCCCAGCATGCGTTTGAAGTTTCAAGTGGCAAGATAAGCAAGCAGCCTCATTCTCTGTGCCTCTATGCGAACAGTGCATGGTCAGATGAGGCTGAGCAACAGCTTTCCAGGCTAGCCCCTTCTGGCTGCCAGCTATCTGCAGACGTTCGCACTTTCGGAGCAGGGCTGCGATAGGAGCCTGGCAGGGACACCACCATTCCCAGCATGCGTTTGAAGTTTCAAGTGGCAAGATAAGCAAGCAGCCCCATTCTCTGTGCCTCTATGCGAACAGTGCCATGGGCAGATGAGGCTGAGCAACAGCTTTCCAGGCTAGCCCCTTCTGCCTGCCAGCTATCTGCAGACGTTCGCATTTCAA
Organism: Opisthocomus hoazin; assembly: GCF_030867145.1. Classification (NCBI taxonomy): domain Eukaryota; kingdom Metazoa; phylum Chordata; class Aves; order Opisthocomiformes; family Opisthocomidae; genus Opisthocomus; species Opisthocomus hoazin. The sequence continues at coordinate 16,576,026 of NC_134430.1, read as the reverse complement.
GAGCAGGGCTGCGAAAGGAGCCTAGCAGGTACAACATCTTTCCCAGGCTACGTTTGAAGTTTGAGGTGGCAAGAGAAGCAAGGAGCCCCATTCTCTGTGCCTCTGTGCGAGCAGTGCCATGGGCAGATGAGGCTGAGCAACAGCTTTCCAGGCTAGCCCCTTCTGGCTGCCAGCTATCTGCAGACGTTCGCATTTCAAGAGCAGGGCTGCGAAAGGAGCCTAGCAGGTACACCATCTTTCCCAGGCTACGTTTGAAGTTTGAGGTGGCAAGACAAGCAAGCAGCCCCATTCTCTGTGCCTCTGTGCGAGCACTGCCATGGGCAGATGAGGCTGAGCAACAGCTTTGCAGGCTAGCCCCTTCTGGCTGCCAGCTATCTGCAGACGTTCGCACTTTCGGAGCAGGGCTGCGAAAGGATCCTGGCTGGGACACCAACTTTCCCAGGATATGTTTGAAGTTTGAGGTGGCAAGACAAGCAAGCAGCCCCATTCTCTGTGCCTCTGTGCGAGCAGTGCCATGGGCAGATGAGGCTGAGCAACAGCTTTCCAGGCTAGCCCCTTCTGCCTGCCAGCTATCTGCAGACATTCGCACTTTCGGAGCAGGGCTGTGATAGGAGCCTGGCAGGGACACCACCATTCCCAGCATGCGTTTGAAGTTTCAAGTGGCAAGATAAGCAAGCAGCCTCATTCTCTGTGCCTCTATGCGAACAGTGCATGGGCAGATGAGGCTGAGCAACAGCTTTCCAGGCTAGCCCCTTCTGGCTGCCAGCTATCTGCAGACGTTCGCACTTTCGTAGCAGGGCTGCGATAGGAGCCTGGCAGGGACACCACCATTCCCAGCATGCGTTTGAAGTTTCAAGTGGCAAGATAAGCAAGCAGCCCCATTCTCTGTGCCTCTATGCGAACAGTGCCATGGGCAGATGAGGCTGAGCAACAGCTTTCCAGGCTAGCCCCTTCTGGCTGCCAGCTATCTGCAGACGTTCACATTTCAAGAGCAGGGCTGCGAAAGGAGCCTAGCAGGTACACCATCTTTCCCAGGCTACGTTTGAAGTTTGAGGTGGCAAGACAAGCAAGGAGCCCCATTCTCTGTGCCTCTGTGCGAGCACTGCCATGGGCAGATGAGGCTGAGCAACAGCTTTCCAGGCTAGTCCCTTCTGGCTGCCAGCTATCTGCAGACGTTCGCATTTCAAGAGCAGGGCTGCGAAAGGAGCCTGGCTGGGACACCAACTTTCCCAGGCTACGTTTGAAGTTTGAGGTGGCAAGACAAGCAAGGAGCCCCATTCTCTGTGCCTCTATGCGAACAGTGCCATGGGCAGATGAGGCTTAGCAACAGCTTTCCAGGCTAGCCCCTTCTGGCTGCCAGCTATCTGCAGACGTTCGCATTTCAAGAGCAGGGCTGCGAAAGGAGCCTAGCAGGTACACCATCTTTCCCAGGCTACGTTTGAAGTTTGAGGTGGCAAGACAAGCAAGCAGCCCCATTCTCTGTGCCTCTGTGCGAGCACTGCCATGGGCAGATGAGGCTGAGCAACAGCTTTCCAGGCTAGCCCCTTCTGGCTGCCAGCTATCTGCAGACGTTCACATTTCAAGAGCAGGGCTGCGAAAGGAGCCTAGCAGGTACACCATCTTTCCCAGGCTACGTTTGAAGTTTGAGGTGGCAAGACAAGCAAGCAGCCCCATTCTCTGTGCCTCTGTGCGAGCACTGCCATGGGCAGATGAGGCTGAGCAACAGCTTTCCAGGATAGCCCCTTTTGCCTGCCAGCTATCTGCAGACATTCGCACTTTCGGAGCAGGGCTGTGAAAGGAGCCTGGCAGGGACACCACCATTCCCAGCATGCGTTTGAAGTTTCAAGTGGCAAGATAAGCAAGCAGCCCCATTCTCTGTGCCTCTATGCGAACAGTGCCATGGGCAGATGAGGCTGAGCAACAGCTTTCCAGGCTAGCCCCTTCTGGCTGCCAGCTATCTGCAGACGTTCGCATTTCAAGAGCAGGGCTGCGAAAGGAGCCTGGCTGGGACAACATCTTTCCCAGGCTACGTTTGAAATTTGAGGTGGCAAGACAAGCAAGCAGCCCCATTCTCTGTGCCTCTGTGCGAGCACTGCCATGGGCAGATGAGGCTGAGCAACAGCTTTCCAGGATAGCCCCTTCTGGCTGCCAGCTATCTGCAGACGTTCGCACTTTCGGAGCAGGGCTGTGATAGGAGCCTGGCAGGGACACCATCTTTCCCAGCATGCGTTTGAAGTTTCAAGTGGCAAGATAAGCAAGCAGCCCCATTCTCTGTGCCTCTATGCGAACAGTGCCATGGGCAGATGAGGCTGAGCAACAGCTTTCCAGGCTAGCCCCTTCTGGCTGCCAGCTATCTGCAGACGTTCGCACTTTCGGAGCAGGGCTGCGAAAGGAGCCTGGCTGGGACACCAACTTTCCCAGGCTACGTTTGAAGTTTGAGGTGGCAAGACAAGCAAGCAGCCCCATTCTCTGTGCCTCTGTGCGAGCAGTGCCATAGGCAGATGAGGCTGAGCAACAGCTTTCCAGGCTAGCCCCTTCTGGCTGCCAGCTATCTGCAGACGTTTGCATTTCAAGAGCAGGGCTGCGAAAGGAGCCTAGCAGGTACACCATCTTTCCCAGGCTACGTTTGAAGTTTGAGGTGGCAAGACAAGCAAGCAGCCCCATTCTCTGTGCCTCTGTGAGAGCACTGCCATGGGCAGATGAGGCTGAGCAACAGCTTTCCAGGCTAGCACCTTCTGGCTGCCAGCTATCTGCAGACGTTCGCACTTTCGGAGCAGGGCTGCGAAAGGAGCCTGGCTGGGACACCAACTTTCCCAGGCTACGTTTGAAGTTTGAGGTGGCAAGACAAGCAAGCAGCCCCATTCTCTGTGCCTCTGTGCGAGCACTGCCATGGGCAGATGAGGCTGAGCAACAGCTTTCCAGGCTAGCCCCTTCTGGCTGCCAGCTGTCTGCAGACGTTCACATTTCAAGAGCAGGGCTGCGAAAGGATCCTAGCAGGTACACCATCTTTCCCAGGCTACGTTTGAAGTTTGAGGTGGCAAGACAAGCAAGCAGCCCCATTCTCTGTGCCTCTATGCGAACAGTGCCATGGGCAGATGAGGCTGAGCAACAGCTTTCCAGGCTAGCCCCTTCTGGCTGCCAGCTATCTGCAGACGTTCGCATTTCAAGAGCAGGGCTGCGAAAGGAGCCTGGCAGGGACACCAACTTTCCCAGGCTACGTTTGAAGTTTTAGTTGGCAAGACAAGCAAGGAGCCCAATTCTCTGTGCCTCTGTGCGAGCACTGCCATGGGCAGATGAGGCTGAGCAACAACTTTCCAGGCTAGCCCCTTCTGGCTGCCAGCTATCTGCAGACGTTCGCATTTCAAGAGCAGGGCTGCGAAAGGAGCCTAGCAGGTACACCATCTTTCCCAGGCTACGTTCGAAGTTTGAGGTGGCAAGACAAGCAAGCAGCCCCATTCTCTGTGCCTCTGTGAGAGCACTGCCATGGGCAGATGAGGCTGAGCAACAGCTTTCCAGGCTAGCCCCTTCTGGCTGCCAGCTATCTACAGACGTTCGCACTTTCGGAGCAGGGCTGCGAAAGGAGCCTGGCTGGGACACCAACTTTCCCAGCATGCGTTTGAAGTTTCAAGTGGCAAGATAAGCAAGCAGCCCCATTCTCTGTGCCTCTGTGCGAACAGTGCCATGGGCAGATGAGGCTGAGCAACAGCTTTCCAGGCTAGCCCCTTCTGCCTGCCAGCTATCTGCAGACGTTCGCATTTCAAGAGCAGGGCTGCGAAAGGAGCCTAGCAGGTACACCATCTTTCCCAGGCTACGTTTGAAGTTTGAGGTGGCAAGACAAGCAAGCAGCCCCATTCTCTGTGCCTCTGTGCGAGCACTGCCATGGGCAGATGAGGCTGAGCAACAGCTTTCCAGGCTAGCCCCTTCTGGCTGCCAGCTATCTGCAGACGTTCGCACTTTCGGAGCAGGGCTGCGAAAGGATCCTGGCTGGGACACCAACTTTCCCAGGTTACGTTTGAAGTTTGAGGTGGCAAGACAAGCAAGCATCCCCATTCTCTGTGCCTCTGTGCGAGCAGTGTCATGGGCAGATGAGGCTGAGCAACAGCTTTCCAGGCTAGCCCCTTCTGCCTGCCAGCTATCTGCAGACATTCGCACTTTCGGAGCAGGGCTGTGATAGGAGCCTGGCAGGGACACCAGCATTCCCAGCATGCGTTTGAAGTTTCAAGTGGCAAGATAAGCAAGCAGCCTCATTCTCTGTGCCTCTATGCGAACAGTGCATGGGCAGATGAGGCTGAGCAACAGCTTTCCAGGCTAGCCCCTTCTGGCTGCCAGCTATCTTCAGACGTTCGCACTTTCGGAGCAGGGCTGCGAAAGGAGCCTGGCTGGGACACCAACTTTCCCAGGTTACGTTTGAAGTTTGAGGTGGCAAGACAAGCAAGCAGCCCCATTCTCTTTGCCTCTGTGCGAGCACTGCCATGGGCAGATGAGGCTGAGCAACAGCTTTCCAGGCTAGCCCCTTCTGGCTGCCAGCTATCTGCAGACATTCGCACTTTCGGAGCAGGGCTGTGATAGGAGCCTGGCAGGGACACCACCATTCCCAGCATGCGTTTGAAGTTTGAGGTGGCAAGACAAGCAAGCAGCCCGATTCTCTGTGCCTCTATGCGAACAGTGCCATGGGCAGATGAGGCTGAGCAACAGCTTTCCAGGCTAGACCCTTCTGGCTGCCAGCTGTCTGCAGACGTTCGCATTTTAAGAGCAGGGCTGCGAAAGGAGCCTGGCTGGGACACCATCTTTCCCAGGCTACGTTTGAAGTTTTAGTTGGCAAGACAAGCAAGGAGCCCCATTCTCTGTGCCTCTGTGCGAGCACTGCCATGGGCAGATGAGGCTGAGCAACAGCTTTCCAGGCTAGCCCCTTCTGCCTGCCAGCTATCTGCAGACGTTCGCATTTCAAGAGCAGGGCTGCGAAAGGAGCCTAGCAGGTACACCATCTTTCCCAGGCTACGTTTGAAGTTTGAGGTGGCAAGACAAGCAAGCAGCCCCATTCTCTGTGCCTCTGTGCGAGCACTGCCATGGGCAGATGAGGCTGAGCAACAGCTTTCCAGGCTAGCCCCTTCTGGCTGCCAGCTATCTGCAGACGTTCGCATTTCAAGAGCAGGGCTGCGAAAGGATCCTGGCTGGGACACCAACTTTCCCAGGTTACGTTTGAAGTTTGAGGTGGCAAGACAAGCAAGCAGCCCCATTCTCTGTGCCTCTGTGCGAGCACTGCCATGGGCAGATGAGGCTGAGCAACAGCTTTCCAGGCTAGCCCCTTCTGCCTGCCAGCTATCTGCAGACATTCGCACTTTCGGAGCAGGGCTGTGATAGGAGCCTGGCAGGGACACCAACATTCCCAGCATGCGTTTGAAGTTTCAAGTGGCAAGATAAGCAAGCAGCCCCATTCTCTGTGCCTCTATGCGAACAGTGCATGGGCAGATGAGGCTGAGCAACAGCTTTCCAGGCTAGCCCCTTCTGGCTGCCAGCTATCTGCAGACGTTCGCACTTTCGGAGCAGGGCTGCGAAAGGAGCCTGGCTGGGACACCAACTTTCCCAGGTTACGTTTGAAGTTTGAGGTGGCAAGACAAGCAAGCAGCCCCATTCTCTTTGCCTCTGTGCGAGCACTGCCATGGGCAGATGAGGCTGAGCAACAGCTTTCCAGGCTAGCCCCTTCTGCCTGCCAGCTATCTGCAGACATTCGCACTTTCGGAGCAGGGCTGTGATAGGAGCCTGGCAGGGACACCACCATTCCCAGCATGCGTTTGAAGTTTGAGGTGGCAAGACAAGCAAGCAGCCCGATTCTCTGTGCCTCTATGCGAACAGTGCCATGGGCAGATGAGGCTGAGCAACAGCTTTCCAGGCTAGCCCCTTCTGGCTTTCAGCTATCTGCAGACGTTCGCATTTTAAGAGCAGGGCTGCGAAAGGAGCCTGGCAGGGACACCACCATTCCCAGCATGCGTTTGAAGTTTCAAGTGGCAAGATAAGCAAGCAGCCCCATTCTCTGTGCCTCTATGCGAACAGTGCCATGGGCAGATGAGGCTGAGCAACAGCTTTCCAGGCTAGCCCCTTCTGGCTGCCAGCTATCTGCAGACGTTCGCATTTCAAGAGCAGGGCTGCGAAAGGAGCCTAGCAGGTACAACATCTTTCCCAGGCTACGTTTGAAGTTTGAGGTGGCAAGAGAAGCAAGGAGCCCCATTCTCTGTGCCTCTGTGCGAGCAGTGCCATAGGCAGATGAGGCTGAGCAACAGCTTTCCAGGCTAGCCCCTTCTGGCTTTCAGCTATCTGCAGACGTTCGCATTTCAAGAGCAGGGCTGCGAAAGGAGCCTAGCAGGTACACCATCTTTCCCAGGCTACGTTTGAAGTTTGAGGTGGCAAGACAAGCAAGCAGCCCCATTCTCTGTGCCTCTGTGCGAGCACTGCCATGGGCAGATCAGGCTGAGCAACAGCTTTCCAGGCTAGCCCCTTCTGGCTGCCAGCTATCTGCAGACGTTCGCACTTTCGGAGCAGGGCTGCGAAAGGAGCCTGGCTGGGACACCAACTTTCCCAGGTTACGTTTGAAGTTTGAGGTGGCAAGACAAGCAAGCAGCCCCATTCTCTGTGCCTCTGTGCGAGCAGTGCCATGGGCAGATGAGGCTGAGCAACAGCTTTCCAGGCTAGCCCCTTCTGCCTGCCAGCTATCTGCAGACATTCGCACTTTCGGAGCAGGGCTGTGATAGGAGCCTGGCAGGGACACCACCATTCCCAGCATGCGTTTGAAGTTTCAAGTGGCAAGATAAGCAAGCAGCCTCATTCTCTGTGCCTCTATGCGAACAGTGCATGGTCAGATGAGGCTGAGCAACAGCTTTCCAGGCTAGCCCCTTCTGGCTGCCAGCTATCTGCAGACGTTCGCACTTTCGGAGCAGGGCTGCGATAGGAGCCTGGCAGGGACACCACCATTCCCAGCATGCGTTTGAAGTTTCAAGTGGCAAGATAAGCAAGCAGCCCCATTCTCTGTGCCTCTATGCGAACAGTGCCATGGGCAGATGAGGCTGAGCAACAGCTTTCCAGGCTAGCCCCTTCTGCCTGCCAGCTATCTGCAGACGTTCGCATTTCAAGAGCAGGGCTGCGAAAGGAGCCTAGCAGGTACAACATCTTTCCCAGGCTACGTTTGAAGTTTGAGGTGGCAAGAGAAGCAAGGAGCCCCATTCTCTGTGCCTCTGTGCGAGCAGTGCCATGGGCAGATGAGGCTGAGCAACAGCTTTCCAGGCTAGCCCCTTCTGGCTGCCAGCTATCTGCAGACGTTCGCATTTCAAGAGCAGGGCTGCGAAAGGAGCCTAGCAGGTACACCATCTTTCCCAGGCTACGTTTGAAGTTTGAGGTGGCAAGACAAGCAAGCAGCCCCATTCTCTGTGCCTCTGTGCGAGCACTGCCATGGGCAGATGAGGCTGAGCAACAGCTTTGCAGGCTAGCCCCTTCTGGCTGCCAGCTATCTGCAGACGTTCGCACTTTCGGAGCAGGGCTGCGAAAGGATCCTGGCTGGGACACCAACTTTCCCAGGATATGTTTGAAGTTTGAGGTGGCAAGACAAGCAAGCAGCCCCATTCTCTGTGCCTCTGTGCGAGCAGTGCCATGGGCAGATGAGGCTGAGCAACAGCTTTCCAGGCTAGCCCCTTCTGCCTGCCAGCTATCTGCAGACATTCGCACTTTCGGAGCAGGGCTGTGATAGGAGCCTGGCAGGGACACCACCATTCCCAGCATGCGTTTGAAGTTTCAAGTGGCAAGATAAGCAAGCAGCCTCATTCTCTGTGCCTCTATGCGAACAGTGCATGGGCAGATGAGGCTGAGCAACAGCTTTCCAGGCTAGCCCCTTCTGGCTGCCAGCTATCTGCAGACGTTCGCACTTTCGTAGCAGGGCTGCGATAGGAGCCTGGCAGGGACACCACCATTCCCAGCATGCGTTTGAAGTTTCAAGTGGCAAGATAAGCAAGCAGCCCCATTCTCTGTGCCTCTATGCGAACAGTGCCATGGGCAGATGAGGCTGAGCAACAGCTTTCCAGGCTAGCCCCTTCTGGCTGCCAGCTATCTGCAGACGTTCACATTTCAAGAGCAGGGCTGCGAAAGGAGCCTAGCAGGTACACCATCTTTCCCAGGCTACGTTTGAAGTTTGAGGTGGCAAGACAAGCAAGGAGCCCCATTCTCTGTGCCTCTGTGCGAGCACTGCCATGGGCAGATGAGGCTGAGCAACAGCTTTCCAGGCTAGTCCCTTCTGGCTGCCAGCTATCTGCAGACGTTCGCATTTCAAGAGCAGGGCTGCGAAAGGAGCCTGGCTGGGACACCAACTTTCCCAGGCTACGTTTGAAGTTTGAGGTGGCAAGACAAGCAAGGAGCCCCATTCTCTGTGCCTCTATGCGAACAGTGCCATGGGCAGATGAGGCTTAGCAACAGCTTTCCAGGCTAGCCCCTTCTGGCTGCCAGCTATCTGCAGACGTTCGCATTTCAAGAGCAGGGCTGCGAAAGGAGCCTAGCAGGTACACCATCTTTCCCAGGCTACGTTTGAAGTTTGAGGTGGCAAGACAAGCAAGCAGCCCCATTCTCTGTGCCTCTGTGCGAGCACTGCCATGGGCAGATGAGGCTGAGCAACAGCTTTCCAGGCTAGCCCCTTCTGGCTGCCAGCTATCTGCAGACGTTCACATTTCAAGAGCAGGGCTGCGAAAGGAGCCTAGCAGGTACACCATCTTTCCCAGGCTACGTTTGAAGTTTGAGGTGGCAAGACAAGCAAGCAGCCCCATTCTCTGTGCCTCTGTGCGAGCACTGCCATGGGCAGATGAGGCTGAGCAACAGCTTTCCAGGATAGCCCCTTTTGCCTGCCAGCTATCTGCAGACATTCGCACTTTCGGAGCAGGGCTGTGAAAGGAGCCTGGCAGGGACACCACCATTCCCAGCATGCGTTTGAAGTTTCAAGTGGCAAGATAAGCAAGCAGCCCCATTCTCTGTGCCTCTATGCGAACAGTGCCATGGGCAGATGAGGCTGAGCAACAGCTTTCCAGGCTAGCCCCTTCTGGCTGCCAGCTATCTGCAGACGTTCGCATTTCAAGAGCAGGGCTGCGAAAGGAGCCTAGCAGGTACACCATCTTTCCCGGGCTACGTTTGAAGTTTGAGGTGGCAAGACAAGCAAGCAGCCCCATTCTCTGTGCCTCTATGCGAGCAGTGCCATGGGCAGATGAGGCTGAGCAACAGCTTTCCAGGCTAGCCCCTTCTGGCTGCCAGCTATCTGCAGACGTTCGCATTTCAAGAGCAGGGCTGCGAAAGGAGCCTGGCTGGGACAACATCTTTCCCAGGCTACGTTTGAAATTTGAGGTGGCAAGACAAGCAAGCAGCCCCATTCTCTGTGCCTCTGTGCGAGCACTGCCATGGGCAGATGAGGCTGAGCAACAGCTTTCCAGGATAGCCCCTTCTGGCTGCCAGCTATCTGCAGACGTTCGCACTTTCGGAGCAGGGCTGTGATAGGAGCCTGGCAGGGACACCATCTTTCCCAGCATGCGTTTGAAGTTTCAAGTGGCAAGATAAGCAAGCAGCCCCATTCTCTGTGCCTCTATGCGAACAGTGCCATGGGCAGATGAGGCTGAGCAACAGCTTTCCAGGATAGCCCCTTCTGGCTGCCAGCTATCTGCAGACGTTCGCACTTTCGGAGCAGGGCTGCGAAAGGAGCCTGGCTGGGACACCAACTTTCCCAGGCTACGTTTGAAGTTTGAGGTGGCAAGACAAGCAAGCAGCCCCATTCTCTGTGCCTCTGTGCGAGCAGTGCCATAGGCAGATGAGGCTGAGCAACAGCTTTCCAGGCTAGCCCCTTCTGGCTGCCAGCTATCTGCAGACGTTTGCATTTCAAGAGCAGGGCTGCCAAAGGAGCCTAGCAGGTACACCATCTTTCCCAGGCTACGTTTGAAGTTTGAGGTGGCAAGACAAGCAAGCAGCCCCATTCTCTGTGCCTCTGTGAGAGCACTGCCATGGGCAGATGAGGCTGAGCAACAGCTTTCCAGGCTAGCACCTTCTGGCTGCCAGCTATCTGCAGACGTTCGCACTTTCGGAGCAGGGCTGCGAAAGGAGCCTGGCTGGGACACCAACTTTCCCAGGCTACGTTTGAAGTTTGAGGTGGCAAGACAAGCAAGCAGCCCCATTCTCTGTGCCTCTGTGCGAGCACTGCCATGGGCAGATGAGGCTGAGCAACAGCTTTCCAGGCTAGCCCCTTCTGGCTGCCAGCTGTCTGCAGACGTTCACATTTCAAGAGCAGGGCTGCGAAAGGATCCTAGCAGGTACACCATCTTTCCCAGGCTACGTTTGAAGTTTGAGGTGGCAAGACAAGCAAGCAGCCCCATTCTCTGTGCCTCTATGCGAACAGTGCCATGGGCAGATGAGGCTGAGCAACAGCTTTCCAGGCTAGCCCCTTCTGGCTGCCAGCTATCTGCAGACGTTCGCATTTCAAGAGCAGGGCTGCGAAAGGAGCCTGGCAGGGACACCAACTTTCCCAGGCTACGTTTGAAGTTTTAGTTGGCAAGACAAGCAAGGAGCCCAATTCTCTGTGCCTCTGTGCGAGCACTGCCATGGGCAGATGAGGCTGAGCAACAACTTTCCAGGCTAGCCCCTTCTGGCTGCCAGCTATCTGCAGACGTTCGCATTTCAAGAGCAGGGCTGCGAAAGGAGCCTAGCAGGTACACCATCTTTCCCAGGCTACGTTCGAAGTTTGAGGTGGCAAGACAAGCAAGCAGCCCCATTCTCTGTGCCTCTGTGAGAGCACTGCCATGGGCAGATGAGGCTGAGCAACAGCTTTCCAGGCTAGCCCCTTCTGGCTGCCAGCTATCTACAGACGTTCGCACTTTCGGAGCAGGGCTGCGAAAGGAGCCTGGCTGGGACACCAACTTTCCCAGCATGCGTTTGAAGTTTCAAGTGGCAAGATAAGCAAGCAGCCCCATTCTCTGTGCCTCTGTGCGAACAGTGCCATGGGCAGATGAGGCTGAGCAACAGCTTTCCAGGCTAGCCCCTTCTGCCTGCCAGCTATCTGCAGACGTTCGCATTTCAAGAGCAGGGCTGCGAAAGGAGCCTAGCAGGTACACCATCTTTCCCAGGCTACGTTTGAAGTTTGAGGTGGCAAGACAAGCAAGCAGCCCCATTCTCTGTGCCTCTGTGCGAGCACTGCCATGGGCAGATGAGGCTGAGCAACAGCTTTCCAGGCTAGCCCCTTCTGGCTGCCAGCTATCTGCAGACGTTCGCACTTTCGGAGCAGGGCTGCGAAAGGATCCTGGCTGGGACACCAACTTTCCCAGGTTACGTTTGAAGTTTGAGGTGGCAAGACAAGCAAGCATCCCCATTCTCTGTGCCTCTGTGCGAGCAGTGTCATGGGCAGATGAGGCTGAGCAACAGCTTTCCAGGCTAGCCCCTTCTGCCTGCCAGCTATCTGCAGACATTCGCACTTTCGGAGCAGGGCTGTGATAGGAGCCTGGCAGGGACACCAGCATTCCCAGCATGCGTTTGAAGTTTCAAGTGGCAAGATAAGCAAGCAGCCTCATTCTCTGTGCCTCTATGCGAACAGTGCATGGGCAGATGAGGCTGAGCAACAGCTTTCCAGGCTAGCCCCTTCTGGCTGCCAGCTATCTTCAGACGTTCGCACTTTCGGAGCAGGGCTGCGAAAGGAGCCTGGCTGGGACACCAACTTTCCCAGGTTACGTTTGAAGTTTGAGGTGGCAAGACAAGCAAGCAGCCCCATTCTCTTTGCCTCTGTGCGAGCACTGCCATGGGCAGATGAGGCTGAGCAACAGCTTTCCAGGCTAGCCCCTTCTGCCTGCCAGCTATCTGCAGACATTCGCACTTTCGGAGCAGGGCTGTGATAGGAGCCTGGCAGGGACACCACCATTCCCAGCATGCGTTTGAAGTTTGAGGTGGCAAGACAAGCAAGCAGCCCGATTCTCTGTGCCTCTATGCGAACAGTGCCATGGGCAGATGAGGCTGAGCAACAGCTTTCCAGGCTAGACCCTTCTGGCTGCCAGCTGTCTGCAGACGTTCGCATTTTAAGAGCAGGGCTGCGAAAGGAGCCTGGCTGGGACACCATCTTTCCCAGGCTACGTTTGAAGTTTTAGTTGGCAAGACAAGCAAGGAGCCCCATTCTCTGTGCCTCTGTGCGAGCACTGCCATGGGCAGATGAGGCTGAGCAACAGCTTTCCAGGCTAGCCCCTTCTGCCTGCCAGCTATCTGCAGACGTTCGCATTTCAAGAGCAGGGCTGCGAAAGGAGCCTAGCAGGTACACCATCTTTCCCAGGCTACGTTTGAAGTTTGAGGTGGCAAGACAAGCAAGCAGCCCCATTCTCTGTGCCTCTGTGCGAGCACTGCCATGGGCAGATGAGGCTGAGCAACAGCTTTCCAGGCTAGCCCCTTCTGGCTGCCAGCTATCTGCAGACGTTCGCATTTCAAGAGCAGGGCTGCGAAAGGAGCCTGGCTGGGACACCACCATTCCCAGGTTACGTTTGAAGTTTGAGGTGGCAAGACAAGCAAGCAGCCCCATTCTCTGTGCCTCTGTGCGAGCACTGCCATGGGCAGATGAGGCTGAGCAACAGCTTTCCAGGCTAGCCCCTTCTGCCTGCCAGCTATCTGCAGACATTCGCACTTTCGGAGCAGGGCTGTGATAGGAGCCTGGCAGGGACACCAACATTCCCAGCATGCGTTTGAAGTTTCAAGTGGCAAGATAAGCAAGCAGCCCCATTCTCTGTGCCTCTATGCGAACAGTGCATGGGCAGATGAGGCTGAGCAACAGCTTTCCAGGCTAGCCCCTTCTGGCTGCCAGCTATCTGCAGACGTTCGCACTTTCGGAGCAGGGCTGCGAAAGGAGCCTGGCTGGGACACCAACTTTCCCAGGTTACGTTTGAAGTTTGAGGTGGCAAGACAAGCAAGCAGCCCCATTCTCTTTGCCTCTGTGCGAGCACTGCCATGGGCAGATGAGGCTGAGCAACAGCTTTCCAGGCTAGCCCCTTCTGCCTGCCAGCTATCTGCAGACATTCGCACTTTCGGAGCAGGGCTGTGATAGGAGCCTGGCAGGGACACCACCATTCCCAGCATGCGTTTGAAGTTTGAGGTGGCAAGACAAGCAAGCAGCCCGATTCTCTGTGCCTCTATGCGAACAGTGCCATGGGCAGATGAGGCTGAGCAACAGCTTTCCAGGCTAGCCCCTTCTGGCTTTCAGCTATCTGCAGACGTTCGCATTTTAAGAGCAGGGCTGCGAAAGGAGCCTGGCAGGGACACCACCATTCCCAGCATGCGTTTGAAGTTTCAAGTGGCAAGATAAGCAAGCAGCCCCATTCTCTGTGCCTCTATGCGAACAGTGCCATGGGCAGATGAGGCTGAGCAACAGCTTTCCAGGCTAGCCCCTTCTGGCTGCCAGCTATCTGCAGACGTTCGCATTTCAAGAGCAGGGCTGCGAAAGGAGCCTAGCAGGTACAACATCTTTCCCAGGCTACGTTTGAAGTTTGAGGTGGCAAGAGAAGCAAGGAGCCCCATTCTCTGTGCCTCTGTGCGAGCAGTGCCATAGGCAGATGAGGCTGAGCAACAGCTTTCCAGGCTAGCCCCTTCTGGCTGCCAGCTATCTGCAGACGTTCGCATTTCAAGAGCAGGGCTGCGAAAGGAGCCTAGCAGGTACACCATCTTTCCCAGGCTACGTTTGAAGTTTGAGGTGGCAAGACAAGCAAGGAGCCCCATTCTCTGTGCCTCTGTGCGAGCACTGCCATGGGCAGATGAGGCTGAGCAACAGCTTTGCAGGCTAGCCCCTTCTGGCTGCCAGCTATCTGCAGACGTTCGCACTTTCGGAGCAGGGCTGCGAAAGGATCCTGGCTGGGACACCAACTTTCCCAGGATATGTTTGAAGTTTGAGGTGGCAAGACAAGCAAGCAGCCCCATTCTCTGTGCCTCTGTGCGAGCAGTGCCATGGGCAGATGAGGCTGAGCAACAGCTTTCCAGGCTAGCCCCTTCTGCCTGCCAGCTATCTGCAGACATTCGCACTTTCGGAGCAGGGCTGTGATAGGAGCCTGGCAGGGACACCACCATTCCCAGCATGCGTTTGAAGTTTCAAGTGGCAAGATAAGCAAGCAGCCTCATTCTCTGTGCCTCTATGCGAACAGTGCATGGTCAGATGAGGCTGAGCAACAGCTTTCCAGGCTAGCCCCTTCTGGCTGCCAGCTATCTGCAGACGTTCGCACTTTCGTAGCAGGGCTGCGATAGGAGCCTGGCAGGGACACCACCATTCCCAGCATGCGTTTGAAGTTTCAAGTGGCAAGATAAGCAAGCAGCCCCATTCTCTGTGCCTCTATGCGAACAGTGCCATGGGCAGATGAGGCTGAGCAACAGCTTTCCAGGCTAGCCCCTTCTGGCTGCCAGCTATCTGCAGACGTTCACATTTCAAGAGCAGGGCTGCGAAAGGAGCCTAGCAGGTACACCATCTTTCCCAGGCTACGTTTGAAGTTTGAGGTGGCAAGACAAGCAAGGAGCCCCATTCTCTGTGCCTCTGTGCGAACACTGCCATGGGCAGATGAGGCTGAGCAACAGCTTTCCAGGCTAGTCCCTTCTGGCTGCCAGCTATCTGCAGACGTTCGCATTTCAAGAGCAGGGCTGCGAAAGGAGCCTGGCTGGGACACCAACTTTCCCAGGCTACGTTTGAAGTTTGAGGTGGCAAGACAAGCAAGGAGCCCCATTCTCTGTGCCTCTATGCGAACAGTGCCATGGGCAGATGAGGCTTAGCAACAGCTTTCCAGGCTAGCCCCTTCTGGCTGCCAGCTATCTGCAGACGTTCGCATTTCAAGAGCAGGGCTGCGAAAGGAGCCTAGCAGGTACACCATCTTTCCCAGGCTACGTTTGAAGTTTGAGGTGGCAAGACAAGCAAGCAGCCCCATTCTCTGTGCCTCTGTGCGAGCACTGCCATGGGCAGATGAGGCTGAGCAACAGCTTTCCAGGCTAGCCCCTTCTGGCTGCCAGCTATCTGCAGACGTTCACATTTCAAGAGCAGGGCTGCGAAAGGAGCCTAGCAGGTACACCATCTTTCCCAGGCTACGTTTGAAGTTTGAGGTGGCAAGACAAGCAAGCAGCCCCATTCTCTGTGCCTCTGTGCGAGCACTGCCATGGGCAGATGCGGCTGAGCAACAGCTTTCCAGGATAGCCCCTTTTGCCTGCCAGCTATCTGCAGACATTCGCACTTTCGGAGCAGGGCTGTGAAAGGAGCCTGGCAGGGACACCACCATTCCCAGCATGCGTTTGAAGTTTCAAGTGGCAAGATAAGCAAGCAGCCCCATTCTCTGTGCCTCTATGCGAACAGTGCCATGGGCAGATGAGGCTGAGCAACAGCTTTCCAGGCTAGCCCCTTCTGGCTGCCAGCTATCTGCAGACGTTCGCATTTCAAGAGCAGGGCTGCGAAAGGAGCCTAGCAGGTACACCATCTTTCCCGGGCTACGTTTGAAGTTTGAGGTGGCAAGACAAGCAAGCAGCCCCATTCTCTGTGCCTCTATGCGAACAGTGCCATGGGCAGATGAGGCTGAGCAACAGCTTTCCAGGCTAGCCCCTTCTGGCTGCCAGCTATCTGCAGACGTTCGCATTTCAAGAGCAGGGCTGCGAAAGGAGCCTGGCTGGGACACCAACTTTCCCAGGCTACGTTTGAAATTTGAGGTGGCAAGACAAGCAAGGAGCCCCATTCTCTGTGCCTCTGTGCGAGCACTGCCATGGGCAGATGAGGCTGAGCAACAGCTTTCCAGGCTAGCCCCTTCTGGCTGCCAGCTATCTGCAGACGTTCGCATTTCAAGAGCAGGGCTGCGAAAGGAGCCTGGCTGGGACACCAACTTTCCCAGGTTACGTTTGAAGTTTGAGGTGGCAAGACAAGCAAGGAGCCCCATTCTCTGTGCCTCTATGCGAACATTGCCATGGGCAGATGAGGCTTAGCAACAGCTTTCCAGGCTAGCCCCTTCTGCCTGCCAGCTATCTGCAGACGTTCGCATTTCAAGAGCAGGGCTGCGAAAGGAGCCTAGCAGGTACACCATCTTTCCCAGGCTACGTTTGAAGTTTGAGGTGGCAAGACAAGCAAGCAGCCCCATTCTCTGTGCCTCTGTGCGAGCACTGCCATGGGCAGATGAGGCTGAGCAACAGCTTTCCAGGCTAGCCCCTTCTGCCTGCCAGCTATCTGCAGACGTTCACATTTCAAGAGCAGGGCTGCGAAAGGAGCCTAGCAGGTACACCATCTTTCCCAGGCTACGTTTGAAGTTTGAGGTGGCAAGACAAGCAAGCAGCCCCATTCTCTGTGCCTCTGTGTGAGCACTGCCATGGGCAGATGAGGCTGAGCAACAGCTTTCCAGGATAGCCCCTTTTGCCTGCCAGCTATCTGCAGACATTCGCACTTTCGGAGCAGGGCTGTGAAAGGAGCCTGGCAGGGACACCACCATTCCCAGCATGCGTTTGAAGTTTCAAGTGGCAAGATAAGCAAGCAGCCCCATTCTCTGTGCCTCTATGCGAACAGTGCCATGGGCAGATGAGGCTGAGCAACAGCTTTCCAGGCTAGCCCCTTCTGCCTGCCAGCTATCTGCAGACGTTCGCATTTCAAGAGCAGGGCTGCGAAAGGAGCCTGGCTGGGACACCAACTTTCCCAGGCTACGTTTGAAGTTTTAGTTGGCAAGACAAGCAAGGAGCCCCATTCTCTGTGCCTCTGTGTGAGCACTGCCATGGGCAGATGAGGCTGAGCAACAACTTTCCAGGCTAGCCCCTTCTGGCTGCCAGCTATCTGCAGACGTTCGCATTTCAAGAGCAGGGCTGCGAAAGGAGCCTAGCAGGTACACCATCTTTCCCAGGCTACGTTTGAAGTTTGAGGTGGCAAGACAAGCAAGCAGCCCCATTCTCTGTGCCTCTGTGCGAGCACTGCCATGGGCAGATGAGGCTGAGCAACAGCTTTGCAGGCTAGCCCCTTCTGGCTGCCAGCTATCTACAGACGTTCGCACTTTCGGAGCAGGGCTGTGATAGGAGCCTGGCAGGGACACCACCATTCCCAGCATGCGTTTGAAGTTTCAAGTGGCAAGATAAGCAAGCAGCCCCATTCTCTGTGCCTCTATGCGAACAGTGCCATGGGCAGATGAGGCTGAGCAACAGCTTTCCAGGCTAGCCCCTTCTGCCTGCCAGCTATCTGCAGACGTTCGCATTTCAAGAGCAGGGCTGCGAAAGGAGCCTAGCAGGTACAACATCTTTCCCAGGCTACGTTTGAAGTTTGAGGTGGCAAGAGAAGCAAGGAGCCCCATTCTCTGTGCCTCTGTGCGAGCAGTGCCATAGGCAGATGAGGCTGAGCAACAGCTTTCCAGGCTAGCCCCTTCTGGCTTTCAGCTATCTGCAGACGTTCGCATTTCAAGAGCAGGGCTGCGAAAGGAGCCTAGCAGGTACACCATCTTTCCCAGGCTACGTTTGAAGTTTGAGGTGGCAAGACAAGCAAGCAGCCCCATTCTCTGTGCCTCTGTGCGAGCACTGCCATGGGCAGATCAGGCTGAGCAACAGCTTTCCAGGCTAGCCCCTTCTGGCTGCCAGCTATCTGCAGACGTTCGCACTTTCGGAGCAGGGCTGCGAAAGGAGCCTGGCTGGGACACCAACTTTCCCAGGTTACGTTTGAAGTTTGAGGTGGCAAGACAAGCAAGCAGCCCCATTCTCTGTGCCTCTGTGCGAGCAGTGCCATGGGCAGATGAGGCTGAGCAACAGCTTTCCAGGCTAGCCCCTTCTGCCTGCCAGCTATCTGCAGACATTCGCACTTTCGGAGCAGGGCTGTGATAGGAGCCTGGCAGGGACACCACCATTCCCAGCATGCGTTTGAAGTTTCAAGTGGCAAGATAAGCAAGCAGCCTCATTCTCTGTGCCTCTATGCGAACAGTGCATGGTCAGATGAGGCTGAGCAACAGCTTTCCAGGCTAGCCCCTTCTGGCTGCCAGCTATCTGCAGACGTTCGCACTTTCGGAGCAGGGCTGCGAAAGGAGCCTGGCAGGGACACCACCATTCCCAGCATGCGTTTGAAGTTTCAAGTGGCAAGATAAGCAAGCAGCCCCATTCTCTGTGCCTCTATGCGAACAGTGCCATGGGCAGATGAGGCTGAGCAACAGCTTTCCAGGCTAGCCCCTTCTGGCTGCCAGCTATCTGCAGACGTTCGCATTTCAAGAGCAGGGCTGCGAAAGGAGCCTAGCAGGTACACCATCTTTCCCAGGCTACGTTTGAAGTTTGAGGTGGCAAGACAAGCAAGCAGCCCCATTCTCTGTGCCTCTGTGCGAGCACTGCCATGGGCAGATGAGGCTGAGCAACAGCTTTGCAGGCTAGCCCCTTCTGGCTGCCAGCTATCTGCAGACGTTCGCACTTTCGGAGCAGGGCTGCGAAAGGATCCTGGCTGGGACACCAACTTTCCCAGGATATGTTTGAAGTTTGAGGTGGCAAGACAAGCAAGCAGCCCCATTCTCTGTGCCTCTGTGCGAGCAGTGCCATGGGCAGATGAGGCTGAGCAACAGCTTTCCAGGCTAGCCCCTTCTGCCTGCCAGCTATCTGCAGACATTCGCACTTTCGGAGCAGGGCTGTGATAGGAGCCTGGCAGGGACACCACCATTCCCAGCATGCGTTTGAAGTTTCAAGTGGCAAGATAAGCAAGCAGCCTCATTCTCTGTGCCTCTATGCGAACAGTGCATGGGCAGATGAGGCTGAGCAACAGCTTTCCAGGCTAGCCCCTTCTGGCTGCCAGCTATCTGCAGACGTTCGCACTTTCGTAGCAGGGCTGCGATAGGAGCCTGGCAGGGACACCACCATTCCCAGCATGCGTTTGAAGTTTCAAGTGGCAAGATAAGCAAGTAGCCCCATTCTCTGTGCCTCTATGCGAACAGTGCCATGGGCAGATGAGGCTGAGCAACAGCTTTCCAGGCTAGCCCCTTCTGGCTGCCAGCTATCTGCAGACGTTCACATTTCAAGAGCAGGGCTGCGAAAGGAGCCTAGCAGGTACACCATCTTTCCCAGGCTACGTTTGAAGTTTGAGGTGGCAAGACAAGCAAGGAGCCCCATTCTCTGTGCCTCTGTGCGAGCACTGCCATGGGCAGATGAGGCTGAGCAACAGCTTTCCAGGCTAGTCCCTTCTGGCTGCCAGCTATCTGCAGACGTTCGCATTTCAAGAGCAGGGCTGCGAAAGGAGCCTGGCTGGGACACCAACTTTCCCAGGCTACGTTTGAAGTTTGAGGTGGCAAGACAAGCAAGGAGCCCCATTCTCTGTGCCTCTATGCGAACAGTGCCATGGGCAGATGAGGCTTAGCAACAGCTTTCCAGGCTAGCCCCTTCTGGCTGCCAGCTATCTGCAGACGTTCGCATTTCAAGAGCAGGGCTGCGAAAGGAGCCTAGCAGGTACACCATCTTTCCCAGGCTACGTTTGAAGTTTGAGGTGGCAAGACAAGCAAGCAGCCCCATTCTCTGTGCCTCTGTGCGAGCACTGCCATGGGCAGATGAGGCTGAGCAACAGCTTTCCAGGCTAGCCCCTTCTGGCTGCCAGCTATCTGCAGACGTTCACATTTCAAGAGCAGGGCTGCGAAAGGAGCCTAGCAGGTACACCATCTTTCCCAGGCTACGTTTGAAGTTTGAGGTGGCAAGACAAGCAAGCAGCCCCATTCTCTGTGCCTCTGTGCGAGCACTGCCATGGGCAGATGAGGCTGAGCAACAGCTTTCCAGGATAGCCCCTTTTGCCTGCCAGCTATCTGCAGACATTCGCACTTTCGGAGCAGGGCTGTGAAAGGAGCCTGGCAGGGACACCACCATTCCCAGCATGCGTTTGAAGTTTCAAGTGGCAAGATAAGCAAGCAGCCCCATTCTCTGTGCCTCTATGCGAACAGTGCCATGGGCAGATGAGGCTGAGCAACAGCTTTCCAGGCTAGCCCCTTCTGGCTGCCAGCTATCTGCAGACGTTCGCATTTCAAGAGCAGGGCTGCGAAAGGAGCCTAGCAGGTACACCATCTTTCCCGGGCTACGTTTGAAGTTTGAGGTGGCAAGACAAGCAAGCAGCCCCATTCTCTGTGCCTCTATGCGAGCAGTGCCATGGGCAGATGAGGCTGAGCAACAGCTTTCCAGGCTAGCCCCTTCTGGCTGCCAGCTATCTGCAGACGTTCGCATTTCAAGAGCAGGGCTGCGAAAGGAGCCTGGCTGGGACAACATCTTTCCCAGGCTACGTTTGAAATTTGAGGTGGCAAGACAAGCAAGCAGCCCCATTCTCTGTGCCTCTGTGCGAGCACTGCCATGGGCAGATGAGGCTGAGCAACAGCTTTCCAGGATAGCCCCTTCTGGCTGCCAGCTATCTGCAGACGTTCGCACTTTCGGAGCAGGGCTGTGATAGGAGCCTGGCAGGGACACCATCTTTCCCAGCATGCGTTTGAAGTTTCAAGTGGCAAGATAAGCAAGCAGCCCCATTCTCTGTGCCTCTATGCGAACAGTGCCATGGGCAGATGAGGCTGAGCAACAGCTTTCCAGGATAGCCCCTTCTGGCTGCCAGCTATCTGCAGACGTTCGCACTTTCGGAGCAGGGCTGCGAAAGGAGCCTGGCTGGGACACCAACTTTCCCAGGCTACGTTTGAAGTTTGAGGTGGCAAGACAAGCAAGCAGCCCCATTCTCTGTGCCTCTGTGCGAGCAGTGCCATAGGCAGATGAGGCTGAGCAACAGCTTTCCAGGCTAGCACCTTCTGGCTGCCAGCTATCTGCAGACGTTTGCATTTCAAGAGCAGGGCTGCGAAAGGAGCCTAGCAGGTACACCATCTTTCCCAGGCTACGTTTGAAGTTTGAGGTGGCAAGACAAGCAAGCAGCCCCATTCTCTGTGCCTCTGTGCGAGCACTGCCATGGGCAGATGAGGCTGAGCAACAGCTTTCCAGGCTAGCACCTTCTGGCTGCCAGCTATCTGCAGACGTTCGCACTTTCGGAGCAGGGCTGCGAAAGGAGCCTGGCTGGGACACCAACTTTCCCAGGCTACGTTTGAAGTTTGAGGTGGCAAGACAAGCAAGCAGCCCCATTCTCTGTGCCTCTGTGCGAGCACTGCCATGGGCAGATGAGGCTGAGCAACAGCTTTCCAGGCTAGCCCCTTCTGGCTGCCAGCTGTCTGCAGACGTTCACATTTCAAGAGCAGGGCTGCGAAAGGATCCTAGCAGGTACACCATCTTTCCCAGGCTACGTTTGAAGTTTGAGGTGGCAAGACAAGCAAGCAGCCCCATTCTCTGTGCCTCTATGCGAACAGTGCCATGGGCAGATGAGGCTGAGCAACAGCTTTCCAGGCTAGCCCCTTCTGGCTGCCAGCTATCTGCAGACGTTCGCATTTCAAGAGCAGGGCTGCGAAAGGAGCCTGGCAGGGACACCAACTTTCCCAGGCTACGTTTGAAGTTTTAGTTGGCAAGACAAGCAAGGAGCCCAATTCTCTGTGCCTCTGTGCGAGCACTGCCATGGGCAGATGAGGCTGAGCAACAACTTTCCAGGCTAGCCCCTTCTGGCTGCCAGCTATCTGCAGACGTTCGCATTTCAAGAGCAGGGCTGCGAAAGGAGCCTAGCAGGTACACCATCTTTCCCAGGCTACGTTCGAAGTTTGAGGTGGCAAGACAAGCAAGCAGCCCCATTCTCTGTGCCTCTGTGAGAGCACTGCCATGGGCAGATGAGGCTGAGCAACAGCTTTCCAGGCTAGCCCCTTCTGGCTGCCAGCTATCTACAGACGTTCGCACTTTCGGAGCAGGGCTGCGAAAGGAGCCTGGCTGGGACACCAACTTTCCCAGCATGCGTTTGAAGTTTCAAGTGGCAAGATAAGCAAGCAGCCCCATTCTCTGTGCCTCTGTGCGAACAGTGCCATGGGCAGATGAGGCTGAGCAACAGCTTTCCAGGCTAGCCCCTTCTGCCTGCCAGCTATCTGCAGACGTTCGCATTTCAAGAGCAGGGCTGCGAAAGGAGCCTAGCAGGTACACCATCTTTCCCAGGCTACGTTTGAAGTTTGAGGTGGCAAGACAAGCAAGCAGCCCCATTCTCTGTGCCTCTGTGCGAGCACTGCCATGGGCAGATGAGGCTGAGCAACAGCTTTCCAGGCTAGCCCCTTCTGGCTGCCAGCTATCTGCAGACGTTCGCACTTTCGGAGCAGGGCTGCGAAAGGATCCTGGCTGGGACACCAACTTTCCCAGGTTACGTTTGAAGTTTGAGGTGGCAAGACAAGCAAGCATCCCCATTCTCTGTGCCTCTGTGCGAGCAGTGTCATGGGCAGATGAGGCTGAGCAACAGCTTTCCAGGCTAGCCCCTTCTGCCTGCCAGCTATCTGCAGACATTCGCACTTTCGGAGCAGGGCTGTGATAGGAGCCTGGCAGGGACACCAGCATTCCCAGCATGCGTTTGAAGTTTCAAGTGGCAAGATAAGCAAGCAGCCTCATTCTCTGTGCCTCTATGCGAACAGTGCATGGGCAGATGAGGCTGAGCAACAGCTTTCCAGGCTAGCCCCTTCTGGCTGCCAGCTATCTTCAGACGTTCGCACTTTCGGAGCAGGGCTGCGAAAGGAGCCTGGCTGGGACACCAACTTTCCCAGGTTACGTTTGAAGTTTGAGGTGGCAAGACAAGCAAGCAGCCCCATTCTCTTTGCCTCTGTGCGAGCACTGCCATGGGCAGATGAGGCTGAGCAACAGCTTTCCAGGCTAGCCCCTTCTGCCTGCCAGCTATCTGCAGACATTCGCACTTTCGGAGCAGGGCTGTGATAGGAGCCTGGCAGGGACACCACCATTCCCAGCATGCGTTTGAAGTTTGAGGTGGCAAGACAAGCAAGCAGCCCGATTCTCTGTGCCTCTATGCGAACAGTGCCATGGGCAGATGAGGCTGAGCAACAGCTTTCCAGGCTAGACCCTTCTGGCTGCCAGCTGTCTGCAGACGTTCGCATTTTAAGAGCAGGGCTGCGAAAGGAGCCTGGCTGGGACACCATCTTTCCCAGGCTACGTTTGAAGTTTTAGTTGGCAAGACAAGCAAGGAGCCCCATTCTCTGTGCCTCTGTGCGAGCACTGCCATGGGCAGATGAGGCTGAGCAACAGCTTTCCAGGCTAGCCCCTTCTGCCTGCCAGCTATCTGCAGACGTTCGCATTTCAAGAGCAGGGCTGCGAAAGGAGCCTAGCAGGTACACCATCTTTCCCAGGCTACGTTTGAAGTTTGAGGTGGCAAGACAAGCAAGCAGCCCCATTCTCTGTGCCTCTGTGCGAGCACTGCCATGGGCAGATGAGGCTGAGCAACAGCTTTCCAGGCTAGCCCCTTCTGGCTGCCAGCTATCTGCAGACGTTCGCATTTCAAGAGCAGGGCTGCGAAAGGATCCTGGCTGGGACACCAACTTTCCCAGGTTACGTTTGAAGTTTGAGGTGGCAAGACAAGCAAGCAGCCCCATTCTCTGTGCCTCTGTGCGAGCACTGCCATGGGCAGATGAGGCTGAGCAACAGCTTTCCAGGCTAGCCCCTTCTGCCTGCCAGCTATCTGCAGACATTCGCACTTTCGGAGCAGGGCTGTGATAGGAGCCTGGCAGGGACACCAACATTCCCAGCATGCGTTTGAAGTTTCAAGTGGCAAGATAAGCAAGCAGCCCCATTCTCTGTGCCTCTATGCGAACAGTGCATGGGCAGATGAGGCTGAGCAACAGCTTTCCAGGCTAGCCCCTTCTGGCTGCCAGCTATCTGCAGACGTTCGCACTTTCGGAGCAGGGCTGCGAAAGGAGCCTGGCTGGGACACCAACTTTCCCAGGTTACGTTTGAAGTTTGAGGTGGCAAGACAAGCAAGCAGCCCCATTCTCTTTGCCTCTGTGCGAGCACTGCCATGGGCAGATGAGGCTGAGCAACAGCTTTCCAGGCTAGCCCCTTCTGCCTGCCAGCTATCTGCAGACATTCGCACTTTCGGAGCAGGGCTGTGATAGGAGCCTGGCAGGGACACCACCATTCCCAGCATGCGTTTGAAGTTTGAGGTGGCAAGACAAGCAAGCAGCCCGATTCTCTGTGCCTCTATGCGAACAGTGCCATGGGCAGATGAGGCTGAGCAACAGCTTTCCAGGCTAGCCCCTTCTGGCTTTCAGCTATCTGCAGACGTTCGCATTTTAAGAGCAGGGCTGCGAAAGGAGCCTGGCAGGGACACCACCATTCCCAGCATGCGTTTGAAGTTTCAAGTGGCAAGATAAGCAAGCAGCCCCATTCTCTGTGCCTCTATGCGAACAGTGCCATGGGCAGATGAGGCTGAGCAACAGCTTTCCAGGCTAGCCCCTTCTGGCTGCCAGCTATCTGCAGACGTTCGCATTTCAAGAGCAGGGCTGCGAAAGGAGCCTAGCAGGTACAACATCTTTCCCAGGCTACGTTTGAAGTTTGAGGTGGCAAGAGAAGCAAGGAGCCCCATTCTCTGTGCCTCTGTGTGAGCAGTGCCATAGGCAGATGAGGCTGAGCAACAGCTTTCCAGGCTAGCCCCTTCTGGCTGCCAGCTATCTGCAGACGTTCGCATTTCAAGAGCAGGGCTGTGAAAGGAGCCTAGCAGGTACACCATCTTTCCCAGGCTACGTTTGAAGTTTGAGGTGGCAAGACAAGCAAGCAGCCCCATTCTCTGTGCCTCTGTGCGAGCACTGCCATGGGCAGATGAGGCTGAGCAACAGCTTTCCAGGCTAGCCCCTTCTGGCTGCCAGCTATCTGCAGACGTTCGCACTTTCGGAGCAGGGCTGCGAAAGGATCCTGGCTGGGACACCAACTTTCCCAGGTTACGTTTGAAGTTTGAGGTGGCAAGACAAGCAAGCATCCCCATTCTCTGTGCCTCTGTGCGAGCAGTGCCATGGGCAGATGAGGCTGAGCAACAGCTTTCCAGGCTAGCCCCTTCTGCCTGCCAGCTATCTGCAGACATTCGCACTTTCGGAGCAGGGCTGTGATAGGAGCCTGGCAGGGACACCACCATTCCCAGCATGCGTTTGAAGTTTCAAGTGGCAAGATAAGCAAGCAGCCTCATTCTCTGTGCCTCTATGCGAACAGTGCATGGGCAGATGAGGCTGAGCAACAGCTTTCCAGGCTAACCCCTTCTGGCTGTCAGCTATCTGCAGACGTTCGCATTTCAAGAGCAGGGCTGCGAAAGGAGCCTGGCTGGGACACCAACTTTCCCAGGTTACGTTTGAAGTTTGAGGTGGCAAGACAAGCAAGCAGCCCCATTCTCTGTGCCTCTGTGCGAGCACTGCCATGGGCAGATGAGGCTGAGCAACAGCTTTCCAGGCTAGCCCCTTCTGGCTGCCAGCTATCTGCAGACGTTCGCACTTTCGGAGCAGGGCTGTGATAGGAGCCTGGCAGGGACACCACCATTCCCAGCATGCGTTTGAAGTTTCAAGTGGCAAGACAAGCAAGCAGCCCCATTCTCTGTGCCTCTATGCGAACAGTGCCATGGGCAGATGAGGCTGAGCAAAAGCTTTCCAGGATAGCCCCTTCTGGCTGCCAGCTATCTGCAGACGTTCGCATTTCAAGAGCAGGGCTGCGAAAGGAGCCTAGCAGGTACAACATCTTTCCCAGGCTACGTTTGAAGTTTGAGGTGGCAAGACAAGCAAGCAGCCCGATTCTCTGTGCCTCTATGCGAACAGTGCCATGGGCAGATGAGGCTGAGCAACAGCTTTCCAGGCTAGCCCCTTCTGGCTGCCAGCTGTCTGCAGACGTTCGCATTTTAAGAGCAGGGCTGCGAAAGGAGCCTGGCTGGGACACCATCTTTCCCAGGCTACGTTTGAAGTTTTAGTTAGCAAGACAAACAAGGAGCCCCATTCTCTGTGCCTCTGTGCGAGCACTGCCATGGGCAGATGAGGCTGAGCAACAGCTTTCCAGGCTAGCCCCTTCTGCCTGCCAGCTATCTGCAGACGTTCGCACTTTCGGAGCAGGGCTGTGATAGGAGCCTGGCAGGGACACCACCATTCCCAGCATGCGTTTGAAGTTTCAAGTGGCAAGATAAGCAAGCAGCCCGATTCTCTGTGCCTCTATGCGAACAGTGCCATGGGCAGATGAGGCTGAGCAACAGCTTTCCAGGCTAGCCCCTTCTGGCTTCCAGCTATCTGCAGACGTTCGCATTTCAAGAGCAGGGCTGCGAAAGGAGCCTAGCAGGTACACCATCTTTCCCAGGCTACGTTTGAAGTTTGAGGTGGCAAGACAAGCAAGCAGCCCCATTCTCTGTGCCTCTGTGCGAGCACTGCCATGGGCAGATGAGGCTGAGCAACAGCTTTCCAGGCTAGCCCCTTCTGGCTGCCAGCTATCTGCAGACGTTCGCACTTTCGGAGCAGGGCTGCGAAAGGATCCTGGCTGGGACACCAAGTTTCGCAGGTTACGTTTGAAGTTTGAGGTGGCAAGACAAGCAAGCATCCCCATTCTCTGTGCCTCTGTGCGAGCAGTGCCATGGGCAGATGAGGCTGAGCAACAGCTTTCCAGGCTAGCCCCTTCTGCCTGCCAGCTATCTGCAGACATTCGCACTTTCGGAGCAGGGCTGTGATAGGAGCCTGGCAGGGACACCACCATTCCCAGCATGCGTTTGAAGTTTCAAGTGGCAAGATAAGCAAGCAGCCCCATTCTCTTTGCCTCTGTGCGAGCACTGCCATGGGCAGATGAGGCTGAGCAACAGCTTTCCAGGCTAGCCCCTTCTGGCTGCCAGCTATCTGCAGACATTCGCACTTTCGGAGCAGGGCTGTGATAGGAGCCTGGCAGGGACACCAACATTCCCAGCATGCGTTTGAAGTTTGAGGTGGCAAGACAAGCAAGCAGCCCGATTCTCTGTGCCTCTATGCGAACAGTGCCATGGGCAGATGAGGCTGAGCAACAGCTTTCCAGGCTAGCCCCTTCTGGCTGCCAGCTGTCTGCAGACGTTCGCATTTCAAGAGCAGGGCTGCGAAAGGAGCCTAGCAGGTACACCATCTTTCCCAGGCTACGTTTGAAGTTTGAGGTGACAAGAGAAGCAAGGAGCCCCATTCTCTGTGCCTCTGTGCAAGCACTGCCATGGGCAGATGAGGCTGAGCAACAGCTTTCCAGGCTAGCCCCTTCTGGCTGCCAGCTATCTGCAGACGTTCGCACTTTCGGAGCAGGGCTGCGAAAGGAGCCTGGCTGGGACACCAACTTTCCCAGGCTACGTTTGAAGTTTGAGGTGGCAAGACAAGCAAGCAGCCCCATTCTCTGTGCCTCTGTGCGAGCACTGCCATGGGCAGATGAGGCTGAGCAACAGCTTTCCAGGCTAGCCCCTTCTGCCTGCCAGCTATCTGCAGACGTTCGCACTTTCGGAGCAGGGCTGTGATAGGAGCCTGGCAGGGACACCACCATTCCCAGCATGCGTTTGAAGTTTCAAGTGGCAAGACAAGCAAGCAGCCCCATTCTCTGTGCCTCTATGCGAACAGTGCCATGGGCAGATGAGGCTGAGCAACAGCTTTCCAGGCTAGCCCCTTCTGGCTGCCAGCTATCTGCAGACGTTCGCATTTCAAGAGCAGGGCTGCGAAAGGAGCCTAGCAGGTACAACATCTTTCCCAGGCTACGTTTGAAGTTTGAGGTGGCAAGAGAAGCAAGGAGCCCCATTCTCTGTGCCTCTGTGCGAGCAGTGCCATAGGCAGATGAGGCTGAGCAACAGCTTTCCAGGCTAGCCCCTTCTGGCTGCCAGCTATCTGCAGACGTTCGCATTTCAAGAGCAGGGCTGCGAAAGGAGCCTAGCAGGTACACCATCTTTCCCAGGCTACGTTTGAAGTTTGAGGTGGCAAGACAAGCAAGCAGCCCCATTCTCTGTGCCTCTGTGCGAGCACTGCCATGGACAGATGAGGCTGAGCAACAGCTTTCCAGGCTAGCCCCTTCTGGCTGCCAGCTATCTGCAGACGTTCGCACTTTCGGAGCAGGGCTGCGAAAGGA
Organism: Opisthocomus hoazin; assembly: GCF_030867145.1. NCBI lineage: Eukaryota > Metazoa > Chordata > Aves > Opisthocomiformes > Opisthocomidae > Opisthocomus > Opisthocomus hoazin. The sequence continues at coordinate 16,548,102 of NC_134430.1, read as the reverse complement.
TCCTGGCTGGGACACCAACTTTCCCAGGTTACGTTTGAAGTTTGAGGTGGCAAGACAAGCAAGCATCCCCATTCTCTGTGTCTCTGTGCGAGCAGTGCCATGGGCAGATGAGGCTGAGCAACAGCTTTCCAGGATAGCCCCTTCTGCCTGCCAGCTATCTACAGACATTCGCACTTTCGGAGCAGGGCTGTGATAGGAGCCTGGCAGGGACACCACCATTCCCAGCATGCGTTTGAAGTTTCAAGTGGCAAGATAAGCAAGCAGCCTCATTCTCTGTGCCTCTATGCGAACAGTGCATGGGCAGATGAGGCTGAGCAACAGCTTTCCAGGCTAGCCCCTTCTGCCTGCCAGCTATCTGCAGACGTTCGCACTTTCGGAGCAGGGCTGTGATAGGAGCCTGGCAGGGACACCACCATTCCCAGCATGCGTTTGAAGTTTCAAGTGGCAAGACAAGCAAGCAGCCCCATTCTCTGTGCCTCTATGCGAACAGTGCCATGGGCAGATGAGGCTGAGCAACAGCTTTCCAGGCTAGCCCCTTCTGGCTGCCAGCTATCTGCAGACGTTCGCATTTCAAGAGCAGGGCTGCGAAAGGAGCCTAGCAGGTACAACATCTTTCCCAGGCTACGTTTGAAGTTTGAGGTGGCAAGAGAAGCAAGGAGCCCCATTCTCTGTGCCTCTGTGCGAGCAGTGCCATAGGCAGATGAGGCTGAGCAACAGCTTTCCAGGCTAGCCCCTTCTGGCTGCCAGCTATCTGCAGACGTTCGCATTTCAAGAGCAGGGCTGCGAAAGGAGCCTAGCAGGTACACCATCTTTCCCAGGCTACGTTTGAAGTTTGAGGTGGCAAGACAAGCAAGCAGCCCCATTCTCTGTGCCTCTGTGCGAGCACTGCCATGGGCAGATGAGGCTGAGCAACAGCTTTCCAGGCTAGCCCCTTCTGGCTGCCAGCTATCTGCAGACGTTCGCACTTTCGGAGCAGGGCTGCGAAAGGATCCTGGCTGGGACACCAACTTTCCCAGGTTACGTTTGAAGTTTGAGGTGGCAAGACAAGCAAGCATCCCCATTCTCTGTGTCTCTGTGCGAGCAGTGCCATGGGCAGATGAGGCTGAGCAACAGCTTTCCAGGATAGCCCCTTCTGCCTGCCAGCTATCTACAGACATTCGCACTTTCGGAGCAGGGCTGTGATAGGAGCCTGGCAGGGACACCACCATTCCCAGCATGCGTTTGAAGTTTCAAGTGGCAAGATAAGCAAGCAGCCTCATTCTCTGTGCCTCTATGCGAACAGTGCATGGGCAGATGAGGCTGAGCAACAGCTTTCCAGGCTAGCCCCTTCTGGCTGCCAGCTATCTGCAGACGTTCGCACTTTCGGAGCAGGGCTGCGAAAGGAGCCTGGCTGGGACACCAACTTTCCCAGGTTACGTTTGAAGTTTGAGGTGGCAAGACAAGCAAGCAGCCCCATTCTCTGTGCCTCTGTGCGAGCAGTGCCATGGGCAGATGAGGCTGAGCAACAGCTTTCCAGGCTAGCCCCTTCTGCCTGCCAGCTAGCTGCAGACATTCGCACTTTCGGAGCAGGGCTGTGATAGGAGCCTGGCAGGGACACCACCATTCCCAGCATGCGTTTGAAGTTTCAAGTGGCAAGATAAGCAAGCAGCCTCATTCTCTGTGCCTCTATGCGAACAGTGCATGGGCAGATGAGGCTGAGCAACAGCTTTCCAGGCTAGCCCCTTCTGGCTGCCAGCTATCTGCAGACGTTCGCACTTTCGGAGCAGGGCTGCGAAAGGAGCCTGGCTGGGACACCAACTTTCCCAGGTTACGTTTGAAGTTTGAGGTGGCAAGACAAGCAAGCAGCCCCATTCTCTGTGCCTCTGTGCGAGCACTGCCATGGGCAGATGAGGCTGAGCAACAGCTTTCCAGGCTAGCCCCTTCTGCCTGCCAGCTATCTGCAGACATTCGCACTTTCGGAGCAGGGCTGTGATAGGAGCCTGGCAGGGACACCACCATTCCCAGCATGCGTTTGAAGTTTGAGGTGGCAAGACAAGCAAGCAGCCCCATTCTCTGTGCCTCTATGCGAACAGTGCCATGGGCAGATGAGGCTGAGCAACAGCTTTCCAGGCTAGCCCCTTCTGGCTGCCAGCTGTCTGCAGACGTTCGCATTTTAAGAGCAGGGCTGCGAAAGGAGCCTGGCTGGGACACCATCTTTCCCAGGCTACGTTTGAAGTTTTAGTTGGCAAGACAAGCAAGGAGCCCCATTCTCTGTGCCTCTGTGCGAGCACTGCCATGGGCAGATGAGGCTGAGCAACAGCTTTCCAGGCTAGCCCCTTCTGGCTGTCAGCTGTCTGCAGACGTTCGCATTTTATGAGCAGGGCTGCGAAAGGAGCCTGGCTGGGACACCATCTTTCCCAGGCTACATTTGAAGTTTTAGTTGGCAAGACAAGCAAGGAGCCCCATTCTCTGTGCCTCTGTGCGAGCACTGCCATGGGCAGATGAGGCTGAGCAACAGCTTTCCAGGCTAGCCCCTTCTGGCTGCCAGCTATCTGCAGACGTTCGCACTTTCGGAGCAGGGCTGTGATAGGAGCCTGGCAGGGACACCACCATTCCCAGGCTACGTTTGAAGTTTGAGGTGGCAAGACAAGCAAGCAGCCCCATTCTCTGTGCCTCTATGCGAACAGTGCCATGGGCAGATGAGGCTGAGCAACAGCTTTCCAGGCTAGCCCCTTCTGGCTGCCAGCTGTCTGCAGACGTTCGCATTTTAAGAGCAGGGCTGCGAAAGGAGCCTGGCTGGGACACCATCTTTCCCAGGCTACGTTTGAAGTTTTAGTTGGCAAGACAAACAAGGAGCCCCATTCTCTGTGCCTCTGTGCGAGCACTGCCATGGGCAGATGAGGCTGAGCAACAGCTTTCCAGGCTAGCCCCTTCTGCCTGCCAGCTATCTGCAGACGTTCGCACTTTCGGAGCAGGGCTGTGATAGGAGCCTGGCAGGGACACCACCATTCCCAGCATGCGTTTGAAGTTTCAAGTGGCAAGATAAGCAAGCAGCCCGATTCTCTGTGCCTCTATGCGAACAGTGCCATGGGCAGATGAGGCTGAGCAACAGCTTTCCAGGCTAGCCCCTTCTGGCTGCCAGCTGTCTGCAGACGTTCGCATTTTAAGAGCAGGGCTGCGAAAGGAGCCTGGCTGGGACACCATCTTTCCCTGGCTACGTTTGAAGTTTGAGGTGGCAAGACAAGCAAGCAGCCCCATTCTCTGTGCCTCTGTGCGAGCACTGCCATGGGCAGATGAGGCTGAGCAACAGCTTTCCAGGCTAGCCCCTTCTGGCTGCCAACTATCTGCAGACGTTCGCACTTTCGGAGCAGGGCTGTGATAGGAGCCTGGCAGGGACACCACCATTCCCAGCATGCGTTTGAAGTTTCAAGTGGCAAGACAAGCAAGCAGCCCCATTCTCTGTGCCTCTATGCGAACAGTGCCATGGGCAGATGAGGCTGAGCAACAGCTTTCCAGGCTAGCCCCTTCTGGCTGCCAGCTATCTGCAGACGTTCGCATTTCAAGAGCAGGGCTGCGAAAGGAGCCTAGCAGGTACACCATCTTTCCCAGGCTACGTTTGAAGTTTGAGGTGGCAAGAGAAGCAAGCAGCCCCATTCTCTGTGCCTCTGTGCGAGCAGTGCCATAGGCAGATGAGGCTGAGCAACAGCTTTCCAGGCTAGCCCCTTCTGGCTGCCAGCTATCTGCAGACGTTCGCATTTCAAGAGCAGGGCTGCGAAAGGAGCCTAGCAGGTACACCATCTTTCCCAGGCTACGTTGAAGTTTGAGGTGGCAAGACAAGCAAGCAGCCCCATTCTCTGTGCCTCTGTGCGAGCACTGCCATGGGCAGATGAGGCTGAGCAACAGCTTTCCAGGCTAGCCCCTTCTGGCTGCCAGCTATCTGCAGACGTTCGCACTTTCGGAGCAGGGCTGCGAAAGGATCCTGGCTGGGACACCAACTTTCGCAGGTTACGTTTGAAGTTTGAGGTGGCAAGACAAGCAAGCATCCCCATTCTCTGTGCCTCTGTGCGAGCAGTGCCATGGGCAGATGAGGCTGAGCAACAGCTTTCCAGGCTAGCCCCTTCTGCCTGCCAGCTATCTGCAGACATTCGCACTTTCGGAGCAGGGCTGTGATAGGAGCCTGGCAGGGACACCACCATTCCCAGCATGCGTTTGAAGTTTCAAGTGGCAAGACAAGCAAGCAGCCCCATTCTCTTTGCCTCTGTGCGAGCACTGCCATGGGCAGATGAGGCTGAGCAACAGCTTTCCAGGCTAGCCCCTTCTGGCTGCCAGCTATCTGCAGACATTCGCACTTTCGGAGCAGGGCTGTGATAGGAGCCTAGCAGGTACAACATCTTTCCCAGCATGCGTTTGAAGTTTGAGGTGGCAAGACAAGCAAGCAGCCCGATTCTCTGTGCCTCTATGCGAACAGTGCCATGGGCAGATGAGGCTGAGCAACAGCTTTCCAGGCTAGCCCCTTCTGGCTGCCAGCTGTCTGCAGACGTTCGCATTTTAAGAGCAGGGCTGCGAAAGGAGCCTGGCTGGGACACCATCTTTCCCAGGCTACGTTTGAAGTTTTAGTTGGCAAGACAAACAAGGAGCCCCATTCTCTGTGCCTCTGTGCGAGCACTGCCATGGGCAGATGAGGCTGAGCAACAGCTTTCCAGGCTAGCCCCTTCTGCCTGCCAGCTATCTGCAGACGTTCGCACTTTCGGAGCAGGGCTGTGATAGGAGCCTGGCAGGGACACCACCATTCCCAGCATGCGTTTGAAGTTTCAAGTGGCAAGATAAGCAAGCAGCCCCATTCTCTTTGCCTCTGTGCGAGCACTGCCATGGGCAGATGAGGCTGAGCAACAGCTTTCCAGGCTAGCCCCTTCTGGCTGCCAGCTATCTGCAGACATTCGCACTTTCGGAGCAGGGCTGTGATAGGAGCCTGGCAGGGACACCACCATTCCCAGCATGCGTTTGAAGTTTGAGGTGGCAAGACAAGCAAGCAGCCCGATTCTCTGTGCCTCTATGCGAACAGTGCCATGGGCAGATGAGGCTGAGCAACAGCTTTCCAGGCTAGCCCCTTCTGGCTGCCAGCTGTCTGCAGACGTTCGCATTTTAAGAGCAGGGCTGCGAAAGGAGCCTGGCTGGGACACCATCTTTCCCAGGCTACGTTTCAAGTTTTAGTTGGCAAGACAAGCAAGGAGCCCCATTCTCTGTGCCTCTGTGCGAGCACTGCCATGGGCAGATGAGGCTGAGCATCAGCTTTCCAGGATAGCCCCTTCTGGCTGCCAGCTATCTGCAGACGTTCGCACTTTCGGAGCAGGGCTGTGATAGGAGCCTGGCAGGGACACCACCATTCCCAGCATGCGTTTGAAGTTTCAAGTGGCAAGACAAGCAAGCAGCCCCATTCTCTGTGCCTCTATGCGAACAGTGCCATGGGCAGATGAGGCTGAGCAACAGCTTTCCAGGATAGCCCCTTCTGGCTGCCAGCTATCTGCAGACGTTCGCATTTTCGGAGCAGGGCTGCGAAAGGAGCCTAGCAGGTACAACATCTTTCCCAGGCTACGTTTGAAGTTTGAGGTGGCAAGACAAGCAAGCAGCCCGATTCTCTGTGCCTCTATGCGAACAGTGCCATGGGCAGATGAGGCTGAGCAACAGCTTTCCAGGCTAGCCCCTTCTGGCTGCCAGCTGTCTGCAGACGTTCGCATTTTAAGAGCAGGGCTGCGAAAGGAGCCTGGCTGGGACACCATCTTTCCCAGGCTACGTTTGAAGTTTTAGTTGGCAAGACAAACAAGGAGCCCCATTCTCTGTGCCTCTGTGCGAGCACTGCCATGGGCAGATGAGGCTGAGCAACAGCTTTCCAGGCTAGCCCCTTCTGCCTGCCAGCTATCTGCAGACGTTCGCACTTTCGGAGCAGGGCTGTGATAGGAGCCTGGCAGGGACACCACCATTCCCAGCATGCGATTGAAGTTTGAGGTGGCAAGACAAGCAAGCAGCCCGATTCTCTGTGCCTCTATGCGAACAGTGCCATGGGCAGATGAGGCTGAGCAACAGCTTTCCAGGCTAGCCCCTTCTGGCTGCCAGCTGTCTGCAGACGTTCGCATTTTAAGAGCAGGGCTGCGAAAGGAGCCTGGCTGGGACACCATCTTTCCCAGGCTACGTTTCAAGTTTTAGTTGGCAAGACAAGCAAGGAGCCCCATTCTCTGTGCCTCTGTGCGAGCACTGCCATGGGCAGATGAGGCTGAGCAACAGCTTTCCAGGCTAGCCCCTTCTGGCTGCCAACTATCTGCAGACGTTCGCATTTCAAGAGCAGGGCTGCGAAAGGAGCCTAGCAGGTACACCATCTTTCCCAGGCTACGTTTGAAGTTTGAGGTGGCAAGACAAGCAAGCAGCCCCATTCTCTGTGCCTCTATGCGAACAGTGCCATGGGCAGATGAGGCTGAGCAACAGCTTTCCAGGCTAGCCCCTTCTGGCTGCCAGCTATCTGCAGACGTTCGCATTTCAAGAGCAGGGCTGCGAAAGGAGCCTAGCAGGTACACCATCTTTCCCAGGCTACGTTTGAAGTTTGAGGTGACAAGAGAAGCAAGGAGCCCCATTCTCTGTGCCTCTGTGCAAGCACTGCCATGGGCAGATGAGGCTGAGCAACAGCTTTCCAGGCTAGCCCCTTCTGCCTGCCAGATATCTGCAGACGTTCGCACTTTCGGAGCAGGGCTGCGAAAGGAGCCTGGCTGGGACACCAACTTTCCCAGGCTACGTTTGAAGTTTGAGGTGGCAAGACAAGCAAGCAGCCCCATTCTCTGTGCCTCTGTGCGAGCACTGCCATGGGCAGATGAGGCTGAGCAACAGCTTTCCAGGCTAGCCCCTTCTGCCTGCCAGCTATCTGCAGACGTTCGCACTTTCGGAGCAGGGCTGTGATAGGAGCCTGGCAGGGACACCACCATTCCCAGCATGCGTTTGAAGTTTCAAGTGGCAAGATAAGCAAGCAGCCCCATTCTCTGTGCCTCTATGCGAACAGTGCCATGGGCAGATGAGGCTGAGCAACAGCTTTCCAGGCTAGCCCCTTCTGGCTGCCAGCTATCTGCAGACGTTCGCATTTCAAGAGCAGGGCTGCGAAAGGAGCCTAGCAGGTACAACATCTTTCCCAGGCTACGTTTGAAGTTTGAGGTGGCAAGAGAAGCAAGGAGCCCCATTCTCTGTGCCTCTGTGCGAGCAGTGCCATAGGCAGATGAGGCTGAGCAACAGCTTTCCAGGCTAGCCCCTTCTGGCTGCCAGCTATCTGCAGACGTTCGCATTTCAAGAGCAGGGCTGCGAAAGGAGCCTAGCAGGTACACCATCTTTCCCAGGCTACGTTTGAAGTTTGAGGTGGCAAGACAAGCAAGCAGCCCCATTCTCTGTGCCTCTGTGCGAGCACTGCCATGGGCAGATGAGGCTGAGCAACAGCTTTCCAGGCTAGCCTCTTCTGGCTGCCAGCTATCTGCAGACGTTCGCACTTTCGGAGCAGGGCTGCGAAAGGATCCTGGCTGGGACACCAACTTTCCCAGGTTACGTTTGAAGTTTGAGGTGGCAAGACAAGCAAGGATCCCCATTCTCTGTGTCTCTGTGCGAGCACTGCCATGGGCAGATGAGGCTGAGCAACAGCTTTCCAGGCTAGCCCCTTCTGGCTGCCAGCTATCTACAGACATTCGCACTTTCGGAGCAGGGCTGTGATAGGAGCCTGGCAGGGACACCACCATTCCCAGCATGCGTTTGAAGTTTCATGTGGCAAGATAAGCAAGCAGCCTCATTCTCTGTGCCTCTATGCGAACAGTGCATGGGCAGATGAGGCTGAGCAACAGCTTTCCAGGATAGCCCCTTCTGGCTGCCAGCTATCTGCAGACGTTCGCACTTTCGGAGCAGGGCTGCGAAAGGAGCCTGGCTGGGACACCAACTTTCCCAGGTTACGTTTGAAGTTTGAGGTGGCAAGACAAGCAAGCAGCCCCATTCTCTTTGCCTCTGTGCGAGCACTGCCATGGGCAGATGAGGCTGAGCAACAGCTTTCCAGGATAGCCCCTTCTGCCTGCCAGCTATCTGCAGACATTCGCACTTTCGGAGCAGGGCTGTGATAGGAGCCTGGCAGGGACACCACCATTCCCAGCATGCGTTTGAAGTTTGAGGTGGCAAGATAAGCAAGCAGCCCCATTCTCTGTGCCTCTATGCGAACAGTGCCATGGGCAGATGAGGCTGAGCAACAGCTTTCCAGGATAGCCCCTTCTGGCTGCCAGCTATCTGCAGACGTTCGCACTTTCGGAGCAGGGCTGCGAAAGGAGCCTGGCTGGGACACCAACTTTCCCAGGCTACGTTTGAAGTTTGAGGTGACAAGACAAGCAAGCAGCCCCATTCTCTGTGCCTCTATGCGAACAGTGCCATGGGCAGATGAGGCTGAGCAACAGCTTTCCAGGATAGCCCCTTCTGCCTGCCAGCTATCTGCAGACATTCGCACTTTCGGAGCAGGGCTGTGATAGGAGCCTGGCAGGGACACCACCATTCCCAGCATGCGTTTGAAGTTTGAGGTGGCAAGATAAGCAAGCAGCCCCATTCTCTGTGCCTCTATGCGAACAGTGCCATGGGCAGATGAGGCTGAGCAACAGCTTTCCAGGCTAGCCTCTTCTGGCTGCCAGCTATCTGCAGACGTTCGCATTTCAAGAGCAGGGCTGCGAAACGAGCCTAGCAGGTACACCATCTTTCCCAGGCTACGTTTGAAGTTTGAGGTGGCAAGACAAGCAAGCAGCCCCATTCTCTGTGCCTCTATGCGAACAGTGCCATGGGCAGATGAGGCTGAGCAACAGCTTTCCAGGCTAGCCCCTTCTGGCTGCCAGCTATCTGCAGACGTTCGCATTTCAAGAGCAGGGCTGCGAAAGGAGCCTGGCTGGGACACCAACTTTCCCAGGCTACGTTTAAAGTTTGAGGTGGCAAGACAAGCAAGCAGCCCCATTCTCTGTGCCTCTGTGCGAGCAGTGCCATGGGCAGATGAGGCTGAGCAACAGCTTTCCAGGATAGCCCCTTCTGGATGCCAGCTATCTGCAGACGTTCGCATTTCAAGAGCAGGGCTGCGAAAGGAGCCTGGCTGGGACACCAACTTTCCCAGGCTACGTTTGAAGTTTTAGTTGGGAAGACAAGCAAGCAGCCCCATTCTCTGTGCCTCTGTGCGAGCACTGCCATGGGCAGATGAGGCTGAGCAACAGCTTTCCAGGCTAGCCCCTTCTGGCTGCCAGCTATCTGCAGACGTTCGCATTTCAAGAGCAGGGCTGCGAAAGGAGCCTAGCAGGAACACCATCTTTCCCAGGCTACGTTTGAAGTTTGAGGTGGCAAGACAAGCAAGCAGCCCCATTCTCCGTGCCTCTGTGCGAGCACTGCCATGGGCAGATGAGGCTGAGCAACAGCTTTCCAGGCTAGCACCTTCTGGCTGCCAGCTATCTGCAGACGTTCGCACTTTCGGAGCAGGGCTGCGAAAGGAGCCTGGCTGGGACACCAACTTTCCCAGGCTACGTTTGAAGTTTGAGGTGGCAAGAGAAGCAAGCAGCCTCATTCTCTGTGCCTCTGTGCGAGCAGTGCCATGGGCAGATGAGGCTGAGCATCAGCTTTCCAGGATAGCCCCTTGTGCCTGCCAGCTATCTGCAGACGTTCGCACTTTCGGAGCAGGGCTGTGATAGGAGCCTGCAGGGACACCACCATTCCCAGCATGCGTTTGAAGTTTCAAGTGGCAAGATAAGCAAGCAGCCCCATTCTCTGTGCCTCTATGCGAACAGTGCCATGGGCAGATGAGGCTGAGCAACAGCTTTCCAGGCTAGCCCCTTCTGGCTGCCAGCTATCTGCAGACGTTCACATTTCAAGAGCAGGGCTGCGAAAGGAGCCTAGCAGGTACACCATCTTTCCCAGGCTACGTTTGAAGTTTGAGGTGGCAAGACAAGCAATCAGCCCCATTCTCTGTGCCTCTATGCGAACAGTGCCATGGGCAGATGAGGCTGAGCAACAGCTTTCCAGGCTAGCCCCTTCTGCCTGCCAGCTATCTGCAGACGTTCGCATTTCAAGAGCAGGGCTGCGAAAGGAGCCTGGCTGGGACACCAGCTTTCCCAGGCTACGTTTGAAGTTTGAGGTGGCAAGACAAGCAAGCAGCCCCATTCTCTGTGCCTCTATGCGAACAGTGCCATGGGCAGATGAGGCTGAGCAACAGCTTTCCAGGATAGCCCCTTCTGGCTGCCAGCTATCTGCAGACGTTCGCACTTTCGGAGCAGGGCTGCGAAAGGAGCCTGGCTGGGACACCAACTTTCCCAGGCTACGTTTGAAGTTTGAGGTGACAAGACAAGCAAGCAGCCCCATTCTCTGTGCCTCTGTGCGAGCACTGCCATGGGCAGATGAGGCTGAGCAACAGCTTTCCAGGCTAGCCCCTTCTGGCTGCCAGCTATCTGCAGACGTTCGCACTTTCGTAGCAGGGCTGCGATAGGAGCCTGGCAGGGACACGACCATTCCCAGCATGCGTTTGAAGTTTCAAGTGGCAAGATAAGCAAGCAGCCCCATTCTCTGTGCCTCTATGCGAACAGTGCCATGGGCAGATGAGGCTGAGCAACAGCTTTCCAGGCTAGACCCTTCTGGCTGCCAGCTATCTGCAGACGTTCGCACTTTCGGAGCAGGGCTGTGATAGGAGCCTGGCAGGTACACCAACTTTCCCAGGCTACGTTTGAAGTTTGAGGTGGCAAGACAAGCAAGCAGCCCCATTCTCTGTGCCTCTATGCGAACAGTGCCATGGGCAGATGAGGCTGAGCAACAGCTTTCCAGGATAGCCCCTTCTGGCTGACAGCTATCTGCAGACGTTCGCATTTCAAGAGCAGGGCTGCGAAAGGAGCCTAGCAGGAACACCAAGTTTCCCAGGTTACTTTTGAAGTTTGAGATGGCAAGACAAGCAAGCAGCCCTATTCTCTTTGCCTCTGTGCGAGCACTGCCATGGGCAGATGAGGCTGAGCAACAGCTTTCCAGGATAGCCCCTTCTGCCTGCCAGCTATCTGCAGACGTTCGCATTTTAAGAGCAGGGCTGCGAAAGGAGCCTGGCTGGGACACCAACTTTCCCAGGCTACGTTTGAAGTTTTAGTTGGGAAGACAAGCAAGGAGCCCCATTCTCTGTGCCTCTGTGCGAGCACTGCCATGGGCAGATGAGGCTGAGCAACAGCTTTCCAGGCTAGCCCCTTCTGGCTGCCAGCTATCTGCAGACGTTCGCATTTCAAGAGCAGGGCTGCGAAAGGAGCCTAGCAGGAACACCATCTTTCCCAGGCTACGTTTGAAGTTTGAGGTGGCAAGACAAGCAAGCAGCCCCATTCTCCGTGCCTCTGTGCGAGCACTGCCATGGGCAGATGAGGCTGAGCAACAGCTTTCCAGGCTAGCACCTTCTGGCTGCCAGCTATCTGCAGACGTTCGCACTTTCGGAGCAGGGCTGCGAAAGGAGCCTGGCTGGGACACCAACTTTCCCAGGCTACGTTTGAAGTTTGAGGTGGCAAGAGAAGCAAGCAGCCTCATTCTCTGTGCCTCTGTGCGAGTAGTGCCATGGGCAGATGAGGCTGAGCATCAGCTTTCCAGGATAGCCCCTTGTGCCTGCCAGCTATCTGCAGACGTTCGCACTTTCGGAGCAGGGCTGTGATAGGAGCCTGCAGGGACACCACCATTCCCAGCATGCGTTTGAAGTTTCAAGTGGCAAGATAAGCAAGCAGCCCCATTCTCTGTGCCTCTATGCGAACAGTGCCATGGGCAGATGAGGCTGAGCAACAGCTTTCCAGGCTAGCCCCTTCTGGCTGCCAGCTATCTGCAGACGTTCACATTTCAAGAGCAGGGCTGCGAAAGGAGCCTAGCAGGTACACCATCTTTCCCAGGCTACGTTTGAAGTTTGAGGTGGCAAGACAAGCAATCAGCCCCATTCTCTGTGCCTCTATGCGAACAGTGCCATGGGCAGATGAGGCTGAGCAACAGCTTTCCAGGCTAGCCCCTTCTGCCTGCCAGCTATCTGCAGACGTTCGCATTTCAAGAGCAGGGCTGCGAAAGGAGCCTGGCTGGGACACCAGCTTTCCCAGGCTACGTTTGAAGTTTGAGGTGGCAAGACAAGCAAGCAGCCCCATTCTCTGTGCCTCTATGCGAACAGTGCCATGGGCAGATGAGGCTGAGCAACAGCTTTCCAGGATAGCCCCTTCTGGCTGCCAGCTATCTGCAGACGTTCGCACTTTCGGAGCAGGGCTGCGAAAGGAGCCTGGCTGGGACACCAACTTTCCCAGGCTACGTTTGAAGTTTGAGGTGACAAGACAAGAAAGCAGCCCCATTCTCTGTGCCTCTGTGCGAGCACTGCCATGGGCAGATGAGGCTGAGCAACAGCTTTCCAGGCTAGCCCCTTCTGGCTGCCAGCTATCTGCAGACGTTCGCACTTTCGTAGCAGGGCTGCGATAGGAGCCTGGCAGGGACACGACCATTCCCAGCATGCGTTTGAAGTTTCAAGTGGCAAGATAAGCAAGCAGCCCCATTCTCTGTGCCTCTATGCGAACAGTGCCATGGGCAGATGAGGCTGAGCAACAGCTTTCCAGGCTAGCCTCTTCTGGCTGCCAGCTATCTGCAGACGTTCGCATTTCAAGAGCAGGGCTGCGAAACGAGCCTAGCAGGTACACCATCTTTCCCAGGCTACGTTTGAAGTTTGAGGTGGCAAGACAAGCAAGCAGCCCCATTCTCTGTGCCTCTATGCGAACAGTGCCATGGGCAGATGAGGCTGAGCAACAGCTTTCCAGGCTAGCCCCTTCTGGCTGCCAGCTATCTGCAGACGTTCGCACTTTCGGAGCAGGGCTGCGAAAGGAGCCTGGCTGGGACACCAACTTTCCCAGGCTACGTTTGAAGTTTGAGGTGACAAGACAAGCAAGCAGCCCCATTCTCTGTGCCTCTGTGCGAGCACTGCCATGGGCAGATGAGGCTGAGCAACAGCTTTCCAGGCTAGACCCTTCTGGCTGCCAGCTATCTGCAGACGTTCGCACTTTCGGAGCAGGGCTGTGATAGGAGCCTGGCAGGTACACCAACTTTCCCAGGCTACGTTTGAAGTTTGAGGTGGCAAGACAAGCAAGCAGCCCCATTCTCTGTGCCTCTATGCGAACAGTGCCATGGGCAGATGAGGCTGAGCAACAGCTTTCCAGGATAGCCCCTTCTGGCTGACAGCTATCTGCAGACGTTCGCATTTGAAGAGCAGGGCTGCGAAAGGAGCCTAGCAGGAACACCAAGTTTCCCAGGTTACTTTTGAAGTTTGAGATGGCAAGACAAGCAAGCAGCCCCATTCTCTTTGCCTCTGTGCGAGCACTGCCATGGGCAGATGAGGCTGAGCAACAGCTTTCCAGGATAGCCCCTTCTGCCTGCCAGCTATCTGCAGACGTTTGCACTTTCGGAGCAGGGCTGTGATAGGAGCCTGGCAGGGACACCACCATTCGTAGCATGCGTTTGAAGTTTCAAGTGGCAAGACAAGAAAGCAGCCCCATTCTCTGTGCCTCTATGCGAGCACTGCCATGGGCAGATGAGGCTGAGCAACAGCTTTCCAGGATAGTCCCTTCTGGCTGCCAGCTATCTGCAGACGTTCGCATTTCAAGAGCAGGGCTGCGAAAGTAGCCTGGCTGGGACACCAACTTTCCCAGGCTACTTTTGAAGTTTGAGGTGGCAAGACAAGCAAGCAGCCCCATTCTCTGTGCCTCTATGCGAACAGTGCCATGGGCAGATGAGGCTGAGCAACAGCATTCCAGGCTAGCCCCTTCTGGCTGCCAGCTATCTGCAGACATCCGCATTTCAAGAGCAGGGCTGCGAAAGGAGCCTAGCAGGTACACCATCTTTCCCAGGCTACGTTTGAAGTTTGAGGTGGCAAGACAAGCAAGCAGCCCCATTCTCCGTGCCTCTGTGCGAGCACTGCCATGGGCAGATGAGGCTGAGCAACAGCTTTCCAGGCTAGCACCTTCTGGCTGCCAGCTATCTGCAGACGTTCGCACTTTCGGAGCAGGGCTGCGAAAGGAGCCTGGCTGGGACACCAACTTTCCCAGGCTACGTTTTAAGTTTGAGGTGGCAAGAGAAGCAAGCAGCCCCATTCTCTGTGCCTCTGTGCGAGCAGTGCCATGGGCAGATGAGGCTGAGCATCAGCTTTCCAGGATAGCCCCTTGTGCCTGCCAGCTATCTGCAGACGTTCGCACTTTCGGAGCAGGGCTGTGATAGGAGCCTGCAGGGACACCACCATTCCCAGCATGCGTTTGAAGTTTCAAGTGGCAAGATAAGCAAGCAGCCCCATTCTCTGTGCCTCTATGCGAACAGTGCCATGGGCAGATGAGGCTGAGCAACAGCTTTCCAGGCTAGCCCCTTTTGACTGCCAGCTATCTGCAGACGTTCACATTTCAAGAGCAGGGCTGCGAAAGGAGCCTAGCAGGTACACCATCTTTCCCAGGCTACGTTTGAAGTTTGAGGTGGCAAGACAAGCAATCAGCCCCATTCTCTGTGCCTCTATGCGAACAGTGCCATGGGCAGATGAGGCTGAGCAACAGCTTTCCAGGCTAGCCCCTTCTGCCTGCCAGCTATCTGCAGACGTTCGCATTTCAAGAGCAGGGCTGCGAAAGGAGCCTGGCTGGGACACCATCTTTCCCAGGCTACGTTTGAAGTTTTAGTTGGCAAGACAAGCAAGGAGCCCCATTCTCTGTGCCTCTATGCGAACAGTGCCATGGGCAGATGAGGCTGAGCAACAGCTTTCCAGGCTAGCCCCTTCTGGCTGCCAGCTATCTGCAGACGTTCGCACTTTCGGAGCAGGGCTGCGAAAGGAGCCTGGCTGGGACACCAACTTTCCCAGGCTACGTTTGAAGTTTGAGGTGACAAGACAAGCAAGCAGCCCCATTCTCTGTGCCTCTGTGCGAGCACTGCCATGGGCAGATGAGGCTGAGCAACAGCTTTCCAGGCTAGACCCTTCTGGCTGCCAGCTATCTGCAGACGTTCGCACTTTCGGAGCAGGGCTGTGATAGGAGCCTGGCAGGTACACCAACTTTCCCAGGCTACGTTTGAAGTTTGAGGTGGCAAGACAAGCAAGCAGCCCCATTCTCCGTGCCTCTGTGCGAGCACTGCCATGGGCAGATGAGGCTGAGCAACAGCTTTCCAGGATAGCCCCTTCTGGCTGCCAGCTATCTGCAGACGTTCGCACTTTCGGAGCAGGGCTGCGAAAGGAGCCTGGCTGGGACACCAACTTTCCCAGGCTACGTTTTAAGTTTGAGGTGGCAAGAGAAGCAAGCAGCCCCATTCTCTGTGCCTCTGTGCGAGCAGTGCCATGGGCAGATGAGGCTGAGCATCAGCTTTCCAGGATAGCCCCTTGTGCCTGCCAGCTATCTGCAGACGTTCGCACTTTCGGAGCAGGGCTGTGATAGGAGCCTGCAGGGACACCACCATTCCCAGCATGCGTTTGAAGTTTCAAGTGGCAAGATAAGCAAGCAGCCCCATTCTCTGTGCCTCTATGCGAACAGTGCCATGGGCAGATGAGGCTGAGCAACAGCTTTCCAGGCTAGCCCCTTTTGACTGCCAGCTATCTGCAGACGTTCACATTTCAAGAGCAGGGCTGCGAAAGGAGCCTAGCAGGTACACCATCTTTCCCAGGCTACGTTTGAAGTTTGAGGTGGCAAGACAAGCAATCAGCCCCATTCTCTGTGCCTCTATGCGAACAGTGCCATGGGCAGATGAGGCTGAGCAACAGCTTTCCAGGCTAGCCCCTTCTGCCTGCCAGCTATCTGCAGACGTTCGCATTTCAAGAGCAGGGCTGCGAAAGGAGCCTGGCTGGGACACCATCTTTCCCAGGCTACGTTTGAAGTTTTAGTTGGCAAGACAAGCAAGGAGCCCCATTCTCTGTGCCTCTATGCGAACAGTGCCATGGGCAGATGAGGCTGAGCAACAGCTTTCCAGGCTAGCCCCTTCTGGCTGCCAGCTATCTGCAGACGTTCGCACTTTCGGAGCAGGGCTGTGATAGGAGCCTGGCAGGGACACCACCATTCGTAGCATGCGTTTGAAGTTTCAAGTGGCAAGACAAGAAAGCAGCCCCATTCTCTGTGCCTCTATGCGAGCACTGCCATGGGCAGATGAGGCTGAGCAACAGCTTTCCAGGATAGTCCCTTCTGGCTGCCAGCTATCTGCAGACGTTCGCATTTCAAGAGCAGGGCTGCGAAAGTAGCCTGGCTGGGACACCAACTTTCCCAGGCTACTTTTGAAGTTTGAGGTGGCAAGACAAGCAAGCAGCCCCATTCTCTGTGCCTCTATGCGAACAGTGCCATGGGCAGATGAGGCTGAGCAACAGCATTCCAGGCTAGCCCCTTCTGGCTGCCAGCTATCTGCAGACATCCGCATTTCAAGAGCAGGGCTGCGAAAGGAGCCTAGCAGGTACACCATCTTTCCCAGGCTACGTTTGAAGTTTGAGGTGGCAAGACAAGCAAGCAGCCCCATTCTCCGTGCCTCTGTGCGAGCACTGCCATGGGCAGATGAGGCTGAGCAACAGCTTTCCAGGCTAGCACCTTCTGGCTGCCAGCTATCTGCAGACGTTCGCACTTTCGGAGCAGGGCTGCGAAAGGAGCCTGGCTGGGACACCAACTTTCCCAGGCTACGTTTTAAGTTTGAGGTGGCAAGAGAAGCAAGCAGCCCCATTCTCTGTGCCTCTGTGCGAGCAGTGCCATGGGCAGATGAGGCTGAGCATCAGCTTTCCAGGATAGCCCCTTGTGCCTGCCAGCTATCTGCAGACGTTCGCACTTTCGGAGCAGGGCTGTGATAGGAGCCTGCAGGGACACCACCATTCCCAGCATGCGTTTGAAGTTTCAAGTGGCAAGATAAGCAAGCAGCCCCATTCTCTGTGCCTCTATGCGAACAGTGCCATGGGCAGATGAGGCTGAGCAACAGCTTTCCAGGCTAGCCCCTTTTGACTGCCAGCTATCTGCAGACGTTCACATTTCAAGAGCAGGGCTGCGAAAGGAGCCTAGCAGGTACACCATCTTTCCCAGGCTACGTTTGAAGTTTGAGGTGGCAAGACAAGCAATCAGCCCCATTCTCTGTGCCTCTATGCGAACAGTGCCATGGGCAGATGAGGCTGAGCAACAGCTTTCCAGGCTAGCCCCTTCTGCCTGCCAGCTATCTGCAGACGTTCGCATTTCAAGAGCAGGGCTGCGAAAGGAGCCTGGCTGGGACACCATCTTTCCCAGGCTACGTTTGAAGTTTTAGTTGGCAAGACAAGCAAGGAGCCCCATTCTCTGTGCCTCTGTGCGAGCACTGCCATGGGCAGATGAGGCTGAGCAACAGCTTTCCAGGCTAGCCCCTCCTGGCTGCCAGCTATCTGCAGACGTTCGCATTTCAAGAGCAGGGCTGCGAAAGGAGCCTAGCAGGAACACCATCTTTCCCAGGCTACGTTTGAAGTTTGACGTGGCAAGACAAGAAAGCAGCCCCATTCTCTGTGCCTCTGTGCGAGCACTGCCATGGGCAGATGAGGCTGAGCAACAGTTTTCCAGGCTAGCCCCTTCTGGCTGCCAGCTATCTGCAGACGATCGCATTTCAAGAGCAGGGCTGCGAAAGGAGCCTGGCTGGGACACCAACTTTCCCAGCATGCGTTTGAAGTTTGAGGTGGCAAGACAAGCAAGCAGCCCCATTCTCTGTGCCTCTGTGCGAGCACTGCCATGGGCAGATGAGGCTGAGCATCAGCTTTCCAGGATAGCCCCTTCTGCCTGCCAGCTATCTGCAGACGTTCGCAGTTTCGGAGCAGGGCTGTGATAGGAGCCTGGCAGGGACACCACCATTCCCAGCATGCGTTTGAAGTTTCAAGTGGCAAGATAAGCAAGCAGCCCCATTCTCTGTGCCTCTATGCGAACAGTGCCATGGGCAGATGAGGCTGAGCAACAGCTTTCCAGGCTAGCCCCTTCTGGCTGCCAGCTATCTGCTGACGTTCACCTTTCAAGAGCAGGGCTGCGAAAGGAGCCTAGCAGGTACACCATCTTTCACAGGCTACGTTTGAAGTTTGAGGTGGCAAGACAAGCAAGGAGCCCCATTCTCTGTGCCTCTGTGCGAGCACTGCCATGGGCAGATGAGGCTGAGCAACAGCTTTCCAGGCTAGCCCCTTCTGGCTGCCAGCTATCTGCAGACGTTCGCATTTCAAGAGCAGGGCTGCGAAAGGAGCCTAGCAGGAACACCATCTTTCCCAGGCTACATTTGAAGTTTGACGTGGCAAGACAAGAAAGCAGCCCCATTCTCTGTGCCTCTGTGCGAGCACTGCCATGGGCAGATGAGGCTGAGCAACAGCTTTCCAGGATAGTCCCTTCTGGCTGCCAGCTATCTGCAGACGTTCGCATTTCAAGAGCAGGGCTGCGAAAGGAGCCTGGCTGGGACACCAGCTTTCCCAGGCTACGTTTGAAGTTTGAGGTGGCAAGACAAGCAAGCAGCCCCATTCTCTGTGCCTCTATGCGAACAGTGCCATGGGCAGATGAGGCTGAGCAACAGCTTTCCAGGATAGCCCCTTCTGGCTGCCAGCTATCTGCAGACGTTCGCACTTTCGGAGCAGGGCTGCGAAAGGAGCCTGGCTGGGACACCAACTTTCCCAGGCTACGTTTGAAGTTTGAGGTGACAAGACAAGCAAGCAGCCCCATTCTCTGTGCCTCTGTGCGAGCACTGCCATGGGCAGATGAGGCTGAGCAACAGCTTTCCAGGCTAGCCCCTTCTGGCTGCCAGCTATCTGCAGACGTTCGCACTTTCGGAGCAGGGCTGTGATAGGAGCCTGGCAGGGACACGACCATTCCCAGCATGCGTTTGAAGTTTCAAGTGGCAAGATAAGCAAGCAGCCCCATTCTCTGTGCCTCTATGCGAACAGTGCCATGGGCAGATGAGGCTGAGCAACAGCTTTCCAGGCTAGCCCCTTCTGGCTGCCAGCTATCTGCTGACGTTCACCTTTCAAGAGCAGGGCTGCGAAAGGAGCCTAGCAGGTACACCATCTTTCACAGGCTACGTTTGAAGTTTGAGGTGGCAAGACAAGCAAGGAGCCCCATTCTCTGTGCCTCTGTGCGAGCACTGCCATGGGCAGATGAGGCTGAGCAACAGCTTTCCAGGCTAGCCCCTTCTGGCTGCCAGCTATCTGCAGACGTTCGCATTTCAAGAGCAGGGCTGCGAAAGGAGCCTAGCAGGAACACCATCTTTCCCAGGCTACATTTGAAGTTTGACGTGGCAAGACAAGAAAGCAGCCCCATTCTGTGTGCCTCTGTGCGAGCACTGCCATGGGCAGATGAGGCTGAGCAACAGCTTTCCAGGATAGTCCCTTCTGGCTGCCAGCTATCTGCAGACGTTCGCATTTCAAGAGCAGGGCTGCGAAAGGAGCCTGGCTGGGACACCATCTTTCCCAGGCTACGTTTGAAGTTTGAGGTGGCAAGACAAGCAAGCAGCCCCATTCTCTGTGCCTCTATGCGAACAGTGCCATGGGCAGATGAGGCTGAGCAACAGCTTTCCAGGATAGCCCCTTCTGGCTGCCAGCTATCTGCAGACGTTCGCACTTTCGGAGCAGGGCTGCGAAAGGAGCCTGGCTGGGACACCAACTTTCCCAGGCTACGTTTGAAGTTTGAGGTGACAAGACAAGCAAGCAGCCCCATTCTCTGTGCCTCTGTGCGAGCACTGCCATGGGCAGATGAGGCTGAGCAACAGCTTTCCAGGCTAGCCCCTTCTGGCTGCCAGCTATCTGCAGACGTTCGCACTTTCGGAGCAGGGCTGTGATAGGAGCCTGGCAGGGACACGACCATTCCCAGCATGCGTTTGAAGTTTCAAGTGGCAAGATAAGCAAGCAGCCCCATTCTCTGTGCCTCTATGCGAACAGTGCCATGGGCAGATGAGGCTGAGCAACAGCTTTCCGGGCTAGACTCTTCTGGCTGCCAGCTATCTGCAGACGTTCGCATTTCAAGAGCAGGGCTGCGAAACGAGCCTAGCAGGTACACCATCTTTCCCAGGCTACGTTTGAAGTTTGAGGTGGCAAGACAAGAAAGCAGCCCCATTCTCTGTGCCTCTATGCGAACAGTGCCATGGGCAGATGAGGCTGAGCAACAGCTTTCTAGGCTAGCCCCTTCTGGCTGCCAGCTATCTGCAGACGTTCGCACTTTCGGAGCAGGGCTGCGAAAGGAGCCTGGCTGGGACACCAACTTTCCCAGGCTACGTTTGAAGTTTGAGGTGACAAGACAAGCAAGCAGCCCCATTCTCTGTGCCTCTGTGCGAGCACTGCCATGGGCAGATGAGGCTGAGCAACAGCTTTCCAGGCTAGCCCCTTCTGGCTGCCAGCTATCTGCAGACGTTCGCACTTTCGGAGCAGGGCTGTGATAGGAGCCTGGCAGGTACACCATCTTTCCCAGGCTACGTTTGAAGTTTGAGGTGGCAAGACAAGCAAGCAGCCCCATTCTCTGTGCCTCTATGCGAACAGTGCCATGGGCAGATGAGGCTGAGCAACAGCTTTCCAGGATAGCCCCTTCTGGCTGCCAGCTATCTGCAGACGTTCGCATTTCAAGAGCAGGGCTGCGAAAGGAGCCTAGCAGGAACACCAAGTTTCCCAGGTTACTTTTGAAGTTTGAGATGGCAAGACAAGCAAGCAGCCCCATTCTCTTTGCCTCTGTGCGAGCACTGCCATGGGCAGATGAGGCTGAGCAACAGCTTTCCAGGATAGCCCCTTCTGCCTGCCAGCTATCTGCAGACGTTTGCACTTTCGGAGCAGGGCTGTGATAGGAGCCTGGCAGTGACACCACCATTCGTAGCATGCGTTTGAAGTTTCAAGTGGCAAGACAAGAAAGCAGCCCCATTCTCTGTGCCTCTATGCGAGCACTGCCATGGGCAGATGAGGCTGAGCAACAGCTTTCCAGGATAGTCCCTTCTGGCTGCCAGCTATCTGCAGACGTTCGCATTTCAAGAGCAGGGCTGCGAAAGTAGCCTGGCTGGGACACCAACTTTCCCAGGCTACTTTTGAAGTTTGAGGTGGCAAGACAAGCAAGCAGCCCCATTCTCTGTGCCTCTATGCGAACAGTGCCATGGGCAGATGAGGCTGAGCAACAGCATTCCAGGCTAGCCCCTTCTGGCTGCCAGCTATCTGCAGACATTCGCATTTCAAGAGCAGGGCTGCGAAAGGAGCCTAGCAGGTACACCATCTTTCCCAGGCTACGTTTGAAGTTTGAGGTGGCAAGACAAGCAAGCAGCCCCATTCTCCGTGCCTCTGTGCGAGCACTGCCATGGGCAGATGAGGCTGAGCAACAGCTTTCCAGGCTAGCACCTTCTGGCTGCCAGCTATCTGCAGACGTTCGCACTTTCGGAGCAGGGCTGCGAAAGGAGCCTGGCTGGGACACCAACTTTCCCAGGCTACGTTTGAAATTTGAGGTGGCAAGACAAGCAAGCAGCCCCATTCTCTGTGCCTCTGTGCGAGCAGTGCCATGGGCAGATGAGGCTGAGCATCAGCTTTCCAGGATAGCCCCTTGTGCCTGCCAGCTATCTGCAGACGTTCGCACTTTCGGAGCAGGGCTGTGATAGGAGCCTGCAGGGACACCACCATTCCCAGCATGCGTTTGAAGTTTCAAGTGGCAAGATAAGCAAGCAGCCCCATTCTCTGTGCCTCTATGCGAACAGTGCCATGGGCAGATGAGGCTGAGCAACAGCTTTCCAGGCTAGCCCCTTCTGGCTGCCAGCTATCTGCAGACGTTCACATTTCAAGAGCAGGGCTGCGAAAGGAGCCTAGCAGGTACACCATCTTTCCCAGGCTACGTTTGAAGTTTGAGGTGGCAAGACAAGCAATCAGCCCCATTCTCTGTGCCTCTATGCGAACAGTGCCATGGGCAGATGAGGCTGAGCAACAGCTTTCCAGGCTAGCCCCTTCTGGCTGCCAGCTATCTGCAGACGTTCGCATTTCAAGAGCAGGGCTGCGAAAGGAGCCTAGCAGGAACACCAAGTTTCCCAGGTTACTTTTGAAGTTTGAGATGGCAAGACAAGCAAGCAGCCCCATTCTCTTTGCCTCTGTGCGAGCACTGCCATGGGCAGATGAGGCTGAGCAACATCTTTCCAGGATAGCCCCTTCTGCCTGCCAGCTATCTGCAGACGTTTGCACTTTCGGAGCAGGGCTGTGATAGGAGCCTGGCAGTGACACCACCATTCGTAGCATGCGTTTGAAGTTTCAAGTGGCAAGACAAGAAAGCAGCCCCATTCTCTGTGCCTCTATGCGAGCACTGCCATGGGCAGATGAGGCTGAGCAACAGCTTTCCAGGATAGTCCCTTCTGGCTGCCAGCTATCTGCAGACGTTCGCATTTCAAGAGCAGGGCTGCGAAAGTAGCCTGGCTGGGACACCAACTTTCCCAGGCTACTTTTGAAGTTTGAGGTGGCAAGACAAGCAAGCAGCCCCATTCTCTGTGCCTCTATGCGAACAGTGCCATGGGCAGATGAGGCTGAGCAACAGCATTCCAGGCTAGCCCCTTCTGGCTGCCAGCTATCTGCAGACATTCGCATTTCAAGAGCAGGGCTGCGAAAGGAGCCTAGCAGGTACACCATCTTTCCCAGGCTACGTTTGAAGTTTGAGGTGGCAAGACAAGCAAGCAGCCCCATTCTCTGTGCCTCTGTGCGAGCACTGCCATGGGCAGATCAGGCTGAGCAACAGCTTTCCAGGCTAGCACCTTCTGGCTGCCAGCTATCTGCAGACGTTCGCACTTTCGGAGCAGGGCTGCGAAAGGAGCCTGGCTGGGACACCAACTTTCCCAGGCTACGTTTGAAGTTTGAGGTGGCAAGAGAAGCAAGCAGCCCCATTCTCTGTGCCTCTGTGCGAGCAGTGCCATGGGCAGATGAGGCTGAGCATCAGCTTTCCAGGATAGCCCCTTGTGCCTGCCAGCTATCTGCAGACGTTCGCACTTTCGGAGCAGGGCTGTGATAGGAGCCTGCAGGGACACCACCATTCCCAGCATGCGTTTGAAGTTTCAAGTGGCAAGATAAGCAAGCAGCCCCATTCTCTGTGCCTCTATGCGAACAGTGCCATGGGCAGATGAGGCTGAGCAACAGCTTTCCAGGCTAGCCCCTTTTGGCTGCCAGCTATCTGCAGACGTTCACATTTCAAGAGCAGGGCTGCGAAAGGAGCCTAGCAGGTACACCATCTTTCCCAGGCTACGTTTGAAGTTTGAGGTGGCAAGACAAGCAATCAGCCCCATTCTCTGTGCCTCTATGCGAACAGTGCCATGGGCAGATGAGGCTGAGCAACAGTTTTCCAGGCTAGCCCCTTCTGCCTGCCAGCTATCTGCAGACGTTCGCATTTCAAGAGCAGGGCTGCGAAAGGAGCCTGGCTGGGACACCATCTTTCCCAGGCTACGTTTGAAGTTTTAGTTGGCAAGACAAGCAAGGAGCCCCATTCTCTGTGCCTCTGTGCGAGCACTGCCATGGGCAGATGAGGCTGAGCAACAGCTTTCCAGGCTAGCCCCTCCTGGCTGCCAGCTATCTGCAGACGATCGCATTTCAAGAGCAGGGCTGCGATAGGAGCCTGGCTGGGACACCAACTTTCCCAGCATGCGTTTGAAGTTTGAGGTGGCAAGACAAGCAAGCAGCCCCATTCTCTGTACCTCTATGCGAACAGTGCCATGGGCAGATGAGGCTGAGCAACAGCTTTCCAGGCTAGCCCCTTCTGGCTGCCAGCTATCTGCAGACGTTCGCACTTTCGGAGCAGGGCTGCGAAAGGAGCCTAGCAGGTACACCATCTTTCCCAGGCTACGTTTGAAGTTTGAGGTGGCAAGACAAGCAAGGAGCCCCATTCTCTGTGCCTCTGTGCGAGCACTGCCATGGGCAGATCAGGCTGAGCAACAGCTTTCCAGGCTAGCCCCTTCTGGCTGCCAGCTATCTGCAGACGTTCGCACTTTCGGAGCAGGGCTGCGAAAGGAGCCTGGCTGGGACACCAACTTTCCCAGGCTACGTTTGAAGTTTGAGGTGGCAAGACAAGCAAGCAGCCCCATTCTCTGTGCCTCTGTGCGAGCACTGCCATGGGCAGATGAGGCTGAGCATCAGCTTTCCAGGATAGCCCCTTCTGCCTGCCAGCTATCTGCAGACGTTCGCAGTTTCGGAGCAGGGCTGTGATAGGAGCCTGGCAGGGACACCACCATTCCCAGCATGCGTTTGAAGTTTCAAGTGGCAAGATAAGCAAGCAGCCCCATTCTCTGTGCCTCTATGCGAACAGTGCCATGGGCAGATGAGGCTGAGCAACAGCTTTCCAGGCTAGCCCCTTCTGGCTGCCAGCTATCTGCAGACGTTCACCTTTCAAGAGCAGGGCTGCGAAAGGAGCCTAGCAGGTACACCATCTTTCCCAGGCTAAGTTTGAAGTTTGAGGTGGCAAGACAAGCAAGGAGCCCCATTCTCTTTGCCTCTATGCGAACAGTGCCATGGGCAGATGAGGCTGAGCAACAGCTTTCCAGGCTAGCCCCTTCTGGCTGCCAGCTATCTGCAGACGTTCACATTTCAAGAGCAGGGCTGCGAAAGGAGCCTAGCAGGTCCACCATCTTTCCCAGGCTACGTTTGAAGTTTGAGGTGGCAAGACAAGCAAGGAGCCCCATTCTCTGTGCCTCTGTGCGAGCACTGCCATGGGCAGATGAGGCTGAGCAACAGCTTTCCAGGCTAGCCCCTTCTGGCTGCCAGCTATCTGCAGACGTTCGCATTTCAAGAGCAGGGCTGCGAAAGGAGCCTAGCAGGAACACCATCTTTCCCAGGCTACGTTTGAAGTTTGACGTGGCAAGAGAAGAAAGCAGCCCCATTCTCTGTGCCTCTGTGCGAGCACTGCCATGGGCAGATGAGGCTGAGCAACAGCTTTCCAGGATAGTCCCTTCTGGCTGCCAGCTATCTGCAGACGTTCGCATTTCAAGAGCAGGGCTGCGAAAGGAGCCTGGCTGGGACACCAACTTTCCCAGGCTACGTTTGAAGTTTGAGGTGGCAAGACAAGCAAGGAGCCCCATTCTCTGTGCCTCTATGCGAACAGTGCCATGGGCAGATGAGGCTGAGCAACAGGTTTCCAGGCTAGCCCCTTCTGGCTGCCAGCTATCTGTAGACGTTCGCATTTCAAGAGCAGGGCTGCGAAAGGAGCCTGGCAGGTACACCATCTTTCCCAGGCTACGTTTGAAGTTTGAGGTGGCAAGACAAGCAAGGAGCCCCATTCTCTGTGCCTCTGTGCAAGCACTGCCATGGGCAGATGAGGCTGAGCAACAGCTTTCCAGGCTAGCACCTTCTGGCTGCCAGCTATCTGCAGACGTTCGCACTTTCGGAGCAGGGCTGCGAAAGGAGCCTGGCTGGGATACCAACTTTCCCAGGCTACGTTTGAAGTTTGAGGTGGCAAGACAAGCAAGCAGCCCCATTCTCTGTGTCTCTGTGCGAGCACTGCCATGGGCAGATGAGGCTGAGCATCAGCTTTCCAGTATAGCCCCTTCTGCCTGCCAGCTATCTGCAGACGTTCGCAGTTTCGGAGCAGGGCTGTGATAGGAGCCTGGCAGGGACACCACCATTCCCAGCATGTGTTTGAAGTTTCAAGTGGCAAGATAAGCAAGCAGCCCCATTCTCTGTGCCTCTATGCGAACAGTGCCATGGGCAGATGAGGCTGAGCAACAGCTTTCCAGGCTAGCCCCTTCTGGCTGCCAGCTATCTGCAGACGTTCGCATTTCAAGAGCAGGGCTGCGAAAGGAGCCTAGCAGGTCCACCATCTTTCCCAGGCTACGTTTGAAGTTTGAGGTGGCAAGACAAGCAAGGAGCCCCATTCTCTGTGCCTCTGTGCGAGCACTGCCATGGGCAGATGAGGCTGAGCAACAGCTTTCCAGGCTAGCCCCTTCTGGCTGCCAGCTATCTGCAGACGTTCGCATTTCAAGAGCAGGGCTGCGAAAGGAGCCTAGCAGGAACACCATCTTTCCCAGGCTACGTTTGAAGTTTGACGTGGCAAGACAAGAAAGCAGCCCCATTCTCTGTGCCTCTGTGCGAGCACTGCCATGGGCAGATGAGGCTGAGCAACAGCTTTCCAGGATAGTCCCTTCTGGCTGCCAGCTATCTGCAGACGTTCGCATTTCAAGAGCAGGGCTGCGAAAGGAGCCTGGCTGGGACACAAATTTTCCCAGGCTACGTTTGAAGTTTGAGGTGGCAAGACAAGCAAGCAGCCCCATTCTCTGTGCCTCTATGCGAACAGTGCCATGGGCAGATGAGGCTGAGCAACAGCTTTCCAGGCTAGCCCCTTCTGGCTGCCAGCTATCTGCAGACGTTCACATTTCAAGAGCAGGGCTGCGAAAGGAGCCTAGCAGGTACACCATCTTTCCCAGGCTACGTTTGAAGTTTGAGGTGGCAAGACAAGCAAGCAGCCCCATTCTCTGTGCCTCTATGCGAGCACTGCCATGGGCAGATGAGGCTGAGCAACAGCTTTCCAGGCTAGCCCCTTCTGCCTGCCAGCTATCTGCAGACATTCGCACTTTCGGAGCAGGGCTGTGACAGGAGCCTGGCAGGGACACCACCATTCCCAGCATGCGTTTGAAGTTTCAAGTGGCAAGATAAGCAAGCAGCCCCATTCTCTGTGCCTCTATGCGAACAGTGCCATGGGCAGATGAGGCTGAGCAACAGCTTTCCAGGCTAGCCCCTTCTGGCTGCCAGCTATCTGCAGACGTTCGCATTTCAAGAGCAGGGCTGCGAAAGGAGCCTAGCAGGTACACCATCTTTCCCGGGCTACGTTTGAAGTTTGAGGTGGCAAGACAAGCAAGCAGCCCCATTCTCTGTGCCTCTATGCGAGCAGTGCCATGGGCAGATGAGGCTGAGCAACAGCTTTCCAGGCTAGCCCCTTCTGGCTGCCAGCTATCTGCAGACGTTCGCATTTCAAGAGCAGGGCTGCGAAAGGAGCCTGGCTGGGACACCAACTTTCCCAGGCTACGTTTGAAGTTTGAGGTGGCAAGACAAGCAAGCAGCCCCATTCTCTGTGCCTCTGTGCGAGCAGTGCCATGGGCAGATGAGGCTGAGCAACAGCTTTCCAGGTTAGCCCCTTCTGCCTGCCAGCTATCTGCAGACGTTCGCACTTTCGGAGCAGGGCTGTGATAGGAGCCTGGCAGGGACACCACCATTCCCAGCATGCGTTTGAAGTTTCAAGTGGCAAGATAAGCAAGCAGCCCCATTCTCTGTGCCTCTATGCGAACAGTGCCATGGGCAGATGAGGCTGAGCAACAGCTTTCCAGGCTAGCCCCTTCTGGCTGCCAGCTATCTGCAGACGTTAGCATTTCAAGAGCAGGGCTGCGAAAGGAGCCTAGCAGGTACAACATCTTTCCCAGGCTACGTTTGAAGTTTGAGGTGGCAAGATAAGCAAGGAGCCCTATTCTCTGTGCCTCTGTGCGAGCACTGCCATGGGCAGATGAGGCTGAGCAACAGCTTTCCAGGCTAGCCCCTTCTGGCTGCCAGCTATCTGCAGACGTTCGCACTTTCGGAGCAGGGCTGCGAAAGGATCCTGGCTGGGACACCAACTTTCCCAGGTTACGTTTGAAGTTTGAGGTGGCAAGAGAAGCAAGCATCCCCATTCTCTGTGCCTCTGTGCGAGCAGTGCCATGGGCAGATGAGGCTGAGCAACAGCTTTCCAGGCTAGCCCCTTTTGACTGCCAGCTATCTGCAGACATTCGCACTTTCGGAGCAGGGCTGTGATAGGAGCCTGGCAGGGACACCACCATTCCCAGCATGCGTTTGAAGTTTCAAGTGGCAAGATAAGCAAGCAGCCCCATTCTCTGTGCCTCTATGCGAACAGTGCATGGGCAGATGAGGCTGAGCAACAGCTTTCCAGGCTAGCCCCTTCTGGCTGCCAGCTATCTGCAGACGTTCGCACTTTCGGAGCAGGGCTGCGAAAGGAGCCTGGCTGGGACACCAACTTTCCCAGGTTACGTTTGAAGTTTGAGGTGGCAAGACAAGCAAGCAGCCCCATTCTCTTTGCCTCTGTGCGAGCACTGCCATGGGCAGATGAGGCTGAGCAACAGCTTTCCAGGCTAGCCCCTTCTGGCTGCCAGCTATCTGCAGACATTCGCACTTTCGGAGCAGGGCTGTGATAGGAGCCTGGCAGGGACACCACTATTCCCAGCATGCGTTTGAAGTTTGAGGTGGCAAGACAGGCAAGCAGCCCCATTCTCTGTGCCTCTATGCGAACAGTGCCATGGGCAGATGAGGCTGAGCAACAGCTTTCCAGGCTAGCCCCTTCTGGCTGCCAGCTATCTGCAGACGTTCGCATTTCAAGAGCAGGGCTGCGAAAGGAGCCTAGCAGGTACACCATCTTTCCCAGGCTACGTTTGAAGTTTGAGGTGGCAAGACAAGCAAGTAGCCCCATTCTCTGTGCCTCTATGCGAACAGTGCCATGGGCAGATGAGGCTGAGCAACAGCTTTCCAGGCTAGCCCCTTCTGGCTGCCAGCTATCTGCAGACGTTCGCATTTCAAGAGCAGGGCTGCGAAAGGAGCCTAGCAGGTACACCATCTTTCCCAGGCTACGTTTGAAGTTTGAGGTGGCAAGACAAGCAAGGAGCCCCATTCTCTGTGCCTCTGTGCAAGCACTGCCATGGGCAGATGAGGCTGAGCAACAGCTTTCCAGGCTAGCCCCTTCTGCCTGCCAGCTATCTGCAGACGTTCGCACTTTCGGAGCAGGGCTGCGAAAGGATCCTGGCTGGGACACCAACTTTCCCAGGCTACGTTTGAAGTTTGAGGTGGCAAGACAAGCAAGCAGCCCCATTCTCTGTGCCTCTGTGCGAGCACTGCCATGGGCAGATGAGGCTGAGCAACAGCTTTCCAGGCTAGCCCCTTCTGGCTGCCAGCTATCTGCAGACGTTCGCACTTTCGGAGCAGGGCTGTGATAGGAGCCTGGCCGGGACACCAACATTCGTAGCATGCGTTTGAAGTTTCAAGTGGCAAGACAAGAAAGCAGCCCCATTCTCTGTGCCTCTATGCGAGCACTGCCATGGGCAGATGAGGCTGAGCAACAGCTTTCCAGGATAGTCCCTTCTGGCTGCCAGCTATCTGCAGACGTTCGCATTTCAAGAGCAGGGCTGCGAAAGGAGCCTAGCAGGTACAACATCTTTCCCAGGCTACGTTTGAAGTTTGAGGTGGCAAGATAAGCAAGGAGCCCCATTCTCTGTGCCTCTGTGCGAGCAGTGCCATAGGCAGATGAGGCTGAGCAACAGCTTTCCAGGCTAGCCCCTTCTGGCTGCCAGCTATCTGCAGACGTTCGCATTTCAAGAGCAGGGCTGCGAAAGGAGCCTGGCAGGTACACCATCTTTCCCAGGCTACGTTTGAAGTTTGAGGTGGCAAGACAAGCAAGCAGCCCCATTCTCTGTGCCTCTGTGCGAGCACTGCCATGGGCAGATGAGGCTGAGCAACAGCTTTCCAGGCTAGCCCCTTCTGGCTGCCAGCTATCTGCAGACGTTCGCACTTTCGGAGCAGGGCTGCGAAAGGATCCTGGCTGGGACACCAACTTTCCCAGGTTACGTTTGAAGTTTGAGGTGGCAAGAGAAGCAAGCATCCCCATTCTCTGTGCCTCTGTGCGAGCAGTGCCATGGGCAGATGAGGCTGAGCAACAGCTTTCCAGGCTAGCCCCTTCTGCCTGCCAGCTATCTGCAGACATTCGCACTTTCGGAGCAGGGCTGTGATAGGAGCCTGGCAGGGACACCACCATTCCCAGCATGCGTTTGAAGTTTCAAGTGGCAAGATAAGCAAGCAGCCCCATTCTCTGTGCCTCTATGCGAACAGTGCATGGGCAGATGAGGCTGAGCAACAGCTTTCCAGGCTAGCCCCTTCTGGCTGCCAGCTATCTGCAGAAGTTCGCACTTTCGGAGCAGGGCTGCGAAAGGAGCCTGGCTGGGACACCAACTTTCCCAGGTTACGTTTGAAGTTTGAGGTGGCAAGACAAGCAAGCAGCCCCATTCTCTTTGCCTCTGTGCGAGCACTGCCATGGGCAGATGAGGCTGAGCAACAGCTTTCCAGGCTAGCCCCTTCTGGCTGCCAGCTATCTGCAGACATTCGCACTTTCGGAGCAGGGCTGTGATAGGAGCCTGGCAGGGACACCACTATTCCCAGCATGCGTTTGAAGTTTGAGGTGGCAAGACAGGCAAGCAGCCCCATTCTCTGTGCCTCTATGCGAACAGTGCCATGGGCAGATGAGGCTGAGCAACAGCTTTCCAGGCTAGCCCCTTCTGGCTGCCAGCTATCTGCAGACGTTCGCATTTCAAGAGCAGGGCTGCGAAAGGAGCCTAGCAGGTACACCATCTTTCCCAGGCTACGTTTGAAGTTTGAGGTGGCAAGACAAGCAAGCAGCCCCATTCTCTGTGCCTCTATGCGAACAGTGCCATGGGCAGATGAGGCTGAGCAACAGCTTTCCAGGCTAGCCCCTTCTGGCTGCCAGCTATCTGCAGACGTTCACATTTCAAGAGCAGGGCTGCGAAAGGAGCCTAGCAGGTACACCATCTTTCCCAGGCTACGTTTGAAGTTTGAGGTGGCAAGACAAGCAAGCAGCCCCATTCTCTGTGCCTCTATGCGAGCACTGCCATGGGCAGATGAGGCTGAGCAACAGCTTTCCAGGATAGCCCCTTCTGCCTGCCAGCTATCTGCAGACATTCGCACTTTCGGAGCAGGGCTGTGACAGGAGCCTGGCAGGGACACCACCATTCCCAGCATGCGTTTGAAGTTTCAAGTGGCAAGATAAGCAAGCAGCCCCATTCTCTGTGCCTCTATGCGAACAGTGCCATGGGCAGATGAGGCTGAGCAACAGCTTTCCAGGCTAGCCCCTTCTGGCTGCCAGCTATCTGCAGACGTTCGCATTTCAAGAGCAGGGCTGCGAAAGGAGCCTAGCAGGTACACCATCTTTCCCGGGCTACGTTTGAAGTTTGAGGTGGCAAGACAAGCAAGCAGCCCCATTCTCTGTGCCTCTATGCGAGCAGTGCCATGGGCAGATGAGGCTGAGCAACAGCTTTCCAGGCTAGCCCCTTCTGGCTGCCAGCTATCTGCAGACGTTCGCATTTCAAGAGCAGGGCTGCGAAAGGAGCCTGGCTGGGACACCAACTTTCCCAGGCTACGTTTGAAGTTTGAGGTGGCAAGACAAGCAAGCAGCCCCATTCTCTGTGCCTCTGTGCGAGCAGTGCCATGGGCAGATGAGGCTGAGCAACAGCTTTCCAGGTTAGCCCCTTCTGCCTGCCAGCTATCTGCAGACGTTCGCACTTTCGGAGCAGGGCTGTGATAGGAGCCTGGCAGGGACACCACCATTCCCAGCATGCGTTTGAAGTTTCAAGTGGCAAGATAAGCAAGCAGCCCCATTCTCTGTGCCTCTATGCGAACAGTGCCATGGGCAGATGAGGCTGAGCAACAGCTTTCCAGGCTAGCCCCTTCTGGCTGCCAGCTATCTGCAGACGTTAGCATTTCAAGAGCAGGGCTGCGAAAGGAGCCTAGCAGGTACAACATCTTTCCCAGGCTACGTTTGAAGTTTGAGGTGGCAAGATAAGCAAGGAGCCCTATTCTCTGTGCCTCTGTGCGAGCACTGCCATGGGCAGATGAGGCTGAGCAACAGCTTTCCAGGCTAGCCCCTTCTGGCTGCCAGCTATCTGCAGACGTTCGCACTTTCGGAGCAGGGCTGCGAAAGGATCCTGGCTGGGACACCAACTTTCCCAGGTTACGTTTGAAGTTTGAGGTGGCAAGAGAAGCAAGCATCCCCATTCTCTGTGCCTCTGTGCGAGCAGTGCCATGGGCAGATGAGGCTGAGCAACAGCTTTCCAGGCTAGCCCCTTCTGGCTGCCAGCTATCTGCAGACATTCGCACTTTCGGAGCAGGGCTGTGATAGGAGCCTGGCAGGGACACCACCATTCCCAGCATGCGTTTGAAGTTTCAAGTGGCAAGATAAGCAAGCAGCCCCATTCTCTGTGCCTCTATGCGAACAGTGCATGGGCAGATGAGGCTGAGCAACAGCTTTCCAGGCTAGCCCCTTCTGGCTGCCAGCTATCTGCAGACGTTCGCACTTTCGGAGCAGGGCTGCGAAAGGAGCCTGGCTGGGACACCAACTTTCCCAGGTTACGTTTGAAGTTTGAGGTGGCAAGACAAGCAAGCAGCCCCATTCTCTTTGCCTCTGTGCGAGCACTGCCATGGGCAGATGAGGCTGAGCAACAGCTTTCCAGGCTAGCCCCTTCTGGCTGCCAGCTATCTGCAGACATTCGCACTTTCGGAGCAGGGCTGTGATAGGAGCCTGGCAGGGACACCACTATTCCCAGCATGCGTTTGAAGTTTGAGGTGGCAAGACAGGCAAGCAGCCCCATTCTCTGTGCCTCTATGCGAACAGTGCCATGGGCAGATGAGGCTGAGCAACAGCTTTCCAGGCTAGCCCCTTCTGGCTGCCAGCTATCTGCAGACGTTCGCATTTCAAGAGCAGGGCTGCGAAAGGAGCCTAGCAGGTACACCATCTTTCCCAGGCTACGTTTGAAGTTTGAGGTGGCAAGACAAGCAAGTAGCCCCATTCTCTGTGCCTCTATGCGAACAGTGCCATGGGCAGATGAGGCTGAGCAACAGCTTTCCAGGCTAGCCCCTTCTGGCTGCCAGCTATCTGCAGACATTCGCACTTTCGGAGCAGGGCTGTGATAGGAGCCTGGCAGGGACACCACTATTCCCAGCATGCGTTTGAAGTTTGAGGTGGCAAGACAGGCAAGCAGCCCCATTCTCTGTGCCTCTATGCGAACAGTGCCATGGGCAGATGAGGCTGAGCAACAGCTTTCCAGGCTAGCCCCTTCTGGCTGCCAGCTATCTGCAGACGTTCGCATTTCAAGAGCAGGGCTGCGAAAGGAGCCTAGCAGGTACACCATCTTTCCCAGGCTACGTTTGAAGTTTGAGGTGGCAAGACAAGCAAGTAGCCCCATTCTCTGTGCCTCTATGCGAACAGTGCCATGGGCAGATGAGGCTGAGCAACAGCTTTCCAGGCTAGCCCCTTCTGGCTGCCAGCTATCTGCAGACGTTCGCATTTCAAGAGCAGGGCTGCGAAAGGAGCCTAGCAGGTACACCATCTTTCCCAGGCTACGTTTGAAGTTTGAGGTGGCAAGACAAGCAAGGAGCCCCATTCTCTGTGCCTCTGTGCAAGCACTGCCATGGGCAGATGAGGCTGAGCAACAGCTTTCCAGGCTAGCCCCTTCTGCCTGCCAGCTATCTGCAGACGTTCGCACTTTCGGAGCAGGGCTGCGAAAGGATCCTGGCTGGGACACCAACTTTCCCAGGCTACGTTTGAAGTTTGAGGTGGCAAGACAAGCAAGCAGCCCCATTCTCTGTGCCTCTGTGCGAGCACTGCCATGGGCAGATGAGGCTGAGCAACAGCTTTCCAGGCTAGCCCCTTCTGGCTGCCAGCTATCTGCAGACGTTCGCACTTTCGGAGCAGGGCTGTGATAGGAGCCTGGCCGGGACACCAACATTCGTAGCATGCGTTTGAAGTTTCAAGTGGCAAGACAAGAAAGCAGCCCCATTCTCTGTGCCTCTATGCGAGCACTGCCATGGGCAGATGAGGCTGAGCAACAGCTTTCCAGGATAGTCCCTTCTGGCTGCCAGCTATCTGCAGACGTTCGCATTTCAAGAGCAGGGCTGCGAAAGGAGCCTAGCAGGTACAACATCTTTCCCAGGCTACGTTTGAAGTTTGAGGTGGCAAGATAAGCAAGGAGCCCCATTCTCTGTGCCTCTGTGCGAGCAGTGCCATAGGCAGATGAGGCTGAGCAACAGCTTTCCAGGCTAGCCCCTTCTGGCTGCCAGCTATCTGCAGACGTTCGCATTTCAAGAGCAGGGCTGCGAAAGGAGCCTGGCAGGTACACCATCTTTCCCAGGCTACGTTTGAAGTTTGAGGTGGCAAGACAAGCAAGCAGCCCCATTCTCTGTGCCTCTGTGCGAGCACTGCCATGGGCAGATGAGGCTGAGCAACAGCTTTCCAGGCTAGCCCCTTCTGGCTGCCAGCTATCTGCAGACGTTCGCACTTTCGGAGCAGGGCTGCGAAAGGATCCTGGCTGGGACACCAACTTTCCCAGGTTACGTTTGAAGTTTGAGGTGGCAAGAGAAGCAAGCATCCCCATTCTCTGTGCCTCTGTGCGAGCAGTGCCATGGGCAGATGAGGCTGAGCAACAGCTTTCCAGGCTAGCCCCTTCTGCCTGCCAGCTATCTGCAGACATTCGCACTTTCGGAGCAGGGCTGTGATAGGAGCCTGGCAGGGACACCACCATTCCCAGCATGCGTTTGAAGTTTCAAGTGGCAAGATAAGCAAGCAGCCCCATTCTCTGTGCCTCTATGCGAACAGTGCATGGGCAGATGAGGCTGAGCAACAGCTTTCCAGGCTAGCCCCTTCTGGCTGCCAGCTATCTGCAGAAGTTCGCACTTTCGGAGCAGGGCTGCGAAAGGAGCCTGGCTGGGACACCAACTTTCCCAGGTTACGTTTGAAGTTTGAGGTGGCAAGACAAGCAAGCAGCCCCATTCTCTTTGCCTCTGTGCGAGCACTGCCATGGGCAGATGAGGCTGAGCAACAGCTTTCCAGGCTAGCCCCTTCTGGCTGCCAGCTATCTGCAGACATTCGCACTTTCGGAGCAGGGCTGTGATAGGAGCCTGGCAGGGACACCACTATTCCCAGCATGCGTTTGAAGTTTGAGGTGGCAAGACAGGCAAGCAGCCCCATTCTCTGTGCCTCTATGCGAACAGTGCCATGGGCAGATGAGGCTGAGCAACAGCTTTCCAGGCTAGCCCCTTCTGGCTGCCAGCTATCTGCAGACGTTCGCATTTCAAGAGCAGGGCTGCGAAAGGAGCCTAGCAGGTACACCATCTTTCCCAGGCTACGTTTGAAGTTTGAGGTGGCAAGACAAGCAAGCAGCCCCATTCTCTGTGCCTCTATGCGAACAGTGCCATGGGCAGATGAGGCTGAGCAACAGCTTTCCAGGCTAGCCCCTTCTGGCTGCCAGCTATCTGCAGACGTTCACATTTCAAGAGCAGGGCTGCGAAAGGAGCCTAGCAGGTACACCATCTTTCCCAGGCTACGTTTGAAGTTTGAGGTGGCAAGACAAGCAAGCAGCCCCATTCTCTGTGCCTCTATGCGAGCACTGCCATGGGCAGATGAGGCTGAGCAACAGCTTTCCAGGATAGCCCCTTCTGCCTGCCAGCTATCTGCAGACATTCGCACTTTCGGAGCAGGGCTGTGACAGGAGCCTGGCAGGGACACCACCATTCCCAGCATGCGTTTGAAGTTTCAAGTGGCAAGATAAGCAAGCAGCCCCATTCTCTGTGCCTCTATGCGAACAGTGCCATGGGCAGATGAGGCTGAGCAACAGCTTTCCAGGCTAGCCCCTTCTGGCTGCCAGCTATCTGCAGACGTTCGCATTTCAAGAGCAGGGCTGCGAAAGGAGCCTAGCAGGTACACCATCTTTCCCGGGCTACGTTTGAAGTTTGAGGTGGCAAGACAAGCAAGCAGCCCCATTCTCTGTGCCTCTATGCGAGCAGTGCCATGGGCAGATGAGGCTGAGCAACAGCTTTCCAGGCTAGCCCCTTCTGGCTGCCAGCTATCTGCAGACGTTCGCATTTCAAGAGCAGGGCTGCGAAAGGAGCCTGGCTGGGACACCAACTTTCCCAGGCTACGTTTGAAGTTTGAGGTGGCAAGACAAGCAAGCAGCCCCATTCTCTGTGCCTCTGTGCGAGCAGTGCCATGGGCAGATGAGGCTGAGCAACAGCTTTCCAGGTTAGCCCCTTCTGCCTGCCAGCTATCTGCAGACGTTCGCACTTTCGGAGCAGGGCTGTGATAGGAGCCTGGCAGGGACACCACCATTCCCAGCATGCGTTTGAAGTTTCAAGTGGCAAGATAAGCAAGCAGCCCCATTCTCTGTGCCTCTATGCGAACAGTGCCATGGGCAGATGAGGCTGAGCAACAGCTTTCCAGGCTAGCCCCTTCTGGCTGCCAGCTATCTGCAGACGTTAGCATTTCAAGAGCAGGGCTGCGAAAGGAGCCTAGCAGGTACAACATCTTTCCCAGGCTACGTTTGAAGTTTGAGGTGGCAAGATAAGCAAGGAGCCCTATTCTCTGTGCCTCTGTGCGAGCACTGCCATGGGCAGATGAGGCTGAGCAACAGCTTTCCAGGCTAGCCCCTTCTGGCTGCCAGCTATCTGCAGACGTTCGCACTTTCGGAGCAGGGCTGCGAAAGGATCCTGGCTGGGACACCAACTTTCCCAGGTTACGTTTGAAGTTTGAGGTGGCAAGAGAAGCAAGCATCCCCATTCTCTGTGCCTCTGTGCGAGCAGTGCCATGGGCAGATGAGGCTGAGCAACAGCTTTCCAGGCTAGCCCCTTCTGGCTGCCAGCTATCTGCAGACATTCGCACTTTCGGAGCAGGGCTGTGATAGGAGCCTGGCAGGGACACCACCATTCCCAGCATGCGTTTGAAGTTTCAAGTGGCAAGATAAGCAAGCAGCCCCATTCTCTGTGCCTCTATGCGAACAGTGCATGGGCAGATGAGGCTGAGCAACAGCTTTCCAGGCTAGCCCCTTCTGGCTGCCAGCTATCTGCAGACGTTCGCACTTTCGGAGCAGGGCTGCGAAAGGAGCCTGGCTGGGACACCAACTTTCCCAGGTTACGTTTGAAGTTTGAGGTGGCAAGACAAGCAAGCAGCCCCATTCTCTTTGCCTCTGTGCGAGCACTGCCATGGGCAGATGAGGCTGAGCAACAGCTTTCCAGGCTAGCCCCTTCTGGCTGCCAGCTATCTGCAGACATTCGCACTTTCGGAGCAGGGCTGTGATAGGAGCCTGGCAGGGACACCACTATTCCCAGCATGCGTTTGAAGTTTGAGGTGGCAAGACAGGCAAGCAGCCCCATTCTCTGTGCCTCTATGCGAACAGTGCCATGGGCAGATGAGGCTGAGCAACAGCTTTCCAGGCTAGCCCCTTCTGGCTGCCAGCTATCTGCAGACGTTCGCATTTCAAGAGCAGGGCTGCGAAAGGAGCCTAGCAGGTACACCATCTTTCCCAGGCTACGTTTGAAGTTTGAGGTGGCAAGACAAGCAAGTAGCCCCATTCTCTGTGCCTCTATGCGAACAGTGCCATGGGCAGATGAGGCTGAGCAACAGCTTTCCAGGCTAGCCCCTTCTGGCTGCCAGCTATCTGCAGACGTTCGCATTTCAAGAGCAGGGCTGCGAAAGGAGCCTAGCAGGTACACCATCTTTCCCAGGCTACGTTTGAAGTTTGAGGTGGCAAGACAAGCAAGGAGCCCCATTCTCTGTGCCTCTGTGCAAGCACTGCCATGGGCAGATGAGGCTGAGCAACAGCTTTCCAGGCTAGCCCCTTCTGCCTGCCAGCTATCTGCAGACGTTCGCACTTTCGGAGCAGGGCTGCGAAAGGATCCTGGCTGGGACACCAACTTTCCCAGGCTACGTTTGAAGTTTGAGGTGGCAAGACAAGCAAGCAGCCCCATTCTCTGTGCCTCTGTGCGAGCACTGCCATGGGCAGATGAGGCTGAGCAACAGCTTTCCAGGCTAGCCCCTTCTGGCTGCCAGCTATCTGCAGACGTTCGCACTTTCGGAGCAGGGCTGTGATAGGAGCCTGGCCGGGACACCAACATTCGTAGCATGAGTTTGAAGTTTCAAGTGGCAAGACAAGAAAGCAGCCCCATTCTCTGTGCCTCTATGCGAGCACTGCCATGGGCAGATGAGGCTGAGCAACAGCTTTCCAGGATAGTCCCTTCTGGCTGCCAGCTATCTGCAGACGTTCGCATTTCAAGAGCAGGGCTGCGAAAGGAGCCTAGCAGGTACAACATCTTTCCCAGGCTACGTTTGAAGTTTGAGGTGGCAAGATAAGCAAGGAGCCCCATTCTCTGTGCCTCTGTGCGAGCAGTGCCATAGGCAGATGAGGCTGAGCAACAGCTTTCCAGGCTAGCCCCTTCTGGCTGCCAGCTATCTGCAGACGTTCGCATTTCAAGAGCAGGGCTGCGAAAGGAGCCTGGCAGGTACACCATCTTTCCCAGGCTACGTTTGAAGTTTGAGGTGGCAAGACAAGCAAGCAGCCCCATTCTCTGTGCCTCTGTGCGAGCACTGCCATGGGCAGATGAGGCTGAGCAACAGCTTTCCAGGCTAGCCCCTTCTGGCTGCCAGCTATCTGCAGACGTTCGCACTTTCGGAGCAGGGCTGCGAAAGGATCCTGGCTGGGACACCAACTTTCCCAGGTTACGTTTGAAGTTTGAGGTGGCAAGAGAAGCAAGCATCCCCATTCTCTGTGCCTCTGTGCGAGCAGTGCCATGGGCAGATGAGGCTGAGCAACAGCTTTCCAGGCTAGCCCCTTCTGCCTGCCAGCTATCTGCAGACATTCGCACTTTCGGAGCAGGGCTGTGATAGGAGCCTGGCAGGGACACCACCATTCCCAGCATGCGTTTGAAGTTTCAAGTGGCAAGATAAGCAAGCAGCCCCATTCTCTGTGCCTCTATGCGAACAGTGCATGGGCAGATGAGGCTGAGCAACAGCTTTCCAGGCTAGCCCCTTCTGGCTGCCAGCTATCTGCAGAAGTTCGCACTTTCGGAGCAGGGCTGCGAAAGGAGCCTGGCTGGGACACCAACTTTCCCAGGTTACGTTTGAAGTTTGAGGTGGCAAGACAAGCAAGCAGCCCCATTCTCTTTGCCTCTGTGCGAGCACTGCCATGGGCAGATGAGGCTGAGCAACAGCTTTCCAGGCTAGCCCCTTCTGGCTGCCAGCTATCTGCAGACATTCGCACTTTCGGAGCAGGGCTGTGATAGGAGCCTGGCAGGGACACCACTATTCCCAGCATGCGTTTGAAGTTTGAGGTGGCAAGACAGGCAAGCAGCCCCATTCTCTGTGCCTCTATGCGAACAGTGCCATGGGCAGATGAGGCTGAGCAACAGCTTTCCAGGCTAGCCCCTTCTGGCTGCCAGCTATCTGCAGACGTTCGCATTTCAAGAGCAGGGCTGCGAAAGGAGCCTAGCAGGTACACCATCTTTCCCAGGCTACGTTTGAAGTTTGAGGTGGCAAGACAAGCAAGCAGCCCCATTCTCTGTGCCTCTATGCGAACAGTGCCATGGGCAGATGAGGCTGAGCAACAGCTTTCCAGGCTAGCCCCTTCTGGCTGCCAGCTATCTGCAGACGTTCGCATTTCAAGAGCAGGGCTGCGAAAGGAGCCTAGCAGGTACACCATCTTTCCCAGGCTACGTTTGAAGTTTGAGGTGGCAAGACAAGCAAGGAGCCCCATTCTCTGTGCCTCTGTGCAAGCACTGCCATGGGCAGATGAGGCTGAGCAACAGCTTTCCAGGCTAGCCCCTTCTGCCTGCCAGCTATCTGCAGACGTTCGCACTTTCGGAGCAGGGCTGCGAAAGGAGCCTGGCTGGGACACCATCTTTCCCAGGCTACGTTTGAAGTTTGAGGTGGCAAGACAAGCAAGCAGCCCCATTCTCTGTGCCTCTGTGCGAGCACTGCCATGGGCAGATGAGGCTGAGCAACAGCTTTCCAGGCTAGCCCCTTCTGGCTGCCAGCTATCTGCAGACGTTCGCACTTTCGGAGCAGGGCTGTGATAGAAGCCTGGCAGGGACACCACCATTCCCAGCATGCGTTTGAAGTTTCAAGTGGCAAGATAAGCAAGCAGCCCCATTCTCTGTGCCTCTGTGCGAGCACTGCCATGGGCAGATGAGGCTGAGCAACAGCTTTCCAGGATAGCCCCTTCTGGCTGCCAGCTATCTGCAGACGTTTGCACTTTCGGAGCAGGGCTGCGAAAGGAGCCTGGCTGGGACACCAACTTTCCCAGGCTACGTTTGAAGTTTGAGGTGGCAAGACAAGTAAGGAGCCCCATTCTCTGTGCCTCTGTGCGAGCACTGCCATGGGCAGATGAGGCTGAGCAACAGCTTTCCAGGCTAGCCCCTTCTGGCTGCCAGCTATCTGCAGAAGTTCGCATTTCAAGAGCAGGGCTGCGAAAGGAGCCTAGCAGGAACACCAAGTTTCCCAGGATACGTTTGAAGTTTGAGATGGCATGACAAGCAAGCAGCCCCATTCTCTTTGCCTCTGTGCGAGCAGTGCCATGGGCAGATGAGGCTGAGCAACAGCTTTCCAGGATAGCCCCTTCTGGCTGCCAGCTATCTGCAGACGTTCGCACTTTCGGAGCAGGGCTGTGATAGGAGCCTGGCCGGGACACCAACATTCGTAGCATGCGTTTGAAGTTTCAAGTGGCAAGACAAGAAAGCAGCCCCATTCTCTGTGCCTCTATGCGAGCACTGCCATGGGCAGATGAGGCTGAGCAACAGCTTTCCAGGATAGTCCCTTCTGTCTGCCAGCTATCTGCAGACGTTCGCATTTCAAGAGCAGGGCTGCGAAAGGAGCCTGGCTGGGACACCAACTTTCCCAGGCTACGTTTGAAGTTTGAGGTGACAAGAGAAGCAAGGAGCCCCATTCTCTGTGCCTCTGTGCGAGCACTGCCATGGGCAGATGAGGCTGAGCAACAGCTTTCCAGGCTAGCCCCTTCTGCCTGCCAGCTATCTGCAGACGTTCGCACTTTCGGAGCAGGGCTGCGAAAGGAGCCTAGCAGGTACACCAACTTTCCCAGGCTACGTTTGAAGTTTGAGGTGGCAAGACAAGCAAGCAGCCCCATTCTCTGTGCCTCTGTGCGAGCACTGCCATGGGCAGATGAGGCTGAGCAACAGCTTTCCAGGATAGCCCCTTCTGGCTGCCAGCTATCTGCAGACGTTCACACTTTCGGAGCAGGGCTGTGATAGGAGCCTGGCAGGGACACCACCATTCCCAGCATGCGTTTGAAGTTTCAAGTGGCAAGATAAGCAAGCAGCCCCATTCTCTGTGCCTCTGTGCGAGCACTGCCATGGGCAGATGAGGCTGAGCAACAGCTTTCCAGGATAGCCCCTTCTGGCTGCCAGCTATCTGCAGACGTTCGCACTTTCGGAGCAGGGCTGCGAAAGGAGCCTGGCTGGGACACCAACTTTCCCAGGCTACGTTTGAAGTTTTAGTTGGCAAGACAAGCAAGGAGCCCCATTCTCTGTGCCTCTGTGCGAGCACTGCCATGGGCAGATGAGGCTGAGCAACAGCTTTCCAGGCTAGCCCCTTCTGGCTGCCAGCTATCTGCAGACGTTCGCATTTCAAGAGCAGGGCTGCGAAAGGAGCCTAGCAGGAACACCAAGTTTCGCAGGTTACGTTTGAAGTTTGAGATGGCAAGACAAGCAAGCAACCCCATTCTCTTTGCCTCTGTGCGAGCAGTGCCATGGGCAGATGAGGCTGAGCAACAGCTTTCCAGGATAGCCCCTTCTGCCTGCCAGCTATCTGCAGACGTTCGCACTTTCGGAGCAGGGCTGTGATAGGAGCCTGGCAGGGACACCACCATTCGTAGCATGCGTTTGAAGTTTCAAGTGGCAAGACAAGAAAGCAGCCCCATTCTCTGTGCCTCTATGCGAGCACTGCCATGGGCAGATGAGGCTGAGCAACAGCTTTCCAGGATAGTCCCTACTGGCTGCCAGCTATCTGCAGACGTTCGCATTTCAAGAGCAGGGCTGCGAAAGGAGCGTGGCTGGGACTCCAACTTTCCCAGGCTACTTTTGAAGTTTGAGGTGGCAAGACAAGCAAGCAGCCCCATTCTCTGTGCCTCTATGCGAACAGTGCCATGGGCAGATGAGGCTGAGCAACAGCTTTCCAGGCTAGCCCCTTCTGGCTGCCAGCTATCTGCAGACGTTCGCATTTCAAGAGCAGGGCTGCGAAAGGAGCCTAGCAGGTACACCAACTTTCCCAGGCTACGTTTGAAGTTTGAGGTGGCAAGAGAAGCAAGGAGCCCCATTCTCTGTGCCTCTGTGCGATCAGTGCCATGGGCAGATGAGGCTGAGCAACAGCTTTCCAGGGTAGCACCTTCTGGCTGCCAGCTATCTGCAGATGTTCGCACTTTTGGAGCAGGACTGCGAAAGGAGACTGGCTGGGACACCATCTTTCCCTGGCTACGTTTGAAGTTTGAGGTGGCAAGACAAGCAAGCAGCCCCATTCTCTGTGCCTCTGTGCGAGCACTGCCATGGGCAGATGAGGCTGAGCAACAGCTTTCCAGGCTAGCCCCTTCTGCCTGCCAGCTATCTGCAGACGTTCGCACTTTCGGAGCAGGGCTGTGATAGGAGCCTGGCAGGGACACCACCATTCCCAGCATGCGTTTGAAGTTTCAAGTGGCAAGATAAGCAAGCAGCCCCATTCTCTGTGCCTCTATGCGAACAGTGCCATGGGCAGATGAGGCTGAGCAACAGCTTTCCAGGCTACCCCTTTCTGGCTGCCAGCTATCTACAGACGTTCACATTTCAAGAGCAGGGCTGCGAAAGGAGCCTAGCAGGTACACCATCTTTCCCAGGCTACGTTTGAAGTTTGAGGTGGCAAGACAAGCAAGCAGCCCCATTCTCTGTGCCTCTATGCGAATAGTGCCATGGGCAGATGAGGCTGAGCAACAGCTTTCCAGGCTAGCCCCTTCTGGCTGCCAGCTATCTGCAGACGTTCGCATTTCAAGAGCAGGGCTGCGAAAGGAGCCTGGCTGGGACACCAACTTTCCCAGGCTACGTTTGAATTTTTAGTTGGCAAGACAAGCAAGGAGCCCTATTCTCTGTGCCTCTGTGCGAGCACTGCCATGGGCAGATGAGGCTGAGCAACAGCTTTCCAGGCTAGCCCCTTCTGGCTGCCAGCTATCTGCAGACGTTCGCACTTTCGGAGCAGGGCTGCGAAAGGAGACTGGCTGGGACACCATCTTTCCCAGGCTACGTTTGAAGTTTGAGGTGGCAAGACAAGCAAGCAGCCCCATTCTCTGCGCCTCTGTGCGAGCACTTCCATGGGCAGATGAGGCTGAGCAACAGCTTTCCAGGCTAGCCCCTTCTGCCTGCCAGCTATCTGCAGACGTTCGCACTTTCGGAGCAGGGCTGTGATAGGAGCCTGGCAGGGACACCACCATTCCCAGCATGCGTTTGAAGTTTCAAGTGGCAAGATAAGCAAGCAGCCCCATTCTCTGTGCCTCTATGCGAACAGTGCCATGGGCAGATGAGGCTGAGCAACAGCTTTCCAGGATAGCCCCTTCTGCCTGCCAGCTATCTGCAGACGTTCGCATTTCAAGAGCGGGCTGCGAAAGGAGCCTAGCAGGTACACCATCTTTCCCTGGCTATGTTTGAAGTTTGAGGTGGCAAGACAAGCAAGCAGCCCCATTCTCTGTGCCTCTATGCGAGCAGTGCCATGGGCAGATGAGGCTGAGCAACAGCTTTCCAGGCTAGCCCCTTCTGCCTGCCAGCTATCTGCAGACGTTCGCATTTCAAGAGCAGGGCTGTGATAGGAGCCTGGCAGGGACACCACAATTCCCAGCATGCGTTTGAAGTTTCAAGTGGCAAGATAAGCAAGCAGCCTCATTCTCTGTGCCTCTATGCGAACAGTGCCATGGGCAGATGAGGCTGAGCAACAGCTTTCCAGGCTAGCCCCTTCTGGCTGCCAGCTATCTGCAGACGTTCACATTTCAAGAGCAGGGCTGCGAAAGGAGCCTAGCAGGTACACCATCTTTCCCAGGCTACGTTTGAAGTTTGAGGTGGCAAGACAAGCAAGCAGCCCCATTCTCTGTGCCTCTATGCGAACAGTGCCATGGGCAGATGAGGCTGAGCAACAGCTTTCCAGGCTAGCCCCTTCTGGCTGCCAGCTATCTGCAGACGTTCGCATTTCAAGAGCAGGGCTGCGAAAGGAGCCTGGCTGGGACACCAACTTTCCCAGGCTACGTTTGAAGTTTTAGTTGGCAAGACAAGCAAGGAGCCCCATTCTCTGTGCCTCTGTGCGAGCACTGCCATGGGCAGATGAGGCTGAGCAACAGCTTTCCAGGCTAGCCCCTTCTGGCTGCCAGCTATCTGCAGACGTTCGCACTTTCGGAGCAGG
This sequence comes from Opisthocomus hoazin, assembly GCF_030867145.1. Taxonomy (NCBI): domain Eukaryota; kingdom Metazoa; phylum Chordata; class Aves; order Opisthocomiformes; family Opisthocomidae; genus Opisthocomus; species Opisthocomus hoazin. The sequence continues at coordinate 16,504,177 of NC_134430.1, read as the reverse complement.
GCTGCGAAAGGAGCCTGGCTGGGACACCAACTTTCCCAGGTTACGTTTGAAGTTTGAGGTGGCAAGACAAGCAAGCAGCCCCATTCTCTGTGCCTCTGTGCGAGCACTGCCATGGGCAGATGAGGCTGAGCAACAGCTTTCCAGGATAGCCCCTTCTGCCTGCCAGCTATCTGCAGACATTCGCACTTTCGGAGCAGGGCTGTGATAGGAGCCTGGCAGGGACACCACCATTCCCAGCATGCGTTTGAAGTTTCAAGTGGCAAGATAAGCAAGCAGCCCCATTCTCTGTGCCTCTATGCGAACAGTGCCATGGGCAGATGAGGCTGAGCAACAGTTTTCCAGGCTAGCCCCTTCTGGCTGTCAGCTATCTGCAGACGTTCGCATTTCAAGAGCAGGGCTGCGAAAGGAGCCTGGCTGGGACACCATCTTTCCCAGGCTACGTTTGAAGTTTGAGGTGGCAAGACAAGCAAGCAGCCCCATTCTCTGTGCCTCTATGCAAACAGTGCCATGGGCAGATGAGGCTGAGCAACAGCTTTCCAGGATAGCCCCTTGTGGCTGTCAGCTATCTGCAGACGTTCGCATTTCAAGAGCAGGGCTGCGAAAGGAGCCTGGCAGGGACACCACCATTCCCAGCATGCGTTTGAAGTTTCAAGTGGCAAGATAAGCAAGCAGCCCCATTCTCTGTGCCTCTATGCGAACAGTGCCATGGGCAGATGAGGCTGAGCAACAGCTTTCCAGGCTAGCCCCTTCTGGCTGCCAGCTATCTGCAGACGTTCGCATTTCAAGAGCAGGGCTGCGAAAGGAGCCTAGCAGGTACACCATCTTTCCCAGGCTACGTTTGAAGTTTGAGGTGACAAGAGAAGCAAGGAGCCCCATTCCCTGTGCCTCTGTGCGAGCAGTGCCATGGGCAGATGAGGCTGAGCAACAGCTTTCCAGGATAGCCCCTTCTGCCTGCCAGCTATCTGCAGACGTTCGCACTTTCGGAGCAGGGCTGTGATAGGAGCCTGGCAGGGACACCACCATTCGTAGCATGCGTTTGAAGTTTCAAGTGGCAAGACAAGAAAGCAGCCCCATTCTCTGTGCCTCTATGCGAGCACTGCCATGGGCAGATGAGGCTGAGCAACAGCTTTCCAGGATAGTCCCTTCTGGCTGCCAGCTATCTGCAGACGTTCGCATTTCAAGAGCAGGGCTGCGAAAGGAGCGTGGCTGGGACTCCAACTTTCCCAGGCTACTTTTGAAGTTTGAGGTGGCAAGACAAGCAAGCAGCCCCATTCTCTGTGCCTCTATGCGAACAGTGCCATGGGCAGATGAGGCTGAGCAACAGCTTTCCAGGCTAGCCCCTTCTGGCTGCCAGCTATCTGCAGACGTTCGCATTTCAAGAGCAGGGCTGCGAAAGGAGCCTAGCAGGTACACCAACTTTCCCAGGCTACGTTTGAAGTTTGAGGTGGCAAGAGAAGCAAGGAGCCCCATTCTCTGTGCCTCTGTGCGATCAGTGCCATGGGCAGATGAGGCTGAGCAACAGCTTTCCAGGGTAGCACCTTCTGGCTGCCAGCTATCTGCAGATGTTCGCACTTTTGGAGCAGGGCTGCGAAAGGAGACTGGCTGGGACACCATCTTTCCCTGGCTACGTTTGAAGTTTGAGGTGGCAAGACAAGCAAGCAGCCCCATTCTCTGTGCCTCTGTGCGAGCACTGCCATGGGCAGATGAGGCTGAGCAACAGCTTTTCAGGATAGCCCCTTCTGCCTGCCAGCTATCTGCAGACGGTCGCACTTTCGGAGCAGGGCTGTGATAGGAGCCTGGCAGGGACACCACCATTCCCAGCATGCGTTTGAAGTTTCAAGTGGCAAGATAAGCAAGCAGCCCCATTCTCTGTGCCTCTATGCGAACAGTGCCATGGGCAGATGAGGCTGAGCAACAGCTTTCCAGGCTAGCCCCTTCTGGCTGCCAGCTATCTGCAGACGTTCACATTTCAAGAGCAGGGCTGCGAAAGGAGCCTAGCAGGTACACCATCTTTCCCAGGCTACGTTTGAAGTTTGAGGTGGCAAGACAAGCAAGCAGCCCCATTCTCTGTGCCTCTATGCGAATAGTGCCATGGGCAGATGAGGCTGAGCAACAGCTTTCCAGGCTAGCCCCTTCTGGCTGCCAGCTATCTGCAGACGTTCGCATTTCAAGAGCAGGGCTGCGAAAGGAGCGTGGCTGGGACTCCAACTTTCCCAGGCTACTTTTGAAGTTTGAGGTGGCAAGACAAGCAAGCAGCCCCATTCTCTGTGCCTCTATGCGAACAGTGCCATGGGCAGATGAGACTGAGCAACAGCTTTCCAGGCTAGCCCCTTCTGGCTGCCAGCTATCTGCAGACGTTCGCATTTCAAGAGCAGGGCTGCGAAAGGAGCCTAGCAGGTACACCAACTTTCCCAGGCTACGTTTGAAGTTTGAGGTGGCAAGAGAAGCAAGGAGCCCCATTCTCTGTGCCTCTGTGCGATCAGTGCCATGGGCAGATGAGGCTGAGCAACAGCTTTCCAGGGTAGCACCTTCTGGCTGCCAGCTATCTGCAGATGTTCGCACTTTTGGAGCAGGACTGCGAAAGGAGACTGGCTGGGACACCATCTTTCCCTGGCTACGTTTGAAGTTTGAGGTGGCAAGACAAGCAAGCAGCCCCATTCTCTGTGCCTCTGTGCGAGCACTGCCATGGGCAGATGAGGCTGAGCAACAGCTTTCCAGGCTAGCCCCTTCTGCCTGCCAGCTATCTGCAGACGTTCGCACTTTCGGAGCAGGGCTGTGATAGGAGCCTGGCAGGGACACCACCATTCCCAGCATGCGTTTGAAGTTTCAAGTGGCAAGATAAGCAAGCAGCCCCATTCTCTGTGCCTCTATGCGAACAGTGCCATGGGCAGATGAGGCTGAGCAACAGCTTTCCAGGCTACCCCTTTCTGGCTGCCAGCTATCTACAGACGTTCACATTTCAAGAGCAGGGCTGCGAAAGGAGCCTAGCAGGTACACCATCTTTCCCAGGCTACGTTTGAAGTTTGAGGTGGCAAGACAAGCAAGCAGCCCCATTCTCTGTGCCTCTATGCGAATAGTGCCATGGGCAGATGAGGCTGAGCAACAGCTTTCCAGGCTAGCCCCTTCTGGCTGCCAGCTATCTGCAGACGTTCGCATTTCAAGAGCAGGGCTGCGAAAGGAGCCTGGCTGGGACACCAACTTTCCCAGGCTACGTTTGAATTTTTAGTTGGCAAGACAAGCAAGGAGCCCTATTCTCTGTGCCTCTGTGCGAGCACTGCCATGGGCAGATGAGGCTGAGCAACAGCTTTCCAGGCTAGCCCCTTCTGGCTGCCAGCTATCTGCAGACGTTCGCACTTTCGGAGCAGGGCTGCGAAAGGAGACTGGCTGGGACACCATCTTTCCCAGGCTACGTTTGAAGTTTGAGGTGGCAAGACAAGCAAGCAGCCCCATTCTCTGCGCCTCTGTGCGAGCACTTCCATGGGCAGATGAGGCTGAGCAACAGCTTTCCAGGCTAGCCCCTTCTGCCTGCCAGCTATCTGCAGACGTTCGCACTTTCGGAGCAGGGCTGTGATAGGAGCCTGGCAGGGACACCACCATTCCCAGCATGCGTTTGAAGTTTCAAGTGGCAAGATAAGCAAGCAGCCCCATTCTCTGTGCCTCTATGCGAACAGTGCCATGGGCAGATGAGGCTGAGCAACAGCTTTCCAGGATAGCCCCTTCTGCCTGCCAGCTATCTGCAGACGTTCGCATTTCAAGAGCGGGCTGCGAAAGGAGCCTAGCAGGTACACCATCTTTCCCTGGCTATGTTTGAAGTTTGAGGTGGCAAGACAAGCAAGCAGCCCCATTCTCTGTGCCTCTATGCGAGCAGTGCCATGGGCAGATGAGGCTGAGCAACAGCTTTCCAGGCTAGCCCCTTCTGGCTGCCAGCTATCTGCAGACGTTCGCATTTCAAGAGCAGGGCTGTGATAGGAGCCTGGCAGGGACACCACAATTCCCAGCATGCGTTTGAAGTTTCAAGTGGCAAGATAAGCAAGCAGCCTCATTCTCTGTGCCTCTATGCGAACAGTGCCATGGGCAGATGAGGCTGAGCAACAGCTTTCCAGGCTAGCCCCTTCTGGCTGCCAGCTATCTGCAGACGTTCACATTTCAAGAGCAGGGCTGCGAAAGGAGCCTAGCAGGTACACCATCTTTCCCAGGCTACGTTTGAAGTTTGAGGTGGCAAGACAAGCAAGCAGCCCCATTCTCTGTGCCTCTATGCGAACAGTGCCATGGGCAGATGAGGCTGAGCAACAGCTTTCCAGGCTAGCCCCTTCTGGCTGCCAGCTATCTGCAGACGTTCGCATTTCAAGAGCAGGGCTGCGAAAGGAGCCTAGCAGGTACACCATCTTTCCCAGGCTACGTTTGAAGTTTGAGGTGACAAGAGAAGCAAGGAGCCCCATTCCCTGTGCCTCTGTGCGAGCAGTGCCATGGGCAGATGAGGCTGAGCAACAGCTTTCCAGGATAGCCCCTTCTGGCTGCCAGCTATCTGCAGACGTTCGCACTTTCGGAGCAGGGTTGTGATAGGAGCCTGGCAGGGACACCACCATTCGTAGCATGCGTTTGAAGTTTCAAGTGGCAAGACAAGAAAGCAGCCCCATTCTCTGTGCCTCTGTGCGAGCACTGCCATGGGCAGATGAGGCTGAGCAACAGCTTTCCAGGATAGTCCCTTCTGGCTGCCAGCTATCTGCAGACGTTCGCATTTCAAGAGCAGGGCTGCGAAAGGAGCGTGGCTGGGACTCCAACTTTCCCAGGCTACTTTTGAAGTTTGAGGTGGCAAGACAAGCAAGCAGCCCCATTCTCTGTGCCTCTATGCGAACAGTGCCATGGGCAGATGAGGCTGAGCAACAGCTTTCCAGGCTAGCCCCTTCTGGCTGCCAGCTATCTGCAGACGTTCGCATTTCAAGAGCAGGGCTGCGAAAGGAGCCTAGCAGGTACACCAACTTTCCCAGGCTACGTTTGAAGTTTGAGGTGGCAAGAGAAGCAAGGAGCCCCATTCTCTGTGCCTCTGTGCGATCAGTGCCATGGGCAGATGAGGCTGAGCAACAGCTTTCCAGGGTAGCACCTTCTGGCTGCCAGCTATCTGCAGATGTTCGCACTTTTGGAGCAGGGCTGCGAAAGGAGACTGGCTGGGACACCATCTTTCCCTGGCTACGTTTGAAGTTTGAGGTGGCAAGACAAGCAAGCAGCCCCATTCTCTGTGCCTCTGTGCGAGCACTGCCATGGGCAGATGAGGCTGAGCAACAGCTTTTCAGGATAGCCCCTTCTGCCTGCCAGCTATCTGCAGACGGTCGCACTTTCGGAGCAGGGCTGTGATAGGAGCCTGGCAGGGACACCACCATTCCCAGCATGCGTTTGAAGTTTCAAGTGGCAAGATAAGCAAGCAGCCCCATTCTCTGTGCCTCTATGCGAACAGTGCCATGGGCAGATGAGGCTGAGCAACAGCTTTCCAGGCTAGCCCCTTCTGGCTGCCAGCTATCTGCAGACGTTCACATTTCAAGAGCAGGGCTGCGAAAGGAGCCTAGCAGGTACACCATCTTTCCCAGGCTACGTTTGAAGTTTGAGGTGGCAAGACAAGCAAGCAGCCCCATTCTCTGTGCCTCTATGCGAATAGTGCCATGGGCAGATGAGGCTGAGCAACAGCTTTCCAGGCTAGCCCCTTCTGGCTGCCAGCTATCTGCAGACGTTCGCATTTCAAGAGCAGGGCTGCGAAAGGAGCCTGGCTGGGACACCAACTTTCCCAGGCTACGTTTGAATTTTAAGTTTGCAAGACAAGCAAGGAGCCCGATTCTCTGTGCCTCTGTGCGAGCACTGCCATGGGCAGATGAGGCTGAGCAACAGCTTTCCAGGCTAGCCCCTTCTGGCTGCCAGCTATCTGCAGACGTTCGCATTTCAAGAGCAGGGCTGCGAAAGGAGCCTAGCAGGTACACCAACTTTCCCAGGCTACGTTTGAAGTTTGAGGTGGCAAGAGAAGCAAGGAGCCCCATTCTCTGTGCCTCTGTGCGATCAGTGCCATGGGCAGATGAGGCTGAGCAACAGCTTTCCAGGGTAGCCCCTTCCGGCTGCCAGCTATCTGCAGACGTTCGCACTTTTGGAGCAGGGCTGCGAAAGGAACCTGGCTGAGACACCATCTTTCCCTGGCTAAGTTTGAAGTTTGAGGTGGCAAGACAAGCAAGCAGCCCCATTCTCTGTGCCTCTGTGCGAGCACTGCCATGGGCAGATGAGGCTGAGCAACAGCTTTCCAGGCTAGCCCCTTCTGCCTGCCAGCTATCTGCAGACGTTCGCACTTTCGGAGCAGGGCTGTGATAGGAGCCTGGCAGGGACACCACCATTCCCAGCATGCGTTTGAAGTTTCAAGTGGCAAGATAAGCAAGCAGCCCCATTCTCTGTGCCTCTATGCGAACAGTGCCATGGGCAGATGAGGCTGAGCAACAGCTTTCCAGGCTACCCCTTTCTGGCTGCCAGCTATCTACAGACGTTCACATTTCAAGAGCAGGGCTGCGAAAGGAGCCTAGCAGGTACACCATCTTTCCCAGGCTACGTTTGAAGTTTGAGGTGGCAAGACAAGCAAGCAGCCCCATTCTCTGTGCCTCTATGCGAATAGTGCCATGGGCAGATGAGGCTGAGCAACAGCTTTCCAGGCTAGCCCCTTCTGGCTGCCAGCTATCTGCAGACGTTCGCATTTCAAGAGCAGGGCTGCGAAAGGAGCCTGGCTGGGACACCAACTTTCCCAGGCTACTTTTGAATTTTTAGTTGGCAAGACAAGCAAGGAGCCCTATTCTCTGTGCCTCTGTGCGAGCACTGCCATGGGCAGATGAGGCTGAGCAACAGCTTTCCAGGCTAGCCCCTTCTGGCTGCCAGCTATCTGCAGACGTTCGCACTTTCGGAGCAGGGCTGCGAAAGGAGACTGGCTGGGACACCATCTTTCCCAGGCTACGTTTGAAGTTTGAGGTGGCAAGACAAGCAAGCAGCCCCATTCTCTGCGCCTCTGTGCGAGCACTTCCATGGGCAGATGAGGCTGAGCAACAGCTTTCCAGGCTAGCCCCTTCTGCCTGCCAGCTATCTGCAGACGTTCGCACTTTCGGAGCAGGGCTGTGATAGGAGCCTGGCAGGGACACCACCATTCCCAGCATGCGTTTGAAGTTTCAAGTGGCAAGATAAGCAAGCAGCCCCATTCTCTGTGCCTCTATGCGAACAGTGCCATGGGCAGATGAGGCTGAGCAACAGCTTTCCAGGATAGCCCCTTCTGCCTGCCAGCTATCTGCAGACGTTCGCATTTCAAGAGCGGGCTGCGAAAGGAGCCTAGCAGGTACACCATCTTTCCCTGGCTACGTTTGAAGTTTGAGGTGGCAAGACAAGCAAGCAGCCCCATTCTCTGTGCCTCTATGCGAGCAGTGCCATGGGCAGATGAGGCTGAGCAACAGCTTTCCAGGCTAGCCCCTTCTGCCTGCCAGCTATCTGCAGACGTTCGCATTTCAAGACCAGGGCTGCGAAAGGAGCCTAGCAGGTACACCATCTTTCCCAGGTACGTTTGAAGTTTTAGTTGGCAAGACAAGCAAGGAGCCCCATTCTCTGTGCCTCTGTGCGAGCACTGCCATGGGCAGATGAGGCTGAGCAACAGCTTTCCAGGCTAGCCCCTTCTGGCTGCCAGCTATCTGCAGACGTTCGCATTTCAAGAGCAGGGCTGTGATAGGAGCCTGGCAGGGACACCACAATTCCCAGCATGCGTTTGAAGTTTCAAGTGGCAAGATAAGCAAGCAGCCTCATTCTCTGTGCCTCTATGCGAACAGTGCCATGGGCAGATGAGGCTGAGCAACAGCTTTCCAGGCTAGCCCCTTCTGGCTGCCAGCTATCTGCAGACGTTCACATTTCAAGAGCAGGGCTGCGAAAGGAGCCTAGCAGGTACACCATCTTTCCCAGGCTACGTTTGAAGTTTGAGGTGGCAAGACAAGCAAGCAGCCCCATTCTCTGTGCCTCTATGCGAACAGTGCCATGGGCAGATGAGGCTGAGCAACAGCTTTCCAGGCTAGCCCCTTCTGCCTGCCAGCTATCTGCAGACGTTCGCATTTCAAGAGCAGGGCTGCGAAAGGAGCCTGGCTGGGACACCAACTTTCCCAGGCTACGTTTGAAGTTTTAGTTGGCAAGACAAGCAAGGAGCCCCATTCTCTGTGCCTCTGTGCGAGCACTGCCATGGGCAGATGAGGCTGAGCAACAGCTTTCCAGGCTAGCCCCTTCTGGCTGCCAGCTATCTGCAGACGTTCGCACTTTCGGAGCATGGCTGCGAAAGGAGCCTGGCTGGGACACCAACTTTCCCAGGTTACGTTTGAAGTTTGAGGTGGCAAGACAAGCAAGCAGCCCCATTCTCTGTGCCTCTGTGCGAGCACTGCCATGGGCAGATGAGGCTGAGCAACAGCTTTCCAGGATAGCCCCTTCTGCCTGCCAGCTATCTGCAGACATTCGCACTTTCGGAGCAGGGCTGTGATAGGAGCCTGGCAGGGACACCACCATTCCCAGCATGCGTTTGAAGTTTCAAGTGGCAAGATAAGCAAGCAGCACCATTCTCTGTGCCTCTATGCGAACAGTGCCATGGGCAGATGAGGCTGAGCAACAGTTTTCCAGGCTAGCCCCTTCTGGCTGTCAGCTATCTGCAGACGTTCGCATTTCAAGAGCAGGGCTGCGAAAGGAGCCTGGCTGGGACACCATCTTTCCCAGGCTACGTTTGAAGTTTGAGGTGGCAAGACAAGCAAGCAGCCCCATTCTCTGTGCCTCTATGCAAACAGTGCCATGGGCAGATGAGGCTGAGCAACAGCTTTCCAGGATAGCCCCTTGTGGCTGTCAGCTATCTGCAGACGTTCGCATTTCAAGAGCAGGGCTGCGAAAGGAGCCTGGCAGGGACACCACCATTCCCAGCATGCGTTTGAAGTTTCAAGTGGCAAGATAAGCAAGCAGCCCCATTCTCTGTGCCTCTATGCGAACAGTGCCATGGGCAGATGAGGCTGAGCAACAGCTTTCCAGGCTAGCCCCTTCTGGCTGCCAGCTATCTGCAGACGTTCGCATTTCAAGAGCAGGGCTGCGAAAGGAGCCTAGCAGGTACACCATCTTTCCCAGGCTACGTTTGAAGTTTGAGGTGACAAGAGAAGCAAGGAGCCCCATTCCCTGTGCCTCTGTGCGAGCACTGCCATGGGCAGATGAGGCTGAGCAACAGCTTTCCAGGATAGCCCCTTCTGGCTGCCAGCTATCTGCAGACGTTCGCACTTTCGGAGCAGGGCTGCGATAGGAGCCTGGCAGGGACACCACCATTCCCAGCATGCGTTTGAAGTTTCAAGTGGCAAGATAAGCAAGCAGCCCCATTCTCTGTGCCTCTATGCGAACAGTGCCATGGGCAGATGAGGCTGAGCAACAGCTTTCCAGGCTAGCCCCTTCTGCCTGCCAGCTATCTGCAGATGTTTGCACTTTCGGAGCAGGGCTGTGATAGGAGCCTGGCAGGGACACCACCATTCCCAGCATGCGTTTGAAGTTTCAAGTGGCAAGATAAGCAAGCAGCCTCATTCTCTGTGCCTCTATGCGAACAGTGCCATGGGCAGATGAGGCTGAGCAACAGCTTTCCAGGCTAGCCCCTTCTGGCTGCCAGCTATCTGCAGACGTTCACATTTCAAGAGCAGGGCTGCGAAAGGAGCCTAGCAGGTACACCATCTTTCCCAGGCTACGTTTGAAGTTTGAGGTGGCAAGACAAGCAAGCAGCCCCATTCTCTGTGCCTCTATGCGAACAGTGCCATGGGCAGATGAGGCTGAGCAACAGCTTTCCAGGCTAGCCCCTTCTGGCTGCCAGCTATCTGCAGACGTTCGCATTTCAAGAGCAGGGCTGCGAAAGGAGCCTGGCTGGGACACCAACTTTCCCAGGCTACGTTTGAAGTTTTAGTTGGCAAGACAAGCAAGGAGCCCCATTCTCTGTGCCTCTGTGCGAGCACTGCCATGGGCAGATGAGGCTGAGCAACAGCTTTCCAGGCTAGCCCCTTCTGGCTGCCAGCTATCTGCAGACGTTCGCACTTTCGGAGCAGGGCTGCGAAAGGAGCCTGGCTGGGACACCAACTTTCCCAGGTTACGTTTGAAGTTTGAGGTGGCAAGACAAGCAAGCAGCCCCATTCTCTGTGCCTCTGTGCGAGCACTGCCATGGGCAGATGAGGCTGAGCAACAGCTTTCCAGGATAGCCCCTTCTGCCTGCCAGCTATCTGCAGACATTCGCACTTTCGGAGCAGGGCTGTGATAGGAGCCTGGCAGGGACACCACCATTCCCAGCATGCGTTTGAAGTTTCAAGTGGCAAGATAAGCAAGCAGCCCCATTCTCTGTGCCTCTATGCGAACAGTGCCATGGGCAGATGAGGCTGAGCAACAGTTTTCCAGGCTAGCCCCTTCTGGCTGTCAGCTATCTGCAGACGTTCGCATTTCAAGAGCAGGGCTGCGAAAGGAGCCTGGCTGGGACACCAACTTTCCCAGGCTACGTTTGAAGTTTGAGGTGGCAAGACAAGCAAGCAGCCCCATTCTCTGTGCCTCTATGCAAACAGTGCCATGGGCAGATGAGGCTGAGCAACAGCTTTCCAGGATAGCCCCTTGTGGCTGTCAGCTATCTGCAGACGTTCGCATTTCAAGAGCAGGGCTGCGAAAGGAGCCTGGCAGGGACACCACCATTCCCAGCATGCGTTTGAAGTTTCAAGTGGCAAGATAAGCAAGCAGCCCCATTCTCTGTGCCTCTATGCGAACAGTGCCATGGGCAGATGAGGCTGAGCAACAGCTTTCCAGGCTAGCCCCTTCTGGCTGCCAGCTATCTGCAGACGTTCGCATTTCAAGAGCAGGGCTGCGAAAGGAGCCTAGCAGGTACACCATCTTTCCCAGGCTACGTTTGAAGTTTGAGGTGACAAGAGAAGCAAGGAGCCCCATTCCCTGTGCCTCTGTGCGAGCACTGCCATGGGCAGATGAGGCTGAGCAACAGCTTTCCAGGATAGCCCCTTCTGGCTGCCAGCTATCTGCAGACGTTCGCACTTTCGGAGCAGGGCTGCGATAGGAGCCTGGCAGGGACACCACCATTCCCAGCATGCGTTTGAAGTTTCAAGTGGCAAGATAAGCAAGCAGCCCCATTCTCTGTGCCTCTATGCGAACAGTGCCATGGGCAGATGAGGCTGAGCAACAGCTTTTCAGGCTAGCCCCTTCTGCCTGCCAGCTATCTGCAGACGTTCGCACTTTCGGAGCAGGGCTGTGATAGGAGCCTGGCAGGGACACCACCATTCCCAGCATGCGTTTGAAGTTTCAAGTGGCAAGATAAGCAAGCAGCCCCATTCTCTGTGCCTCTATGCAAACAGTGCCATGGGCAGATGAGGCTGTGCAACAGCTTTCCAGGCTAGACTCTTCTGGCTGCCAGCTATCTGCAGACGTTCGCATTTCAAGAGCAGGGCTGTGATAGGAGCCTGGCAGGGACACCACCATTCCCAGCATGCGTTTGAAGTTTCAAGTGGCAAGATAAGCAAGCAGCCCCATTCTCTGTGCCTCTGTGCGAGCACTGCCATGGGCAGATGAGGCTGAGCAACAGCTTTCCAGGCTAGCCCCTTCTGGCTGCCAGCTATCTGCAGACGTTCGCACTTTCGGAGCAGGGCTGCGAAAGGAGCCTGGCTGGGACACCAACTTTCCCAGGTTACGTTTGAAGTTTGAGGTGGCAAGACAAGCAAGCAGCCCCATTCTCTGTGCCTCTGTGCGAGCACTGCCATGGGCAGATGAGGCTGAGCAACAGCTTTCCAGGATAGCCCCTTCTGCCTGCCAGCTATCTGCAGACATTCGCACTTTCGGAGCAGGGCTGTGATAGGAGCCTGGCAGGGACACCACCATTCCCAGCATGCGTTTGAAGTTTCAAGTGGCAAGATAAGCAAGCAGCACCATTCTCTGTGCCTCTATGCGAACAGTGCCATGGGCAGATGAGGCTGAGCAACAGTTTTCCAGGCTAGCCCCTTCTGGCTGCCAGCTATCTGCAGACGTTCGCATTTCAAGAGCAGGGCTGCGAAAGGAGCCTGGCTGGGACACCATCTTTCCCAGGCTACGTTTGAAGTTTGAGGTGGCAAGATAAGCAAGCAGCCCCATTCTCTGTGCCTCTATGCAAACAGTGCCATGGGCAGATGAGGCTGAGCAACAGCTTTCCAGGATAGCCCCTTGTGGCTGTCAGCTATCTGCAGACGTTCGCATTTCAAGAGCAGGGCTGCGAAAGGAGCCTGGCAGGGACACCACCATTCCCAGCATGCGTTTGAAGTTTCAAGTGGCAAGATAAGCAAGCAGCCCCATTCTCTGTGCTTCTATGCGAACAGTGCCATGGGCAGATGAGGCTGAGCAACAGCTTTCCAGGCTAGCCCCTTCTGGCTGCCAGCTATCTGCAGACGTTCACATTTCAAGAGCAGGGCTGCGAAAGGAGCCTAGCAGGTACACCATCTTTCCCAGGCTACGTTTGAAGTTTGAGGTGGCAAGACAAGCAAGCAGCCCCATTCCCTGTGCCTCTGTGCGAGCACTGCCATGGGCAGATGAGGCTGAGCAACAGCTTTCCAGGATAGCCCCTTCTGGCTGCCAGCTATCTGCAGACGTTCGCACTTTCGGAGCAGGGCTGCGATAGGAGCCTGGCAGGGACACCACCATTCCCAGCATGCGTTTGAAGTTTCAAGTGGCAAGATAAGCAAGCAGCCCCATTCTCTGTGCCTCTGTGCGAACAGTGCCATGGGCAGATGAGGCTGAGCAACAGCTTTCCAGGCTAGCCCCTTCTGCCTGCCAGCTATCTGCAGACGTTCGCATTTCAAGAGCAGGGCTGCGAAAGGAGCCTGGCTGGGACACCATCTTTCCCAGGCTACGTTTGAAGTTTGAGGTGGCAAGACAATCAAGCAGCCCCATTCTCTGTGCCTCTATGCGAACAGTGCCATGGGCAGATGAGGCTGAGCAACAGCTTTCCAGGCTAGCCCCTTCTGGCTGCCAGCTATCTACAGACGTTCGCACTTTCGGAGCAGGGCTGCGAAAGGAGCCTGGCTGGGACACCAACTTTCCCAGGCTACGTTTGAAGTTTGAGGTGGCAAGACAAGCAAGCAGCCCCATTCTCTGTGCCTCTGTGCGAGCACTGCCATGGGCAGATGAGGCTGAGCAACAGCTTTCCAGGATAGCCCCTTCTGCCTGCCAGCTATCTGCAGACGTTCGCACTTTCGGAGCAGGGCTGTGATAGGAGCCTGGCAGGGACACCACCATTCCCAGCATGCGTTTGAAGTTTCAAGTGGCAAGATAAGCAAGCAGCCCCATTCTCTGTGCCTCTATGCGAACAGTGCCATGGGCAGATGAGGCTGAGCAACAGCTTTCCAGGCTAGCCCCTTCTGGCTGCCAGCTATCTGCAGACGTTCGCATTTCAAGAGCAGGGCTGCGAAAGGAGCCTAGCAGGTACACCATCTTTCCCAGGCTACGTTTGAAGTTTGAGGTGACAAGAGAAGCAAGGAGCCCCATTCTCTGTGCCTCTGTGCGAGCACTGCCATGGGCAGATGAGGCTGAGCAACAGCTTTCCAGGATAGCCCCTTCTGGCTGCCAGCTATCTGCAGACGTTCGCACTTTCGGAGCAGGGCTGCGATAGGAGCCTGGCAGGGACACCACCATTCCCAGCATGCGTTTGAAGTTTCAAGTGGCAAGATAAGCAAGCAGCCCCATTCTCTGTGCCTCTATGCGAACAGTGCCATGGGCAGATGAGGCTGAGCAACAGCTTTCCAGGCTAGCCCCTTCTGCCTGCCAGCTATCTGCAGACGTTCGCACTTTCGGAGCAGGGCTGTGATAGGAGCCTGGCAGGGACACCACCATTCCCAGCATGCGTTTGAAGTTTCAAGTGGCAAGATAAGCAAGCAGCCTCATTCTCTGTGCCTCTATGCGAACAGTGCCATGGGCAGATGAGGCTGAGCAACAGCTTTCCAGGCTAGCCCCTTCTGGCTGCCAGCTATCTGCAGACGTTCACATTTCAAGAGCAGGGCTGCGAAAGGAGCCTAGCAGGTACACCATCTTTCCCAGGCTACGTTTGAAGTTTGAGGTGGCAAGACAAGCAAGCAGCCCCATTCTCTGTGCCTCTATGCGAACAGTGCCATGGGCAGATGAGGCTGAGCAACAGCTTTCCAGGCTAGCCCCTTCTGGCTGCCAGCTATCTGCAGACGTTCGCATTTCAAGAGCAGGGCTGCGAAAGGAGCCTGGCTGGGACACCAACTTTCCCAGGCTACGTTTGAAGTTTTAGTTGGCAAGACAAGCAAGGAGCCCCATTCTCTGTGCCTCTGTGCGAGCACTGCCATGGGCAGATGAGGCTGAGCAACAGCTTTCCAGGCTAGCCCCTTCTGGCTGCCAGCTATCTGCAGACGTTCGCACTTTCGGAGCAGTGCTGCGAAAGGAGCCTGGCTGGGACACCAACTTTCCCAGGTTACGTTTGAAGTTTGAGGTGGCAAGACAAGCAAGCAGCCCCATTCTCTGTGCCTCTGTGCGAGCACTGCCATGGGCAGATGAGGCTGAGCAACAGCTTTCCAGGATAGCCCCTTCTGCCTGCCAGCTATCTGCAGACATTCGCACTTTCGGAGCAGGGCTGTGATAGGAGCCTGGCAGGGACACCACCATTCCCAGCATGCGTTTGAAGTTTCAAGTGGCAAGATAAGCAAGCAGCCCCATTCTCTGTGCCTCTATGCGAACAGTGCCATGGGCAGATGAGGCTGAGCAACAGCTTTCCAGGATAGCCCCTTCTGGCTGCCAGCTATCTGCAGACGTTCGCATTTCAAGAGCAGGGCTGCGAAAGGAGCCTGGCTGGGACACCATCTTTCCCAGGCTACGTTTGAAGTTTGAGGTGGCAAGACAAGCAAGCAGCCCCATTCTCTGTGCCTCTATGCAAACAGTGCCATGGGCAGATGAGGCTGAGCAACAGCTTTCCAGGATAGCCCCTTGTGGCTGTCAGCTATCTGCAGACGTTCGCATTTCAAGAGCAGGGCTGCGAAAGGAGCCTGGCAGGGACACCACCATTCCCAGCATGCGTTTGAAGTTTCAAGTGGCAAGATAAGCAAGCAGCCCCATTCTCTGTGCCTCTATGCGAACAGTGCCATGGGCAGATGAGGCTGAGCAACAGCTTTCCAGGATAGCCCCTTCTGCCTGCCAGCTATCTGCAGACGTTCGCATTTCAAGAGCGGGCTGCGAAAGGAGCCTAGCAGGTACACCATCTTTCCCTGGCTACGTTTGAAGTTTGAGGTGGCAAGACAAGCAAGCAGCCCCATTCTCTGTGCCTCTATGCGAGCAGTGCCATGGGCAGATGAGGCTGAGCAACAGCTTTCCAGGCTAGCCCCTTCTGCCTGCCAGCTATCTGCAGACGTTCGCATTTCAAGACCAGGGCTGCGAAAGGAGCCTAGCAGGTACACCATCTTTCCCAGGTACGTTTGAAGTTTTAGTTGGCAAGACAAGCAAGGAGCCCCATTCTCTGTGCCTCTGTGCGAGCACTGCCATGGGCAGATGAGGCTGAGCAACAGCTTTCCAGGCTAGCCCCTTCTGGCTGCCAGCTATCTGCAGACGTTCGCATTTCAAGAGCAGGGCTGTGATAGGAGCCTGGCAGGGACACCACAATTCCCAGCATGCGTTTGAAGTTTCAAGTGGCAAGATAAGCAAGCAGCCTCATTCTCTGTGCCTCTATGCGAACAGTGCCATGGGCAGATGAGGCTGAGCAACAGCTTTCCAGGCTAGCCCCTTCTGGCTGCCAGCTATCTGCAGACGTTCACATTTCAAGAGCAGGGCTGCGAAAGGAGCCTAGCAGGTACACCATCTTTCCCAGGCTACGTTTGAAGTTTGAGGTGGCAAGACAAGCAAGCAGCCCCATTCTCTGTGCCTCTATGCGAACAGTGCCATGGGCAGATGAGGCTGAGCAACAGCTTTCCAGGCTAGCCCCTTCTGGCTGCCAGCTATCTGCAGACGTTCGCATTTCAAGAGCAGGGCTGCGAAAGGAGCCTGGCTGGGACACCAACTTTCCCAGGCTACGTTTGAAGTTTTAGTTGGCAAGACAAGCAAGGAGCCCCATTCTCTGTGCCTCTGTGCGAGCACTGCCATGGGCAGATGAGGCTGAGCAACAGCTTTCCAGGATAGCCCCTTCTGGCTGCCAGCTATCTGCAGACGTTCGCACTTTCGGAGCATGGCTGCGAAAGGAGCCTGGCTGGGACACCAACTTTCCCAGGTTACGTTTGAAGTTTGAGGTGGCAAGACAAGCAAGCAGCCCCATTCTCTGTGCCTCTGTGCGAGCACTGCCATGGGCAGATGAGGCTGAGCAACAGCTTTCCAGGATAGCCCCTTCTGCCTGCCAGCTATCTGCAGACATTCGCACTTTCGGAGCAGGGCTGTGATAGGAGCCTGGCAGGGACACCACCATTCCCAGCATGCGTTTGAAGTTTCAAGTGGCAAGATAAGCAAGCAGCCCCATTCTCTGTGCCTCTATGCGAACAGTGCCATGGGCAGATGAGGCTGAGCAACAGTTTTCCAGGCTAGCCCCTTCTGGCTGTCAGCTATCTGCAGACGTTCGCATTTCAAGAGCAGGGCTGCGAAAGGAGCCTGGCTGGGACACCATCTTTCCCAGGCTACGTTTGAAGTTTGAGGTGGCAAGACAAGCAAGCAGCCCCATTCTCTGTGCCTCTATGCAAACAGTGCCATGGGCAGATGAGGCTGAGCAACAGCTTTCCAGGATAGCCCCTTGTGGCTGTCAGCTATCTGCAGACGTTCGCATTTCAAGAGCAGGGCTGCGAAAGGAGCCTGGCAGGGACACCACCATTCCCAGCATGCGTTTGAAGTTTCAAGTGGCAAGATAAGCAAGCAGCCCCATTCTCTGTGCCTCTATGCGAACAGTGCCATGGGCAGATGAGGCTGAGCAACAGCTTTCCAGGCTAGCCCCTTCTGGCTGCCAGCTATCTGCAGACGTTCGCATTTCAAGAGCAGGGCTGCGAAAGGAGCCTAGCAGGTACACCATCTTTCCCAGGCTACGTTTGAAGTTTGAGGTGACAAGAGAAGCAAGGAGCCCCATTCCCTGTGCCTCTGTGCGAGCACTGCCATGGGCAGATGAGGCTGAGCAACAGCTTTCCAGGATAGCCCCTTCTGGCTGCCAGCTATCTGCAGACGTTCGCACTTTCGGAGCAGGGCTGCGATAGGAGCCTGGCAGGGACACCACCATTCCCAGCATGCGTTTGAAGTTTCAAGTGGCAAGATAAGCAAGCAGCCCCATTCTCTGTGCCTCTATGCGAACAGTGCCATGGGCAGATGAGGCTGAGCAACAGCTTTCCAGGCTAGCCCCTTCTGCCTGCCAGCTATCTGCAGATGTTCGCACTTTCGGAGCAGGGCTGTGATAGGAGCCTGGCAGGGACACCACCATTCCCAGCATGCGTTTGAAGTTTCAAGTGGCAAGATAAGCAAGCAGCCTCATTCTCTGTGCCTCTATGCGAACAGTGCCATGGGCAGATGAGGCTGAGCAACAGCTTTCCAGGCTAGCCCCTTCTGGCTGCCAGCTATCTGCAGACGTTCACATTTCAAGAGCAGGGCTGCGAAAGGAGCCTAGCAGGTACACCATCTTTCCCAGGCTACGTTTGAAGTTTGAGGTGGCAAGACAAGCAAGCAGCCCCATTCTCTGTGCCTCTATGCGAACAGTGCCATGGGCAGATGAGGCTGAGCAACAGCTTTCCAGGCTAGCCCCTTCTGGCTGCCAGCTATCTGCAGACGTTCGCATTTCAAGAGCAGGGCTGCGAAAGGAGCCTGGCTGGGACACCAACTTTCCCAGGCTACGTTTGAAGTTTTAGTTGGCAAGACAAGCAAGGAGCCCCATTCTCTGTGCCTCTGTGCGAGCACTGCCATGGGCAGATGAGGCTGAGCAACAGCTTTCCAGGCTAGCCCCTTCTGGCTGCCAGCTATCTGCAGACGTTCGCACTTTCGGAGCAGGGCTGCGAAAGGAGCCTGGCTGGGACACCAACTTTCCCAGGTTACGTTTGAAGTTTGAGGTGGCAAGACAAGCAAGCAGCCCCATTCTCTGTGCCTCTGTGCGAGCACTGCCATGGGCAGATGAGGCTGAGCAACAGCTTTCCAGGATAGCCCCTTCTGCCTGCCAGCTATCTGCAGACATTCGCACTTTCGGAGCAGGGCTGTGATAGGAGCCTGGCAGGGACACCACCATTCCCAGCATGCGTTTGAAGTTTCAAGTGGCAAGATAAGCAAGCAGCCCCATTCTCTGTGCCTCTATGCGAACAGTGCCATGGGCAGATGAGGCTGAGCAACAGTTTTCCAGGCTAGCCCCTTCTGGCTGTCAGCTATCTGCAGACGTTCGCATTTCAAGAGCAGGGCTGCGAAAGGAGCCTGGCTGGGACACCATCTTTCCCAGGCTACGTTTGAAGTTTGAGGTGGCAAGACAAGCAAGCAGCCCCATTCTCTGTGCCTCTATGCAAACAGTGCCATGGGCAGATGAGGCTGAGCAACAGCTTTCCAGGATAGCCCCTTGTGGCTGTCAGCTATCTGCAGACGTTCGCATTTCAAGAGCAGGGCTGCGAAAGGAGCCTGGCAGGGACACCACCATTCCCAGCATGCGTTTGAAGTTTCAAGTGGCAAGATAAGCAAGCAGCCCCATTCTCTGTGCCTCTATGCGAACAGTGCCATGGGCAGATGAGGCTGAGCAACAGCTTTCCAGGCTAGCCCCTTCTGGCTGCCAGCTATCTGCAGACGTTCGCATTTCAAGAGCAGGGCTGCGAAAGGAGCCTAGCAGGTACACCATCTTTCCCAGGCTACGTTTGAAGTTTGAGGTGACAAGAGAAGCAAGGAGCCCCATTCCCTGTGCCTCTGTGCGAGCACTGCCATGGGCAGATGAGGCTGAGCAACAGCTTTCCAGGATAGCCCCTTCTGGCTGCCAGCTATCTGCAGACGTTCGCACTTTCGGAGCAGGGCTGCGATAGGAGCCTGGCAGGGACACCACCATTCCCAGCATGCGTTTGAAGTTTCAAGTGGCAAGATAAGCAAGCAGCCCCATTCTCTGTGCCTCTATGCGAACAGTGCCATGGGCAGATGAGGCTGAGCAACAGCTTTTCAGGCTAGCCCCTTCTGCCTGCCAGCTATCTGCAGACGTTCGCACTTTCGGAGCAGGGCTGTGATAGGAGCCTGGCAGGGACACCACCATTCCCAGCATGCGTTTGAAGTTTCAAGTGGCAAGATAAGCAAGCAGCCCCATTCTCTGTGCCTCTATGCAAACAGTGCCATGGGCAGATGAGGCTGAGCAACAGCTTTCCAGGCTAGACTCTTCTGGCTGCCAGCTATCTGCAGACGTTCGCATTTCAAGAGCAGGGCTGTGATAGGAGCCTGGCAGGGACACCACCATTCCCAGCATGCGTTTGAAGTTTCAAGTGGCAAGATAAGCAAGCAGCCCCATTCTCTGTGCCTCTGTGCGAGCACTGCCATGGGCAGATGAGGCTGAGCAACAGCTTTCCAGGCTAGCCCCTTCTGGCTGCCAGCTATCTGCAGACGTTCGCACTTTCGGAGCAGGGCTGCGAAAGGAGCCTGGCTGGGACACCAACTTTCCCAGGTTACGTTTGAAGTTTGAGGTGGCAAGACAAGCAAGCAGCCCCATTCTCTGTGCCTCTGTGCGAGCACTGCCATGGGCAGATGAGGCTGAGCAACAGCTTTCCAGGATAGCCCCTTCTGCCTGCCAGCTATCTGCAGACATTCGCACTTTCGGAGCAGGGCTGTGATAGGAGCCTGGCAGGGACACCACCATTCCCAGCATGCGTTTGAAGTTTCAAGTGGCAAGATAAGCAAGCAGCACCATTCTCTGTGCCTCTATGCGAACAGTGCCATGGGCAGATGAGGCTGAGCAACAGTTTTCCAGGCTAGCCCCTTCTGGCTGCCAGCTATCTGCAGACGTTCGCATTTCAAGAGCAGGGCTGCGAAAGGAGCCTGGCTGGGACACCATCTTTCCCAGGCTACGTTTGAAGTTTGAGGTGGCAAGATAAGCAAGCAGCCCCATTCTCTGTGCCTCTATGCAAACAGTGCCATGGGCAGATGAGGCTGAGCAACAGCTTTCCAGGATAGCCCCTTGTGGCTGTCAGCTATCTGCAGACGTTCGCATTTCAAGAGCAGGGCTGCGAAAGGAGCCTGGCAGGGACACCACCATTCCCAGCATGCGTTTGAAGTTTCAAGTGGCAAGATAAGCAAGCAGCCCCATTCTCTGTGCTTCTATGCGAACAGTGCCATGGGCAGATGAGGCTGAGCAACAGCTTTCCAGGCTAGCCCCTTCTGGCTGCCAGCTATCTGCAGACGTTCACATTTCAAGAGCAGGGCTGCGAAAGGAGCCTAGCAGGTACACCATCTTTCCCAGGCTACGTTTGAAGTTTGAGGTGGCAAGACAAGCAAGCAGCCCCATTCCCTGTGCCTCTGTGCGAGCACTGCCATGGGCAGATGAGGCTGAGCAACAGCTTTCCAGGATAGCCCCTTCTGGCTGCCAGCTATCTGCAGACGTTCGCACTTTCGGAGCAGGGCTGCGATAGGAGCCTGGCAGGGACACCACCATTCCCAGCATGCGTTTGAAGTTTCAAGTGGCAAGATAAGCAAGCAGCCCCATTCTCTGTGCCTCTATGCGAACAGTGCCATGGGCAGATGAGGCTGAGCAACAGCTTTCCAGGCTAGCCCCTTCTGCCTGCCAGCTATCTGCAGACGTTCGCATTTCAAGAGCAGGGCTGCGAAAGGAGCCTGGCTGGGACACCATCTTTCCCAGGCTACGTTTGAAGTTTGAGGTGGCAAGACAATCAAGCAGCCCCATTCTCTGTGCCTCTATGCGAACAGTGCCATGGGCAGATGAGGCTGAGCAACAGCTTTCCAGGCTAGCCCCTTCTGGCTGCCAGCTATCTACAGACGTTCGCACTTTCGGAGCAGGGCTGCGAAAGGAGCCTGGCTGGGACACCAACTTTCCCAGGCTACGTTTGAAGTTTGAGGTGGCAAGACAAGCAAGCAGCCCCATTCTCTGTGCCTCTGTGCGAGCACTGCCATGGGCAGATGAGGCTGAGCAACAGCTTTCCAGGATAGCCCCTTCTGCCTGCCAGCTATCTGCAGACGTTCGCACTTTCCGAGCAGGGCTGTGATAGGAGCCTGGCAGGGACACCACCATTCCCAGCATGCGTTTGAAGTTTCAAGTGGCAAGATAAGCAAGCAGCCCCATTCTCTGTGCCTCTATGCGAACAGTGCCATGGGCAGATGAGGCTGAGCAACAGCTTTCCAGGCTAGCCCCTTCTGGCTGCCAGCTATCTGCAGACGTTCGCATTTCAAGAGCAGGGCTGCGAAAGGAGCCTAGCAGGTACACCATCTTTCCCAGGCTACGTTTGAAGTTTGAGGTGACAAGAGAAGCAAGGAGCCCCATTCCCTGTGCCTCTGTGCGAGCACTGCCATGGGCAGATGAGGCTGAGCAACAGCTTTCCAGGATAGCCCCTTCTGGCTGCCAGCTATCTGCAGACGTTCGCACTTTCGGAGCAGGGCTGCGATAGGAGCCTGGCAGGGACACCACCATTCCCAGCATGCGTTTGAAGTTTCAAGTGGCAAGATAAGCAAGCAGCCCCATTCTCTGTGCCTCTATGCGAACAGTGCCATGGGCAGATGAGGCTGAGCAACAGCTTTCCAGGCTAGCCCCTTCTGCCTGCCAGCTATCTGCAGACGTTCGCACTTTCGGAGCAGGGCTGTGATAGGAGCCTGGCAGGGACACCACCATTCCCAGCATGCGTTTGAAGTTTCAAGTGGCAAGATAAGCAAGCAGCCTCATTCTCTGTGCCTCTATGCGAACAGTGCCATGGGCAGATGAGGCTGAGCAACAGCTTTCCAGGCTAGCCCCTTCTGGCTGCCAGCTATCTGCAGACGTTCGCATTTCAAGAGCAGGGCTGCGAAAGGAGCCTAGCAGGTACACCATCTTTCCCAGGCTACGTTTGAAGTTTGAGGTGGCAAGACAAGCAAGCAGCCCCATTCTCTGTGCCTCTATGCGAACAGTGCCATGGGCAGATGAGGCTGAGCAACAGCTTTCCAGGCTAGCCCCTTCTGGCTGCCAGCTATCTGCAGACGTTCGCATTTCAAGAGCAGGGCTGCGAAAGGAGCCTGGCTGGGACACCAACTTTCCCAGGCTACGTTTGAAGTTTTAGTTGGCAAGACAAGCAAGGAGCCCCATTCTCTGTGCCTCTGTGCGAGCACTGCCATGGGCAGATGAGGCTGAGCAACAGCTTTCCAGGCTAGCCCCTTCTGGCTGCCAGCTATCTGCAGACGTTCGCACTTTCGGAGCAGGGCTGCGAAAGGAGCCTGGCTGGGACACCAACTTTCCCAGGTTACGTTTGAAGTTTGAGGTGGCAAGACAAGCAAGCAGCCCCATTCTCTGTGCCTCTGTGCGAGCACTGCCATGGGCAGATGAGGCTGAGCAACAGCTTTCCAGGCTAGCCCCTTCTGCCTGCCAGCTATCTGCAGACATTCGCACTTTCGGAGCAGGGCTGTGATAGGAGCCTGGCAGGGACACCACCATTCCCAGCATGCGTTTGAAGTTTCAAGTGGCAAGATAAGCAAGCAGCCCCATTCTCTGTGCCTCTATGCGAACAGTGCCATGGGCAGATGAGGCTGAGCAACAGCTTTCCAGGATAGCCCCTTCTGGCTGCCAGCTATCTGCAGACGTTCGCATTTCAAGAGCAGGGCTGCGAAAGGAGCCTGGCTGGGACACCATCTTTCCCAGGCTACGTTTGAAGTTTGAGGTGGCAAGACAAGCAAGCAGCCCCATTCTCTGTGCCTCTATGCAAACAGTGCCATGGGCAGATGAGGCTGAGCAACAGCTTTCCAGGATAGCCCCTTGTGGCTGTCAGCTATCTGCAGACGTTCGCATTTCAAGAGCAGGGCTGCGAAAGGAGCCTGGCAGGGACACCACCATTCCCAGCATGCGTTTGAAGTTTCAAGTGGCAAGATAAGCAAGCAGCCCCATTCTCTGTGCCTCTATGCGAACAGTGCCATGGGCAGATGAGGCTGAGCAACAGCTTTCCAGGCTAGCCCCTTCTGGCTGCCAGCTATCTGCAGACGTTCGCATTTCAAGAGCAGGGCTGCGAAAGGAGCCTAGCAGGTACACCATCTTTCCCAGGCTACGTTTGAAGTTTGAGGTGACAAGAGAAGCAAGGAGCCCCATTCCCTGTGCCTCTGTGCGAGCACTGCCATGGGCAGATGAGGCTGAGCAACAGCTTTCCAGGATAGCCCCTTCTGGCTGCCAGCTATCTGCAGACGTTCGCACTTTCGGAGCAGGGCTGCGATAGGAGCCTGGCAGGGACACCACCATTCCCAGCATGCGTTTGAAGTTTCAAGTGGCAAGATAAGCAAGCAGCCCCATTCTCTGTGCCTCTATGCGAACAGTGCCATGGGCAGATGAGGCTGAGCAACAGCTTTCCAGGCTAGCCCCTTCTGCCTGCCAGCTATCTGCAGACGTTCGCACTTTCGGAGCAGGGCTGTGATAGGAGCCTAGCAGGGACACCACCATTCCCAGCATGCGTTTGAAGTTTCAAGTGGCAAGATAAGCAAGCAGCCTCATTCTCTGTGCCTCTATGCGAACAGTGCCATGGGCAGATGAGGCTGAGCAACAGGTTTCCAGGCTAGCCCCTTCTGGCTGCCAGCTATCTGCAGACGTTCACATTTCAAGAGCAGGGCTGCGAAAGGAGCCTAGCAGGTACACCATCTTTCCCAGGCTACGTTTGAAGTTTGAGGTGGCAAGACAAGCAAGCAGCCCCATTCTCTGTGCCTCTATGCGAACAGTGCCATGGGCAGATGAGGCTGAGCAACAGCTTTCCAGGCTAGCCCCTTCTGGCTGCCAGCTATCTGCAGACGTTCGCATTTCAAGAGCAGGGCTGCGAAAGGAGCCTGGCTGGGACACCAACTTTCCCAGGCTACGTTTGAAGTTTTAGTTGGCAAGACAAGCAAGGAGCCCCATTCTCTGTGCCTCTGTGCGAGCACTGCCATGGGCAGATGAGGCTGAGCAACAGCTTTCCAGGCTAGCCCCTTCTGGCTGCCAGCTATCTGCAGACGTTCGCACTTTCGGAGCAGGGCTGCGAAAGGAGCCTGGCTGGGACACCAACTTTCCCAGGTTACGTTTGAAGTTTGAGGTGGCAAGACAAGCAAGCAGCCCCATTCTCTGTGCCTCTGTGCGAGCACTGCCATGGGCAGATGAGGCTGAGCAACAGCTTTCCAGGATAGCCCCTTCTGCCTGCCAGCTATCTGCAGACATTCGCACTTTCGGAGCAGGGCTGTGATAGGAGCCTGGCAGGGACACCACCATTCCCAGCATGCGTTTGAAGTTTCAAGTGGCAAGATAAGCAAGCAGCCCCATTCTCTGTGCCTCTATGCGAACAGTGCCATGGGCAGATGAGGCTGAGCAACAGTTTTCCAGGCTAGCCCCTTCTGGCTGTCAGCTATCTGCAGACGTTCGCATTTCAAGAGCAGGGCTGCGAAAGGAGCCTGGCTGGGACACCATCTTTCCCAGGCTACGTTTGAAGTTTTAGTTGGCAAGACAAGCAAGCAGCCCCATTCTCTGTGCCTCTATGCAAACAGTGCCATGGGCAGATGAGGCTGAGCAACAGCTTTCCAGGATAGCCCCTTGTGGCTGTCAGCTATCTGCAGACGTTCGCATTTCAAGAGCAGGGCTGCGAAAGGAGCCTGGCAGGGACACCACCATTCCCAGCATGCGTTTGAAGTTTCAAGTGGCAAGATAAGCAAGCAGCCCCATTCTCTGTGCCTCTATGCGAACAGTGCCATGGGCAGATGAGGCTGAGCAACAGCTTTCCAGGCTAGCCCCTTCTGGCTGCCAGCTATCTGCAGACGTTCGCATTTCAAGAGCAGGGCTGCGAAAGGAGCCTAGCAGGTACACCATCTTTCCCAGGCTACGTTTGAAGTTTGAGGTGACAAGAGAAGCAAGGAGCCCCATTCCCTGTGCCTCTGTGCGAGCACTGCCATGGGCAGATGAGGCTGAGCAACAGCTTTCCAGGATAGCCCCTTCTGGCTGCCAGCTATCTGCAGACGTTCGCACTTTCGGAGCAGGGCTGCGATAGGAGCCTGGCAGGGACACCACCATTCCCAGCATGCGTTTGAAGTTTCAAGTGGCAAGATAAGCAAGCAGCCCCATTCTCTGTGCCTCTATGCGAACAGTGCCATGGGCAGATGAGGCTGAGCAACAGCTTTTCAGGCTAGCCCCTTCTGCCTGCCAGCTATCTGCAGACGTTCGCACTTTCGGATCAGGGCTGTGATAGGAGCCTGGCAGGGACACCACCATTCCCAGCATGCGTTTGAAGTTTCAAGTGGCAAGATAAGCAAGCAGCCCCATTCTCTGTGCCTCTATGCGAACAGTGCCATGGGCAGATGAGGCTGAGCAACAGCTTTCCAGGCTAGACTCTTCTGGCTGCCAGCTATCTGCAGACGTTCGCATTTCAAGAGCAGGGCTGTGATAGGAGCCTGGCAGGGACACCACCATTCCCAGCATGCGTTTGAAGTTTCAAGTGGCAAGATAAGCAAGCAGCCCCATTCTCTGTGCCTCTGTGCGAGCACTGCCATGGGCAGATGAGGCTGAGCAACAGCTTTCCAGGCTAGCCCCTTCTGGCTGCCAGCTATCTGCAGACGTTCGCACTTTCGGAGCAGGGCTGCGAAAGGAGCCTGGCTGGGACACCAACTTTCCCAGGTTACGTTTGAAGTTTGAGGTGGCAAGACAAGCAAGCAGCCCCATTCTCTGTGCCTCTGTGCGAGCACTGCCATGGGCAGATGAGGCTGAGCAACAGCTTTCCAGGATAGCCCCTTCTGCCTGCCAGCTATCTGCAGACATTCGCACTTTCGGAGCAGGGCTGTGATAGGAGCCTGGCAGGGACACCACCATTCCCAGCATGCGTTTGAAGTTTCAAGTGGCAAGATAAGCAAGCAGCACCATTCTCTGTGCCTCTATGCGAACAGTGCCATGGGCAGATGAGGCTGAGCAACAGTTTTCCAGGCTAGCCCCTTCTGGCTGCCAGCTATCTGCAGACGTTCGCATTTCAAGAGCAGGGCTGCGAAAGGAGCCTGGCTGGGACACCATCTTTCCCAGGCTACGTTTGAAGTTTGAGGTGGCAAGATAAGCAAGCAGCCCCATTCTCTGTGCCTCTATGCAAACAGTGCCATGGGCAGATGAGGCTGAGCAACAGCTTTCCAGGATAGCCCCTTGTGGCTGTCAGCTATCTGCAGACGTTCGCATTTCAAGAGCAGGGCTGCGAAAGGAGCCTGGCAGGGACACCACCATTCCCAGCATGCGTTTGAAGTTTCAAGTGGCAAGATAAGCAAGCAGCCCCATTCTCTGTGCTTCTATGCGAACAGTGCCATGGGCAGATGAGGCTGAGCAACAGCTTTCCAGGCTAGCCCCTTCTGGCTGCCAGCTATCTGCAGACGTTCACATTTCAAGAGCAGGGCTGCGAAAGGAGCCTAGCAGGTACACCATCTTTCCCAGGCTACGTTTGAAGTTTGAGGTGGCAAGACAAGCAAGCAGCCCCATTCCCTGTGCCTCTGTGCGAGCACTGCCATGGGCAGATGAGGCTGAGCAACAGCTTTCCAGGATAGCCCCTTCTGGCTGCCAGCTATCTGCAGACGTTCGCACTTTCGGAGCAGGGCTGCGATAGGAGCCTGGCAGGGACACCACCATTCCCAGCATGCGTTTGAAGTTTCAAGTGGCAAGATAAGCAAGCAGCCCCATTCTCTGTGCCTCTATGCGAACAGTGCCATGGGCAGATGAGGCTGAGCAACAGCTTTCCAGGCTAGCCCCTTCTGGCTGCCAGCTATCTGCAGACGTTCGCATTTCAAGAGCAGGGCTGCGAAAGGAGCCTGGCTGGGACACCATCTTTCCCAGGCTACGTTTGAAGTTTGAGGTGGCAAGACAATCAAGCAGCCCCATTCTCTGTGCCTCTATGCGAACAGTGCCATGGGCAGATGAGGCTGAGCAACAGCTTTCCAGGCTAGCCCCTTCTGGCTGCCAGCTATCTACAGACGTTCGCACTTTCGGAGCAGGGCTGCGAAAGGAGCCTGGCTGGGACACCAACTTTCCCAGGCTACGTTTGAAGTTTGAGGTGGCAAGACAAGCAAGCAGCCCCATTCTCTGTGCCTCTGTGCGAGCACTGCCATGGGCAGATGAGGCTGAGCAACAGCTTTCCAGGCTAGCCCCTTCTGCCTGCCAGCTATCTGCAGACGTTCGCACTTTCCGAGCAGGGCTGTGATAGGAGCCTGGCAGGGACACCACCATTCCCAGCATGCGTTTGAAGTTTCAAGTGGCAAGATAAGCAAGCAGCCCCATTCTCTGTGCCTCTATGCGAACAGTGCCATGGGCAGATGAGGCTGAGCAACAGCTTTCCAGGATAGCCCCTTCTGGCTGCCAGCTATCTGCAGACGTTCGCATTTCAAGAGCAGGGCTGTGATAGGAGCCTGGCAGGGACACCACCATTCCCAGCATGCGTTTGAAGTTTCAAGTTGCAAGATAAGCAAGCAGCCCCATTCTCTGTGCCTCTATGCGAACAGTGCCATGGGCAGATGAGGCTGAGCAACAGCTTTCCAGGCTAGCCCCTTCTGGCTGCCAGCTATCTGCAGACGTTCGCATTTCAAGAGCAGGGCTGCGAAAGGAGCCTGGCTGGGACACCATCTTTCCCAGGTTACGTTTGAAGTTTGAGGTGGCAAGACAATCAAGCAGCCCCATTCTCTGTGCCTCTATGCGAACAGTGCCATGGGCAGATGAGGCTGAGCAACAGCTTTCCAGGCTAGCCCCTTCTGGCTGCCAGCTATCTACAGACGTTCGCACTTTCGGAGCAGGGCTGCGAAAGGAGCCTGGCTGGGACACCAACTTTCCCAGGCTACGTTTGAAGTTTGAGGTGGCAAGACAAGCAAGCAGCCCCATTCTCTGTGCCTCTGTGCGAGCACTGCCATGGGCAGATGAGGCTGAGCAACAGCTTTCCAGGATAGCCCCTTCTGCCTGCCAGCTATCTGCAGACGTTCGCACTTTCCGAGCAGGGCTGTGATAGGAGCCTGGCAGGGACACCACCATTCCCAGCATGCGTTTGAAGTTTCAAGTGGCAAGATAAGCAAGCAGCCCCATTCTCTGTGCCTCTATGCGAACAGTGCCATGGGCAGATGAGGCTGAGCAACAGCTTTCCAGGATAGCCCCTTCTGGCTGCCAGCTATCTGCAGACGTTCGCATTTCAAGAGCAGGGCTGTGATAGGAGCCTGGCAGGGACACCACCATTCCCAGCATGCGTTTGAAGTTTCAAGTTGCAAGATAAGCAAGCAGCCCCATTCTCTGTGCCTCTATGCGAGCACTGCCATGGGCAGATGAGGCTGAGCAACAGCTTTCCAGGCTAGCCCCTTCTGGCTGCCAGCTATCTGCAGACGTTCACATTTCAAGAGCAGGGCTGCGAAAGGAGCCTAGCAGGTACACCATCTTTCCCAGGCTACGTTTGAAGTTTGAGGTGGCAAGACAAGCAAGCAGCCCCATTCTCTGTGCCTCTATGCGAACAGTGCCATGGGCAGATGAGGCTGAGCAACAGCTTTCCAGGCTAGCCCCTTCTGGCTGCCAGCTATCTGCAGACGTTCGCATTTCAAGAGCAGGGCTGCGAAAGGAGCCTGGCTGGGACACCAACTTTCCCAGGCTACGTTTGAAGTATTAGTTGGCAATACAAGCAAGGAGCCCCATTCTCTGTGCCTCTGTGCGAGCACTGCCATGGGCAGATGAGGCTGAGCAACAGCTTTCCAGGCTAGCCCCTTCTGGCTGCCAGCTATCTGCAGACGTTCGCATTTCAAGAGCAGGGCTGCGAAACGAGCCTAGCAGGTACAACAACTTTCCCAGGTTACGTTTGAAGTTTGAGGTGGCAAGACAAGCAAGCAGCCCCATTCTCTGTGCCTCTGTGCGAGCAATGCCATGGGCAGATGAGGCTGAGCAACAGCTTTCCAGGCTAGCCCCTTCTGGCTGCCAGCTATCTGCAGACGTTCGCACTTTCGGAGCAGGGCTGCGAAAGGAGCCTGGCTGGGACACCAACTTTCCCAGGTTACGTTTGAAGTTTGAGGTGGCAAGACAAGCAAGCAGCCCCATTCTCTTTGCCTCTGTGCGAGCACTGCCATGGGCAGATGAGGCTGAGCAACAGCTTTCCAGGATAGCCCCTTCTGGCTGTCAGCTATCTGCAGACATTCGCACTTTCGGAGCAGTGCTGTGATAGGAGCCTGGCAGGGACACCACCATTCCCAGCATGCGTTTGAAGTTTCAAGTGGCAAGATAAGCAAGCAGCCCCATTCTCTGTGCTTCTATGCGAACAGTGCCATGGGCAGATGAGGCTGAGCAACAGCTTTCCAGGCTAGCCCCTTCTGGCTGCCAGCTATCTGCAGACGTTCACATTTCAAGAGCAGGGCTGCGAAAGGAGCCTAGCAGGTACACCATCTTTCCCAGGCTACGTTTGAAGTTTGAGGTGGCAAGACAAGCAAGCAGCCCCATTCCCTGTGCCTCTGTGCGAGCACTGCCATGGGCAGATGAGGCTGAGCAACAGCTTTCCAGGCTAGCCCCTTCTGGCTGCCAGCTATCTGCAGACGTTCGCACTTTCGGAGCAGGGCTGCGATAGGAGCCTGGCAGGGACACCACCATTCCCAGCATGCGTTTGAAGTTTCAAGTGGCAAGATAAGCAAGCAGCCCCATTCTCTGTGCCTCTATGCGAACAGTGCCATGGGCAGATGAGGCTGAGCAACAGCTTTCCAGGCTAGCCCCTTCTGGCTGCCAGCTATCTGCAGACGTTCGCATTTCAAGAGCAGGGCTGCGAAAGGAGCCTGGCTGGGACACCATCTTTCCCAGGCTACGTTTGAAGTTTGAGGTGGCAAGACAATCAAGCAGCCCCATTCTCTGTGCCTCTATGCGAACAGTGCCATGGGCAGATGAGGCTGAGCAACAGCTTTCCAGGCTAGCCCCTTCTGGCTGCCAGCTATCTACAGACGTTCGCACTTTCGGAGCAGGGCTGCGAAAGGAGCCTGGCTGGGACACCAACTTTCCCAGGCTACGTTTGAAGTTTGAGGTGGCAAGACAAGCAAGCAGCCCCATTCTCTGTGCCTCTGTGCGAGCACTGCCATGGGCAGATGAGGCTGAGCAACAGCTTTCCAGGATAGCCCCTTCTGCCTGCCAGCTATCTGCAGACGTTCGCACTTTCCGAGCAGGGCTGTGATAGGAGCCTGGCAGGGACACCACCATTCCCAGCATGCGTTTGAAGTTTCAAGTGGCAAGATAAGCAAGCAGCCCCATTCTCTGTGTCTCTATGCGAACAGTGCCATGGGCAGATGAGGCTGAGCAACAGCTTTCCAGGATAGCCCCTTCTGGCTGCCAGCTATCTGCAGACGTTCGCATTTCAAGAGCAGGGCTGTGATAGGAGCCTGGCAGGGACACCACCATTCCCAGCATGCGTTTGAAGTTTCAAGTTGCAAGATAAGCAAGCAGCCCCATTCTCTGTGCCTCTATGCGAACAGTGCCATGGGCAGATGAGGCTGAGCAACAGCTTTCCAGGCTAGCCCCTTCTGGCTGCCAGCTATCTGCAGACGTTCGCATTTCAAGAGCAGGGCTGCGAAAGGAGCCTGGCTGGGACACCATCTTTCCCAGGCTACGTTTGAAGTTTGAGGTGGCAAGACAATCAAGCAGCCCCATTCTCTGTGCCTCTATGCGAACAGTGCCATGGGCAGATGAGGCTGAGCAACAGCTTTCCAGGCTAGCCCCTTCTGGCTGCCAGCTATCTACAGACGTTCGCACTTTCGGAGCAGGGCTGCGAAAGGAGCCTGGCTGGGACACCAACTTTCCCAGGCTACGTTTGAAGTTTGAGGTGGCAAGACAAGCAAGCAGCCCCATTCTCTGTGCCTCTGTGCGAGCACTGCCATGGGCAGATGAGGCTGAGCAACAGCTTTCCAGGATAGCCCCTTCTGGCTGCCAGCTATCTGCAGACGTTCGCACTTTCCGAGCAGGGCTGTGATAGGAGCCTGGCAGGGACACCACCATTCCCAGCATGCGTTTGAAGTTTCAAGTGGCAAGATAAGCAAGCAGCCCCATTCTCTGTGCCTCTATGCGAACAGTGCCATGGGCAGATGAGGCTGAGCAACAGCTTTCCAGGATAGCCCCTTCTGGCTGCCAGCTATCTGCAGACGTTCGCATTTCAAGAGCAGGGCTGTGATAGGAGCCTG
Organism: Opisthocomus hoazin; assembly: GCF_030867145.1. Classification (NCBI taxonomy): domain Eukaryota; kingdom Metazoa; phylum Chordata; class Aves; order Opisthocomiformes; family Opisthocomidae; genus Opisthocomus; species Opisthocomus hoazin. The sequence continues at coordinate 16,472,881 of NC_134430.1, read as the reverse complement.
GCAGGGACACCACCATTCCCAGCATGCGTTTGAAGTTTCAAGTTGCAAGATAAGCAAGCAGCCCCATTCTCTGTGCCTCTATGCGAACAGTGCCATGGGCAGATGAGGCTGAGCAACAGCTTTCCAGGCTAGCCCCTTCTGGCTGCCAGCTATCTGCAGACGTTCGCATTTCAAGAGCAGGGCTGCGAAAGGAGCCTGGCTGGGACACCAACTTTCCCAGGCTACGTTTGAAGTATTAGTTGGCAATACAAGCAAGGAGCCCCATTCTCTGTGCCTCTGTGCGAGCACTGCCATGGGCAGATGAGGCTGAGCAACAGCTTTCCAGGCTAGCCCCTTCTGGCTGCCAGCTATCTGCAGACGTTCGCATTTCAAGAGCAGGGCTGCGAAACGAGCCTAGCAGGTACAACAACTTTCCCAGGTTACGTTTGAAGTTTGAGGTGGCAAGACAAGCAAGCAGCCCCATTCTCTGTGCCTCTGTGCGAGCAATGCCATGGGCAGATGAGGCTGAGCAACAGCTTTCCAGGCTAGCCCCTTCTGGCTGCCAGCTATCTGCAGACGTTCGCACTTTCGGAGCAGGGCTGCGAAAGGAGCCTGGCTGGGACACCAACTTTCCCAGGTTACGTTTGAAGTTTGAGGTGGCAAGACAAGCAAGCAGCCCCATTCTCTTTGCCTCTGTGCGAGCACTGCCATGGGCAGATGAGGCTGAGCAACAGCTTTCCAGGATAGCCCCTTCTGGCTGTCAGCTATCTGCAGACATTCGCACTTGCGGAGCAGTGCTGTGATAGGAGCCTGGCAGGGACACCACCATTCCCAGCATGCGTTTGAAGTTTCAAGTGGCAAGATAAGCAAGCAGCCCCATTCTCTGTGCCTCTATGCGAACAGTGCCATGGGCAGATGAGGCTGAGCAACAGCTTTCCAGGCTAGCCCCTTCTGGCTGCCAGCTATCTGCAGACGTTCGCATTTCAAGAGCAGGGCTGCGAAAGGAGCCTGGCTGGGACACCATCTTTCCCAGGCTACGTTTGAAGTTTGAGGTGGCAAGACATGCAAGCAGCCCCATTCTCTGTGCCTCTATGCGAACAGTGCCATGGGCAGATGAGGCTGAGCAACAGCTTTCCAGGATAGCCCCTTGTGGCTGCCAGCTATCTGCAGACGTTCGCATTTCAAGAAGAGGGTTGCGAAAGGAGCCTAGCAGGTACACCATCTTTCCCAGGCTACGTTTGAAGTTTGAGGTGACAAGAGAAGCAAGGAGCCCCATTCTCTGTGCCTCTGTGCGAGCACTGCCATGGGCAGATGAGGCTGAGCAACAGCTTTCCAGGATAGCCCCTTCTGGCTGCCAGCTATCTGCAGACGTCCGCACTTTCAGAGCAGGGCTGTGATAGGAGCCTGGCAGGGACACCACCATTCCCAGCATGCGTTTGAAGTTTCAAGTGGCAAGATAAGCAAGCAGCCCCATTCTCTGTGCCTCTATGCGAACAGTGCCATGGGCAGATGAGGTTGAGCAACAGCTTTCCAGGCTAGCCCCTTCTGGCTGCCAGCTATCTGCAGACGTTCGCATTTCAAGAGCAGGGCTGCGAAAGGAGCCTAGCAGGTACACCATCTTTCCCAGGCTACGTTTGAAGTTTGAGGTGACAAGAGAAGCAAGGAGCCCCATTCTCTGTGCCTCTGTGCGAGCACTGCCATGGGCAGATGAGGCTGAGCAACAGCTTTCCAGGATAGCCCCTTCTGGCTGCCAGCTATCTGCAGACGTTCGCACTTTCAGAGCAGGGCTGTGATAGGAGCCTGGCAGGGACACCACCATTCCCAGCATGCGTTTGAAGTTTCAAGTGGCAAGATAAGCAAGCAGCCCCATTCCCTGTGCCTCTGTGCGAGCACTGCCATGGGCAGATGAGGCTGAGCAACAGCTTTCCAGGCTAGCCCCTTCTGCCTGCCAGCTATCTGCAGACGTTCGCACTTTCGGAGCAGGGCTGCGATAGGAGCCTGGCAGGGACACCACCATTCCCAGCATGCGTTTGAAGTTTCAAGTGGCAAGATAAGCAAGCAGCCCCATTCTCTGTGCCTCTATGCGAACAGTGCCATGGGCAGATGAGGCTGAGCAACAGCTTTCCAGGCTAGCCCCTTCTGGCTGCCAGCTATCTGCAGACGTTCGCATTTCAAGAGCAGGGCTGCGAAAGGAGCCTGGCTGGGACACCAACTTTCCCAGGCTACGTTTGAAGTTTGAGGTGGCAAGACAAGCAAGCAGCCCCATTCTCTGTGCCTCTATGCGAACAGTGCCATGGGCAGATGAGGCTGAGCAACAGCTTTCCAGGATAGCCCCTTCTGGCTGCCAGCTATCTACAGACGTTCGCATTTCAAGAACAGGGTTGCGAAAGGAGCCTAGCAGGTACACCATCTTTCCCAGGCTACGTTTGAAGTTTGAGGTGACAAGAGAAGCAAGGAGCCCCATTCTCTGTGCCTCTGTGCGAGCACTGCCATGGGCAGATGAGGCTGAGCAACAGCTTTCCAGGCTAGCCCCTTGTGGCTGCCAGCTATCTGCAGACGTTCACATTTCAAGAGCAGGGCTGCGAAAGGAGCCTGGCTGGGACACCATCTTTCCCAGGCTACGTTTGAAGTTTGAGGTGGCAAGACATGCAAGCAGCCCCATTCTCTGTGCCTCTATGCGAACAGTGCCATGGGCAGATGAGGCTGAGCAACAGCTTTCCAGGATAGCCCCTTGTGGCTGCCAGCTATCTGCAGACGTTCGCATTTCAAGAACAGGGTTGCGAAAGGAGCCTAGCAGGTACACCATCTTTCCCAGGCTACGTTTGAAGTTTGAGGTGACAAGAGAAGCAAGGAGCCCCATTCTCTGTGCCTCTGTGCGAGCACTGCCATGGGCAGATGAGGCTGAGCAACAGCTTTCCAGGATAGC